>NC_133284.1:26774127-27111639 GCF_005239225.2 Populus alba | reverse complement strand
GCATGTACTACGATTAAAAACCATGATATGTTTATATATCCTTGTGTTCCTTAACCCATGGCCACAGTTCAATTGCTCATTGTTCTTTATTTTCTTTTGTTTTTCTGGCAATGATAAAATATTTTTTTTGTATTTATACAACTAATTTGCCTCCATAGTTCATCTGTGGCAATTTAATTTCATTGAATTGTGTTTCACACGTTTGCTTGTAGAAATTATTAGCAATAGCATTATGTGTTTAGCAAATTTTATAAGAATAAGTGCATTTAGAGGTTAATTTATTGTTATGCTATTATATGCTTGTAGAACTTGAATAATTAGTATTGTTATGTTAATATTGTTTTTTGAATTTTTAGTACATTAAGTTCATAAATTATGGTTGCTTAACATGTTTTCATTATTGTTAATAATAGATGGAAAATACTTCAAATTTCAAAATGCTTCATCCACAGGCACTACATCAACATCAACCAATTCTTCCAGCTTCAAAAAAACTTAACCTAGAATCAACCACCGCAGGATCCCACGGATACAAAAGGTAAAGACCTCAAGTCCTTACACTCTAGAAAGAAATGCTGGTGATAAAAAAGTCACAAATTGGATACTTTACAAACTTAGATGTTGTGATCCTAAAAGCCCCTAAAGATGAATGTAATTATTGTTTGGAAAACGATATGCATTCTACCTATTGTTGAATGGCACAAGTGAATATGTTGGATCATTTTAAAAGTGTGCAAAAATTTCTTTTGTGGTTGATTAGGAAATAAAAGTTGTTGGTGTGAAGACCCTTAAGATAGGAAGGCGTTGAGTGGAGATCAAATATGTGGAACTCTAAGACAATAGTAATTATTGGATGAATTAGACAGACTAGCAAAGATGGTATAATTGATGAGTTGATCGTTATATTTTGTGGAGGCTCAGGGATTTAAATTGTTTTTGCTCAGACCATGCAACCTAGATTTGACATTCATCTCGTTTCCACTATTATGAGACATTATTGAAACTTGTATGTTAGAGAAGATAGATTGAGGACAGCTCTTAAAGAGGTCAATGAATTGTGTTTTAACACAATACATGGATATCAATCAAAATTTAACTATATATCATAACCCAATTTTGACCCTTTTATTTTAATTATTTATTATTTTATTTATTTATTGAAAATCATAAACAAAAAACATTGATGAAAAAATGATGATAGAAAAACAAATAAATAAAATAATTGAAGATTGAAATTAAAAATTTGCGGGTTAAGAGCAATATTTATTGAAGTTTAAACGATTTAATTAAACTCTGACTAGTTATTAATCAAATCAAGGGCTAATTGGAGAATTGAAAGTTTCTGAGAAGTTAATTGAGCTGGAGATTAATTTAATTTAATCAATAAGGCTTCCATTGGAGAATGGATAAGTTTGAGACTTAATCGAGCTTGTTAATTAATTTAATTAATGAAATCAGGGACTTAATTGAAGAAATACCAAAGTTTGGGGTTAGATTAGTGGGCGCGAAATTGCAACACATTAAAGTTCCAAGGACTAACTTGTAAAAGGCTTTAAAATGTAGGGGTCGCAAATTGCAATTTAACTAGGGCTTAATTTACAAAACTTTTAAAACTTTCAAGGATCGGTGCCAAAACGCAAATAATCATTAACACCAAAACCGACGTCGTCTGTAGGGATGCGCAACTTCATCTTCTTCAACAGACGTCCACCAGCCACATTACACCTATAATTAATGCGTGTGGAAGAAACGACATTGTTCTCTTGCTATAAAAAGCCTGAGAACAAAAGGTTCACAGCAGGAGTGGAGGAAGAAAAACTAGGGGAAAGGAACCTGAGAGAAACAAAAAAAAAAAAAAATAGGCAAAGAGATAAATAGAGTAATATAGGGGAGAGCAAATTTTTGGCCAGCCACTGCACCTTCACATCGTCTTCTTCCAGACCAGTGTAGCCACGAACTCCGGTTTGCAACCACCTCCCCCTAAATAGACACGACGCAAAGCAACCAGGACATTTAGAGAGAGAGGAGACCGAGAAAACATATTATTTATGGACATTTATATTGCAGAATTATCTCCTGGCATATTGCTTCCTTAATGTTTTGCTTTTTTTTTTTTCTGAAAATTTATCAAAACATGAGTAAAAAATTAGGTCAACAATAATCGTGGAAGGTAACCGAATGTGTGAGGGATTATATGAAATTAGCAGATTATTGGCGATCCGAGATGAGTTTAGCCGGGATATTTAAGTTTTGAAGAGATTATGTGAATTAATTATTGAAGTTACAAGTAGTTAAATCTAAAGGTTTATGAGTAAAATATTAATATATGAATAAAGATATTGAGTAAATTATTGAATGTGGTTATTGGTATACTGAATAAGATATTGAGGTAAATTAATTAATGGTTATTGGATTATACACAAGACTTGGGAGATTGGAGGGATTGATAGATCAATTGGTCACCATAATGTTGTGGCTAAGGATACATTACAATGATACTTAGTTTCATAGTACTTAAAGGCATTTTTATCAAGGTTTATATCATCATTTGCATCGAAATATCAATAACTTTCCTGTAACTAAAGCAGTTTTATAATAACATATCTAATAATATAAGATACCTTTAATTTATGATAAATGTTCATCTAAAATATAGGCTATCACATAAAATAAAAGGGTGATTGATGAGTTTAAGTACTGAAAATGACAAGGACTCAAAAAAGGGCCAAACTTTAGAAAAGAAAATGCTAATTCAGTCTAAACTGGAACACGTATTCGTTAATTGGGTCATATCTGAATTCTCTAGATTCTCGGATTGTTAGGTTCTACCCCCCTTTATTTATAATGGAAAAATAAGACGTAGTCCTAAATTTCATGTGGAGTCCAAGATTTAAAAAGTTTTTCAAGTCCAAATTATAGCAAACAATGGAGAGAAGTCTGGGAATTTTTGTTCCTGCAGCCCAAACACTATTTAGTGTTCACCTATATCTCACGAGTTCTAGAAGTACAAATGACCTAATGTTTTTTCCTGAAAAGCTAAGATAATTTCCTATAACTTTCATGGCCAAAGTTGGTTCAAATTGGATATGTTATCAATGATATTTTGTTCAGACCAACGAAGATAAGGGATTGTCACCAAGTCAAGATGTGGCTACCCACTTAACAATTAGTCATCAAATCAATAGTTTCAAATTTTGGGCCTATTAAAAGGAGCATTTTTGCCATGCATTTAGGCATCTTGAGTGATTCAGATCAATCATGCTCTTTATTTCTCTCTTTATATTTCTGTAATGCTTAAGTTCTTGCTTTCATTAGTATCTTGTTTATGCTAGTCATTTCCTTTCCTTTAACTTAGTTAACATGTATTCTTATTTATATTCTTATCTTGTTTATTTCATGTTTCTTTTCTTTCACTATGATTTAGCAAGTTTTTAGCCAAGTGAAAAGGTTACCATAATGGTTAAGAATACAGTATAATATAAACTCAAATATGGACTTTCAATGCTTATACCTAACACAAACTTGGCTTAATAACATCTTATTCATTTATATCTTTATTAAGGTCTTAATACCTTGGCTTGTTTAAATGGCATAATCTAGATTATGTATTAATAACACTTGGATACAACAAATTCTTAGCACTTTATAGCCCAACCATATGGTATTAACATAACACCTATGCTATTGAAAGGAACTTTGATTTGTTGTTAACATTAAGGGCATAAATTGCATACTTGGCACTGTGATAAAGGGTGACCAACATTATGTGAAGATGCTTAGTGACCATAAGTGATAACTCAAGATTGTGTGCGAATGATACTGCAACTGTGGTTACAATGCATATGATGTATAATAAGATAAATGAAAGGGTTCGGTAGAATGGAGATTCAGACGACATTGATTAAGTATTTGGGTTTGGATCGTTAATATATCTATGGGGTTTCAATCGTGCCGATATTCTTAAATTGATTAGTCATCTCGGGTTAATTGGATTACTAATGATGTTAGTAAAGATTACTAACATTGGATGGTTACTCCTGGTTAAGTGAAAAAAGATAGTTCAGTTAAATATTTCGGGTTGAGAATAGTTAATGTATCATATGGGTCACTGTCTTTGCAACCATTCAGGTGTTGATTAGGTTTCTCGACAGTAAGGAGACTAATGATATCAAGGGTTCTTGACATCGGCAAGTTTGATGGTAAACCAGATATGAATAAGATTTGATAAACTATTTTGGGGAAGGATATCGACACATGAATGTAATTGATTAGTCTAACCCAATATTGGGAGACTAATGTTACTAATGAGATTTGTTAGTATTAGCAATTACCTTAAAAAAATTGAAGGGGGGGAATATTGATTAGTTATTCCAAAAGAATGAGATAAAATAATAATATCAAGAGAGGAATATCTTAGTATCAAGTGAGAATTGACTTATAAGGAGATGATGTTTGAAAACTATAGAGTTATGTTGAGATTTTCTAAGATGAATATTCTCAGCAAAGAATATGATATTAAATAGAAATTGGTAATAGATGGAAAATGTATATTGTAAAAGAGGTTTATGCCTAATTTTAGTATCAAAAGAAATTATATGGAGATTATTACCTGTCATTGTTATTGTTTGTTATTACATTTTTATATTTATGTGTACACATTAATTTCTATTTTAGGTCCATCAGGAATGATATTGGTTTAGTCACCTTTTGCTTTGACCATGTAATTATTTATAAAATTAAGAGTCGTTATCTCCTTAAAACTTGAAATGTAATATTATCCAGAAATTTGAATGTATGACTTTAATCTAATGTTTGTAACTCTAAGTACTTATTTAACAATGCATGTTTATAGTTGAAATCGATTATTTCACTTGAATTACATTATATATGTTATTGAATAAGATGTGTTGAGTTGATGAATGAATGACTGGGTTGAGATCCAAGATGATTGGATCAGGATGTGAAATAAAATTTGGAAGCGTAACATGATTTTATTGATAACTTGGACTCCTAGTATAGGGGAAGACTCTGCCGAATTTTTGGTGGAACCTATATAAAACAAAAAATACCTGAAAAGTTCCGAATGTATCATGGAAAAAGATGTAGGAAATTAGGGTTGTTACAGACTAGGTCCAACCTAGCCCTAAAAAAAAACAATTGAGATTGAGCTAGGCATAGGCCTGAGGCCAAGTCAACCCAATTTCATTTGGGCCAAGGATGTGTTTGGTAAAACACACCCTTATGCTTTTTCCTTTTATTTTATTTCCCTTTTGTTTTGATATCTGGCAAACAAGCCCCTTTTTTATATCAGAAAATTACAGAAAAAATTGGGGGATCTTCGTTGATTTATTTTATTTCCTTGAAATTTTTTTGTGTTGTTTTGTTAGCGTTTGCTATATATTCAATCTATGGGACTTTTACTATGTAATGCAAATCTAATATGCAATACATCTTTTTTTTCTTTTAAAAAAGATAAAAATAATAAATAAAAAATAGTTTCCTTTTCTTTTAATCCAAATTTTATGGACAATTATTCACTAATTGCTACCTTTTGGGTTATGCAATATTCACCAACACTAGAGTTGGAAATATTTATAGGCGAGTGTTCACTAACACCACAGTCAAGAAACATTATAGAATGACATAAGAATGAAACAAAAGAAAACAACCCTTAGCAATTTAAAAGCAAAACCAAACAATGCAACCTATTCTCAATAGGACGCTTAAGGAGTGATAATATATTTTTCTTTTGCGTTACCAGTCCCGCGTACTATAAAATCTCTAGTGACTAGTTAGGGTTTTCTAGTGACCATAATACTAGGTGGCGACTCCTTAAATAATACAATTCTCATAAAACAAAAGATGCCAGATATAACTAGGATAACTAGATATTATTTTTTTCTTAGTTTATATTGAGTGTTGAAATTTATAATATTATAATAACCTTCAGTTATAAAACCAGAACTGTCCATGTGGGTTGACCAAAATCAAGCTGACCTAATGTCTAGACTGATTGGAGGTTTAAGAAAAATTGATGAATGATTGATTTGACTAGACTCGATTAAAATCCCAGGTTGACCTGGGATAAAACAAGAGTAAGAACCCATTGACTTTTTTATGAAAAACTTTTTTGGTCAAAACAAGGTTGCTTTTATTATTTTTAATTTTTTTAGGGTCAATTGGTTTAACCTTCCTGACTTGTGACCTAAACTTTGCCTCTGATGAACTCTCAATTCAAGTTTTTAAAATTAAATAATAACCCACTTTTATCTATACATTGACTCTAGTTAACCGAGTTACCTTATCAACTTGTGACCCGAGCCTTACCCTAGTGACTCTTGAGTTGGGTTTAAAACTATGATAATAAATAAATTTTATTCTTACATTAACTAGGTCAACCTTAGTTTACCTTCCCAGTCCATGACTTGAGCCTTATCCCCTAGTTAAATCTTGAATTGAGTTTTTAAAACTATTGACAATAAGCACTTTAATTATTATGTTGACTTAGATTAACTCGGGTTAACCCTCCCAACATGTGAATCAAGCCTTGCCCAGGTCGACCATTGATTTGTGTTTTAGAACTATAACAATAAAAAAAAAAAAAAAAAAACAATAACAATTTTTTATCCTTATGTTGACTTGAGTCAACGATTAACACCACCCATGACTTGGGTCGTGCCTCTCGTCGACCCTCAAATTGAGTTCTAAGACTATGATAATAACCATTTTTATTCTTATGTTGACCTTAGTTGACACAGGGCAACCTAAGTTAACCGTCTCTATACATGACCCGAACCTTGTTTTGGGTTGACCCCCAAGTCGGGTTTTCAAACTATGATAGTAACCACTTTTATCCTTATATTGATTCGTGTCAATATTTAACCCCACTTGTGACCCTAACCATGCCCTAAGTCAACCCTCCAATTGAGTTAAAAAAAATTATAATAATAACCATTTTTATTCTTGTTGTCCACCCTTTTTGATCCACGCATAAAAAAAATTGAGGAAAAAAGAGAAAAAACATTGTTGAGAAGAAAACCAAAAAAAATATTATAGCAGTGAGAAGAAGAAACATGGACACCTAGAAAATAGCTAAAGATTAGTTGAGGAAGTTAAAAAATACAAAGATTGAAATTTAACAATATATTTTCGACTAATGAAAGGCCATATTGATAAAGAAAATTCAATTGAAGAAGAAAAGTCCAAAATTAATGTTTAAGGACTCAATTAGATTTTGTTGAAAAGATGAATTAAGTTTATGAAGGGTTTGTATAACAATCTCGACCATTCGATTTTTTCAATGCTAAAAGATCCCAACATGTGCTCTTATTTGAGGGTAATGTTTTATTTTTTTTGGAAAGAATTTTCCGGTTAAAATTTTGGCAGAGTTCCTTCTGTATATAAAACATCTCAAGTTATCATAATACTATCAATTTACCCATTCAATCCATTATAACAAGGTCCCATAATTCCAGACCTTATTTCAATCATCAATATTCAACATCTCATACAATCCACAATATATCCTACAAACAAGTTCAATATAGATATAGCCCAAAAATCATATCATACAATCCACAATACCCAACTCGTAGCAGAGCTGCGGCAACCCCTAGTCTTGGCCAGCAGGGAAACACTGAAAACTTCCTTAGTGGCTGATTCAAGTCACGGAGCAGTTCTAAGGACTGGCTGAGCCTCATCCTCTCACTGAATTTTTCTTTTAGACATTTTACTTTTATGGATATTTTTTTACAAGGGAGCCTATTCCCTCTGTTTCTATTTTTGTTTATATTTGTACCTTGGTTGGTTTGAGTGTGATTGTCTTAGTCTTGAGCTGATCAAAACCCTCTTTTGATGCTTGTTTGGCCTGTCTTATCTCTTCTGGCTTGCTGTCCTATGTTTTGTGCAAGTTTTGTGCTCCTCCTTTTCCCCCCCCCCTTGGATGTTGGGTTTCCCTGTAGTTTTGTTGATTGTTAGCCCTTTCGGGCTGATGTTTGTACTGTTTTAGCCTTGGGTGTGTGTTGCATCTCTAGTGATATGTTTTGCCTCTGCCGTGGGTTCTGATGGATGTTGGTCCTGGTGGATGTTTTGTCCTTAGTGGCTATCTACCTTGATAGTTGCTTTTCGGTTGTTTGTTGGATGTGTTGTTTGCTCTTTTGGGTTTATGGTTATGCTGTGCTGCCTGACCTGTTGCTGCTATTGTGTTGTTGATTGTTGTGCATGCTGGTTCTGTCTGCCTGCCTCCTCAACTGTTGTTATCTTGCATTAGATTTGTTGTTCTAGCTCTAGTCTAGTTTAACTGATCTTTTGTTGCTAGATTAATTCTATTCTTTGTTTAGGCTTTTATTTCTATGCTATGCGGGAGTTGTTCCCCTAGCCTTATGTTTCAAAAGGAGCTTGTTTCCTTTTTTTCTGTTTATATCTGTAAATATTATAACCTTCTAATTCTCTAGCTTTGTTTCATTTGATCTTAAATTTTTACATTTGATTAAAATAAAAAAAATCTCCCATCATTGGTTAGCCACTACCTATATTAATTATAAAATTTTTTTACTTCAATTACCAATAATTTAATCCACTTCCTCTAATTTTCACATTACTTCCCATGATAATTTTTTTTTTATTTACCCCCAATTTATAAAGAACCCTAACTTTTCAAATTCCAAAAATTCAATCAATTAAGACTTTAAACCATTAAAAATCAGATTAAAAGTCATTAGAATATCTTACCAAACAAGTAATTAAACTCTAAAAACTTCCCAAATAAAGCTTCCAACTCCTCCTCTTCTTTAATCTTGGCCAACTTCCTCTCTCCTTTTCTACTCAGCTTCACTTGATTTTTCTTCCTTCAACTAATGCTCACTAAGCTTTAGTTAATGTTCCCTCAAGATTTCTCATATGATTTTATGTTTCTTTACAATTTTGTCTCTCTCACATGTAAATGGTAGTTCCCCCTCTTTCTTTTTCTCTCCTTTTCTTCTTGCCTGAGCAGACACATGCACACTTGTAAACACACACACACACACACTAACTTTTTACCAAATTCCCTTTATACCCCAAATAGTAAATTTCATGTTCCCGGGATAAAATTCTTGGATCCTGGCATTTGTCTATATAATCTTTTTACCCAAGTGAATTCAAATTTCACTTTAATTACATATTTGATTAATTTTATTTCCTGGTAACTCACTCCCAGTAAAATTTATTTGACATTCCTATATATATTTATTTATTATTTATTTGGTTTGATCTAATGCTTATTTGGTACTTCTTTAAATCTATTTTATAAGCACTTAGATTCTTTTCTGCCTAATTTTGACAAGGGTTTACAGTTTGTGATTGCAAGAAAAAATATTTTTTAAGTCAATTTAGACATTAATTGGAAGAAATTAAAGTTTAGGGGTCAAATTATAATTTTTGAGAGTTAATAAGGTCAAATCATGGGCTTAATTGCATAAATATTAATGTTTGATGGGCAATTAGGGATTGGATGGAAGAAATCCAAAACCAAGGAATAAATTGGTAAAGGTGCACTTCTATAGGGTAGGAAAGAACTGACCAAATCAGGGGCTAAATTAATGAAATTGGAAGTTTGTTGATCAATTGAGGGTCAAAATGCACAAATTCAAAACTAAGGATGAAAGTGAAAAACAAGACCAAATCAGGGGCTAAATTAAAGAAATTGGAAGTTTGTTGATCAATTGAGGGTCAAAATGCACAAATCAAAACTAAGGATGAAAGTGAAAAACAAGACCCAAATCAGGGTGCTAAATTAAAGAAATTGGAAGTTTTGTTGATCAATTGAGAGGTCAAAATGCACAAATTCAAAACTAAGGATGAAAGTGAAAAACAAGACCAACTTTAGGGCTGGCATTTGAATTTGGTAGGGATGCAATTGAATTGATTTTAAAATCAAAATCACAATTGAGGGCTTGATTGAACAAATTAAAAAAGTAGGACTGATTTGGAACAAAAACTTTTTGGTGCCTCTCTCATTTAAAACTGGCTCATTAAAAAAAAAAAAGACTGCAAACGGTGTCGTTTTTGATGGCACTTTTTGCCATCTTTTTCAACCTTGGACACGTACAAAGGCAAGGGAAGAAGGTTTTTCTTCCCCTCCTTTGCAGTGTCTCTCCCTTCCACTTGCCTAAAAACCCTAACACAACCCACACCCCCTCATGGCCTATTTCTATGATGAAAGGGGTAGAGGAGACAAGTCCTATGGGCGGCTCTAGGGTGGCTGCACAAAAGCCGCCCCACCACCTTACCCCTTCTTCATGACTGGACAGGGGTAGGGTAGCTCCCTCTCCCCCTGCCCCTTATAAATACCCCCTTACCAGACGATGGAAGGTGAGCAAAAAAGAGAGAAAAAATCATAAAGAAAAAAGAAAAAAGGGTGACAAGAAAGGGGAAGATGAAAGAGACAAGAAAAAATAGATGGAAAAGGAGAGAAAGAAAAGGAAAATAAAGAGGACAAAAAAACAGAGAACAAAAATGAGAGAAGATAGAGGAACATAAACGAAAAAAACCTAAAGAAAATAACAGAGAGATAAGGAAGAAAAAACAATAAAAAAAAAAGAAAAAATAAGCTTATTGCCTCTTCACAAAGAAGGAAAGGAATGCAGTGGCAACCACCATTTTCTCCCATAGTTGCCTGGAACCACTGTTGTTTTGTCATCGGCACCACTAGCACCACCAACGTCATCACCAGGTTAGCCTCCCATCTCCTCTTCCTCGTTCTCCTCCTCTTTCTCATTCTTCTTGTTCTTCCTCATCTTCCTTCTCCACTGTTTTGCTAGTGAAAAGTGGAGAGTTTCTCCACTATTTAGTTAGTCGGACCAGTTTTGGTCCAGACCAAAATGGTTGGGTCAGGTCGAACCCAGTCCCATAAAAGAAAGGAAGATTTGCTAGGCCTACAATGGCCCAACCCTTGTTTTGGGCCAATGTTGGCCAAACTCTTTGTGGCCAACCTTGGCCTAATTTCTTGTGGCCGAACTCGGTATAGATAAGATGGGATATGCCATATAATAGAGCCAAAGCCCATCCTATTATTTTTATAATATAATAATATATATATTAAAAAAACAAAAAAAAATCAAAATCCTTTTTAAATTTTTTGGTTTTGTTGCATATTTTTCTACCAATTTTTTTTTTTAATATTGGTTTGTATTTTTTTATTGTAAAATACAAATATGATATTAAAATACCTGGTTTTCTCTGAAATGTTGCAAAAACAAATATATGAAAAAAAAAAAAAAAAACCTTGTTTTCATGCATATGGTCATGTCCTTAAAACATATAAGAAGTTTGATAATGTATTTTAATACAAAAAATTCAAAAAAAAATGTATTAGCATGCATTTTGAGCTTTAACAACTAGTTTATTAAAGTCATGAAAATTAGGTCAATATTTCAAAAATATCAAAAAAATATTTTGTTTTCTTTTAGTATCTAGGATTACAAACTTATACATAAGACGTATTCCTGATATTAAAAAGGTAGTTCTTTTTTTATTGATATAAGAATGGTTAGGTTTTTACTAGATAAGATAAGAATCTCCTTACTAAGAAGAATTTGTCTTCAACTTTAGACAATCCAAAAATCAGACAAGTAGTTTAATCAAACAATTAAACAATGCGGACTACCTTAGGTAAGGCATATTAAGGGTGTTAATATCTTTCCTTTATACAACCAGTCCCCGTGCCCTGTCTCCAAAACCAGTTAGGGTTTCTAGTGATCAAAATACTAGGTGGCGACTCTATTCCCTCTTTCCATCGATAAAGGGCAAGAATTCTTGTCCTCTGCATTTCCCCACACCATATACACTTGGATATTCTAGGAGAATGTTCACCATGATGTCACACACGTGCGACAATTCTTATGCTAACTCGGGTTAACTATGGTCAACCCAACCTGTGATCTAGTGTTCAATAAGTAACCCGGGCTTTGCCCCGGATTGACCATTGAGTCGGGTTCTAAAACTATAATAATAATCATTTTTATCTTTACATGTCTTGGAAAACTTTTGAATTGAGATTTTTTAATAGGGGTATTGTAGGAATAAATAATAATAAATATTGTCTCAAGATACATGTCCTCCTCACATCTCATGTTTTGAAAGTACATAAACTCACTCCAAAGCATCCCTTCAATTTGTTTTTCATTCGTATTTGATCATTGTTCTTTTTTATTACTATTGTTTCAAAATAATTTAAAATTGATTTTTTTTTCAATTTCATCATTCTTTAATTTTTTATATGTCAGATTTGATCCTTATTATTTTGATGCTATTTGTTTTGTTTGAATCCTTTCTTATTTGATTTTTTGTTTCAGTTTCATCCCTCAACATTTGATTTTAGTTTATTTTTATGTCAAATTTGGTTCTTATTCTTTTGAATACCATTTTTTTTGTTTTGGATTCCTTTTTTATTGAAATTTTCATTTTCAATTTCATCCCTTAACATTTTGTTAATCAAAATTTATCTTCATGATTTTTTTTGGTTTTACTTATATGAGATAATCCCAATCTCAAGATCCAGGTCATTGGTTCGGAAGGTTAGCCAGGGTTGTTTTAGGATTTTTTTTAATATGGATTTTTTTTAATTACATTATTCAATATTGAGTTTGTTGGGAATTAGGATCACTAACAGAAATTCGCTTAATAGCAACGGATTTACCGACAGAATATTTCTATCGTTAATTTGAGGTTGAAATTACTGATGGAACCTTTTCCATCTGTAATTCAGTTGGTAACTATCGACGGATAGTGTCTGTCTGGAGTTACTGACTGAATTATGAATGAAAAGTTCAGAATTAAAAAAAAAAAAGGCGGGTCCATGACGTGGAGTTTTTACCGATGGAATCACCGACGAATTCAAAATGACAAGTCCATATAGTGACGTGACCAGTTCATCGTTAAAAATACCGATAAAATCACCAACAAATTTGAAATGGCGGATCCGTACGGTGACGTGTCTATTTTTTTGACAAAATAGCCAACGGTTACACCGACATATTATTCCATCGATGAAACCATCGGAAAAAGTTAATATAATTCCCTGCTGCCGACCCTCTCCTCCCCTATTTCTCCTTCTTCTTCCTAATCCCAACTCTCCCCATTTGCAAACAACCAATACCCAAACAAAAATCTCCTTCATCTCAACACAACAAGTTATATTTCTTGAAGTTTTATGGTCACAACATCCGTGTTCTGATTTGCCGACGAATTTTATCAATTTTTGTAAGTAATTCTATCTTTTTAAATTTTAACATTTAAATGTCAATTTTGTTTTTTTTTTTAGTATATGTATTTTGTTAGTAGATGTACATGTTTTATTGTTATTTCTCAAACAAACTTGTAGTATATGAATGTATAATTTTATACCTGTTATGGTTTATTTTAGATTTTGTAAGATTGTATTTGTTTGTAATTCATTAAAACTTTATGGAATTACCGAATTACATGTGATGTTTTGAAATAATTAATAGCTTGCTTAATGGGTCCGTTTTAAGTTTTATCAATGGTATTGCGGTTGGTAATTTATGTAAATTTATATATATTAATTTGTATGTATGACGTTGATAAATGATCATAATGAATATTTAATATTTATGAGAAGTTGTGATTGGTTTGTTGGATAATCTCGAGGTAAAGTATATTTTTGCAAGTTTATTTACCTAACATAGTTAATTAATACATGATGTCATCATAATTTTATAGAGGTTCGATATATATAAGTCATGGACGATCGTTCATAGATGTATCGAGATTCACCCCAAGGATTGCAGATGATGGATTATTGTAATGGGGTTTAGGGTTTTATTAATTTCGCAACATCCATTCCTAGAAATTTTACTAGAGGCAGTATTAGGTATCCATGTAGGAAGTGTCAAAATAAAAAGTATCTGCATCCAGATGTTGTGATGATGCATCTTCTACACGGGTTTATAGAGAATTACCAGTGTTGGTATGCACATGGAGAAGTATTTGTTAGTAAGAGGAGAATAGGAGAAACAATGGTTGGGTCAACTTCTAGTGCTAGCAACATGCATGAAGCGGCAAATGACAGCACTAATCCTTACAGAAATATGGTTATGGATGCAATGAGAATGAATCAAGGTAATGTTAGTCAATGTCCAATCGTAGAAGAAGAACCTAATGCAGATGTAGCTAGGTTTTTTGATTTGTTGAAAGATTCTGATGAACCATTATGGGATGGATGCATAAACCACAGTAAATTATTTGCCATGGCACAGGTGTTCACCATCAAGTTAGATCACGGGTTGAGTGAGGTCGGGTATGAAAAAATTATTGAATGGGCGAGAAGCATTTTACATGAAGGGAACAGGCTAAAAGAGAACCTTTATACTGCGAAATCCATGATGAAACCCCTCGGTTTAGGATACTAGAAAATTAACATGTGCCCTAACTTTTGCATTTTATACTACTTTGAAAATGCTAAGATGACTGTGTGTATGACATGCGAGCATTCTCGTTACAATCACAGAACTGGCAGGGGAAAGACTCTAGTGGCATATAAGAAACTTAGATACTTCCCAATCACACCTAGACTGCAAAGGTTGTTCATGTCACCAAGGACTGCTGAGCACATGACATGGCACCAAGCACATGACGCGGTTGATGGTGTGATGGTGCATTCTTCTGACAACGAAGTGTGGAAACGCTTTAATAGTGTGCATCCTCACTTTTCAGTTGAATCAAGGAATATGCGTCTTGGGTTTTGTACAGACGGATTCAACCTATTTGGGTCATTTGTTGCTCCCTATTCTTGTTGGCCGGTCATACTCATAGTTTATAACTTGCAACTGGGAATGTGTATGAGGCCAGAGTTCATGTTTTTATCTACTATCATACCCGGTCCGAGCAGCCCGGGGCGAAATATAGATGTTTCTCTTTGATCGTTGATTGATAAGTTGGCGTAGTTGTGGTCCTCTAGAGCTCTGACTTATGATATAACGAGAAAGCAAAATTTCCTTACGAGGGCGGCTTTGATGTGGACTATCAATGATTTTCCAACTTATGGAATGCTTTCTGGTTGGAGCACGCTTGGGAAACACGCATGTCCGTACTGCATGGAAAACAACAAGGCATTCATGCTAGCAAACGGAGGTAAAGCTTCTTTTTTTTACTGTCGCCGTCGCTTCTTGCCACTTAATCATAGGTACAGAAAGAACAGAAAATATTTCTTTATTGGCATCCCCGCGTCTTTCTGTTAAAGAATTGCATCATGTTGTATCAAAGTACGGTGACATTGTGTTTGGCTTTTAATTAGGTAAGCAAAAGTTTCATGGTTTTGGTTTGACCCATAATTGGGTAAAGCGAAGTATCTTTTAGGAGCTTCCTTATTGGAAGACTAATTTGCTCCACCATAACCATGATGTCATGCACATCGAAAAGAAAGTGTTTGAAAACATTTTCAACACCATCATGGATGTGAAGGGGAAGACAAAGGACAACATCAAGGCTAGATTGGATATAGCTTTATACTATAACCGTAAATATATAGAGCTGGTTTATGATGGGTCGCAAAACCAAGGGCAAGTTTCGTGTTAGAGAAAAATGCGCATCTACTAGTTTACAAATAGCTTAAGAGTCTGCGTTTTCCGGATGGACATGCATCGAACATATCAAGGCTAGTTAATATGGAGGACTGCAGATTGTATGGAATGAAGAGTCATGATTGCCACGTGTTTCTGCAAACACTCATCCCATTAGCTTTTTGTGATTTGTCGTCAAAGGGAATATGGGATGCACTGACGGAGATCAGTCATTTCTTTAGAGGTATATGCTCCAGCAAGTTGAATGTTAAGCACATTGAGAGGCTTCAAACAAACATCATCGAGACACTATGCAAACTTGAGATGATATTCCCTCCATCATTTTTTGACCCAATGAAGCATCTCCCTATACATCTACCGTTCGATGCAAAAGCTAGAGGACTGGTCCAATATAGATGGATGTACCTATTTGAACGGTTAGATATTACAATTGCAATGTAATTCATTTATAAAAGTATTTTCTATGTTTTTTTTAATTGAAAATACTTGAATTGTAATTCAATGCAGGTACTTGTTTAATTTCAAGAAAAAGGTTAACAACAAGGCACATGTTGAGGCTTTGATATGTGAGGCCTATATTGTTGAGGAGATCTCAACATTTATCTCGTACTATTTTGAACTGCATTTGAGAACAAGAATCAATCACATTCCACGACATGATGATGGCGGTGAAGTGCCTTCTAGTCGGAACTTGTCAATATTCTCCAATATTGGACGACCCACACCTAAAAATGCCATAAGAGGAAGATATTTGTCGGAAATAGAATTCAAACAAGCACACAACTATGTTCTATTTAATTGTAATGAGCTGAGACCTTTTATTCAGTAAGTTTATATGTGTAATACTAATTAAGCTTTGTTAGTAAATATATAACTATCAATTATATATTGTAATATCATACACTCATTATTCACTTGCAGGCAACATCGACAATATTTGCTCTCCAATAACTCATAGCTGGCCGAATCCTAGATCTTTCAATTACAAGATGAATAATTTGCCACATGGTTTAGAACAAATGTAAGCACTACCACAAACTCATTCTAACTTGCAAAATTATTGTATGTATGCATGTCATTACGAGATTCTTGTTCATTTATTGTTTATTGATGTACATTACATATAAGGTTTATCAAATGGGAAGGAGTGTGCCTAAGTCATTGTCTTCACTAAACCTCGGGCCTGAAAGAAAATTTAAGTGCTACAATGGGTATTTTGTCAATGGATATGTTTTCCATACTGAAGAATATGGGCAAGGAAGAAAGACATACAACTGCGGTGTTTTTTAAGGGATCCACTAGTGTGAGTTAGAAGTTTGAGTACTATGTAGATTAGAAGAGGTCGTCGAACTGCAATATCATAGCGAGCAAAATAAAGTGTTTTATTCAAATGTTATTGGTTATGACACGACTGATAGAGGAATCTAGTGTTGATCCGCAATATGGTCTGGTCGAAATCAACTCAAAAGCTAGACTCCGCAACATAAATGATGTCTTTGTTTTCGCAAAGCAATGTCAACAAGTTTATTACGCATACAACCTTTCATTTAGAAAGGATCGATCAAGAGTTGATTGGTTGTCCATTTTAAAAAGGAAACCTCGGAGTCCTATCAAGGTTGTTCAGGATGAGAACGAAGACACAAGTGTGCGAGATGAAGTCTTTCAAGTTAGTGAGTTGGTTGAACCATATCAAGTTGCTCCTTCGATTGAATTGGAAGAAAATTCAAATTTTCATGTTTTTGATGATAGTCTTGTTGATGTTGACGTAGAGGAGTTGAATGTTGTTTTGAGCTCTACCGGACAAGCAAATGTTGATGAAGAAGATGATATCCATATTAAAGATTGTGATAACTATTCAATTGATGATGAAGAAGAAGAAAATTCTGACTATCTATCAAAACGAAGCCCTGTGTAAAACCCTTCTTTTATGTAATTTAGATTATGGATGATATATTTTCTAACACAAAATATTTATTGTTTAAGTACTGTTGTTATTGTTTTGTGCGATGGAGAGTTTATCATTTAAGTTTTTGCAGGAAGGTAAATAGGCAATACAAATATAACATTTTTTTGTACATTGCAACAATTACCGACGGACTCACGTTCATTGGCATCTCACAGAGAGTTCAAAAATAATTACTCGAAATGCGACAATCATCGACGTCCATACAGACGGACCGTCAGCATCTCACAGAGAGTTCGAAAATAATTACTTTAAATGCCACAATCACCGACGACTATACCGACAGACTCACTTCTGTCATCATCTCACAGAGAGTTCGAAAATAATTATTCGAAATGCCACAATCACTGACGTAATTATGTTCATTGGTAATTTGTCGGTGGGAAGATTTTACCGACAAAAATACTGACAGAATGTGCGAATTCCAAAGGGTGTGCATTAAATGCATCTCTGACCGCGTTAGATTGTCGACGGAATTATCGACGGACCGCAAAAAATATGGAGGATAATTCAAAATTTTGGTGCGAAATTCAAAAATTACCGACGGATTTTTGACACTTTACCGACGGATTAAATTAAAATAATAATAATTTTTCATTTCTGTCGGTGAATCCATCGGTAAAACTGCCTATAAGTTCTAGTGGCTGCCCCTTAAGTTTATTTTTTCTTCTCCTTCGTTTTTCTCCTTACATTTCAATTTTTTTCCTCTCAATTATTCAAGGCTTTCACCTAGAATCTCTAGCAAGATTTGTTGTGAATCTTCATCACATTAAAAGGTATGCGTTTTCTTCTATTTCATTTTATTTTATTTTAGCTATTTTTATTGTTGTTATGTTTTTGTTTTGGTGTATTTTTTTGTAATGTAGATAAAGTTTTTGAATTCAACACATTAATGTAGTTTTTTTTTTTTGAATATTTTTTATTGTTGTGTTGGCATAATTGTTATTAGTTAATTTGTGAATATTTTATTGTTAATGTTGAATTTACCTTGCAAATTAGTAATTGAATATGTTGGAATAATTAGTAATTTTACTCTATTATTGCATGATTTGTGTTTAATTATTTCCATTGATTTTAATTGTTAGTCTATAATTTTTTTTAATTTATTGAATATATTTTGTTGTTGTCTTGACATAATTATTGAATAATTTGTTGAATTATAATTGTTGATGTTGAATTTACTTTAGAATTAGTAATTGAATATGTTTGGAATAATTAGTAATTTTACTCCATTATTGCATGATTTGTGTTTAATTATTTCCATTGATTTTAATTGTTAGTCTATAATTTTTTTTAATTTATTGAATATATTTTGTTGTTGTCTTGACATAATTATTGAATAATGTTTTGAATTGTAATTGTTAATGTTGAATTTACCTTAGGATTAGTTGTCGCACCCCAAAAAAATAATCAGCGCGCGGCAATCGGCTGGCGATTTTTCATCGTTTGTTGCATTTGCTTTGAATTCGTTCGAGGGAGTCGCCACCTAGTAATTTATTGAGGGCTACTAGGAAACCGGATGTACTGTTCTTGTCAGAGATCGCGGGTAAGGGACTGGTTGTGGTTAGGAAAGGTATCAGCACCCCTAACACACCCTACCTGAGGTAAGCTGCTTCGTGTTCTGATGTGATTTGAAAAATTTAAAATATTAATTAAATTCTTAGGCTTGAATAAATCAGTTATAAATCCCCGAATATATGTAGAAACTTGTCCTCATATTTTCATGGAAAAATACAACTTGATTTTATTTGTCCTTGAGATATTTAACCATATTTAAATTAACAAATAATTCTTTTTATCCTTTTTAATTTTTAATTCAATAACATAAATAAATAAAAAAAACAAAACATACAAGCACACACAAGCATTTTTTTTTTTTTTTTGTTTTATTATCACTTTCTCTTTTTCTTTTTCTCTTCTTTTACATCATTTACAAAGTACAAAAACTCAAAACTAACAAAAATTACATTAAGCAAAAATTACATTAAACAATTCTAAAACTACAAAAACAGCCATTTCTTCAAAAATTCCTTAACAGTGCTGGAACCACTCTGTGAGGCAAAGGGACAGCAGAGCACCGGCGGCGCGTCTCCCCACGCCCCACCATCACTGGTGGCGCGTGGGTTCACGCGCCGCCACATGGAACACCGAAGAAATGGGGGTCCGGTCACGTCTTCCTCTCTTCTTCCCACGCCGGCGGTGGGGTTCACCGTCACCTGCAAAGACCCAAAGATACACACAAGGCAATTGATTTTAAGTTTTTGATTTCATTTTAGATCTGTTTTTTTTTTCTTGTAGATCTGTCCTCTTCTTTCGCCGGCTGCAGATCGGTGATGGCCGGCTGCGGTGGCCACTGCAGGGCTGTTCTGGAGGTGTGGGTCTGTGGGCGCCGTGTGTCGGCTGCTACTGGAGAAACCTCCGGTGTCGATGGCGAGAAGAGATCGGGGAGGTAGGAGGCGGGCTGATCTGTCGGTGCTGCTTCGCCGTTGCTGGTGACCGTCTGCTAAGGAGAAGAAGACGATGTTGATGGCGCTGCTGTTCGGGCGCCGCTGGGAGAGGAAACCGAAGGGGAAAACAGCCGTTTGCTGATGGGAAGGCTGGTGTGGCTGGCTGATGATGGAGACCGAAGGGGGAAGAAGATGCCACTGAGGAAAGCCTCCGATGTTGATGGAGAGGCGGCCGGCGGAGAGAGGATGAAGGACGGACGGACCGATCTGGGTCCGTGGAGGATGCTGCTGCTGACGGAGAGACCGGTTGAGAGGGGATGAAGGAGCGGCGGGGGAAAATGAGAAGAAGAGAAGGGGAAAGGGGGCTGGTTCCGAAGAAAAAAAAATCAAAACCGGGTGGGAGCAGCTGTTTTGGCTTGTGTTTGTGGCCGGCGGCTGTAGGAAAAAAAAATAAATCAAACCAGAGGGTTTTGGTTGAGAAGCAGCAACGACTGTTTCGGAGAGCAAAGTCCCCAACCGGGTTGGGAGCAATCAATCAGGGGGTCCTTGGCTCTCTTTCTGAAAACACCAACCAAGGACCCCGGGGACATGGAGGCTATTTTTTTGGTCAGGAGCCGGCAGCTGGTTTGTGTGGGTAGAGAGTTAAGTTTATGTTTTTAGGGTTTTTTTTTGTGTTTCTCTCCTCTTTACACAATTGCCCCCCCTTGTAAGTGTTGGAAACCAGTATTTATAGGCAAAAAATATTGCCAAGTTTTCAAAATTGTCCCTTAACTTTCTTTTTTTGTAAAATTTGATTTTTCTTGTTTTTTTTGTATTTTTTAAAAATGAGCAATATCAACGTCGACTCGATGAGGAAAATCAATGATTTTTAAAAACGACGCGTGAAAAGTCGAACGCTGTTTGAAAAATTAAATTCTTTTTAGACGACGTTAAAAATGCTAAAATGACGAAAATATATTAAAAAAACATATTTTTTTGGATTTTCTTTGTTTTTTCTCTATTTTTGGATTTTTTGAAAATATATATATCAAAAAACATGGGTCAAAAATTTGGGTAGCAACATTAGTAATTGAATATGTTGGAATAATTAGTATAGATTGGGTCAATTGGTTATGGCTATTTTAAATATTTGCAGGTTTGTGGATTTGGGGTAGTATCTAGTATAGGGAGGTGCTGTCGAATTTTTTTTTAACATTTGAATTTAATTATATAATTATTTGTATAAAATTAGGTAGATGCGAAGAATGAAAACCAGAACTGGTCATTCACGTCCAGTCGCAGCAAGTTCGTCTAGCAGCGAGGATAATATTTCCTTAGGTGCCTCTCAAAAAGAGGCACCTACACCACATGGGCTGTCAACCGATGTTGCCTTTTCCAGTGCTGGTTCACAGCACAGAGGTAGCATGCCTTCGCAACGGAATCAATTTACCCGCAATACGAGGCACAGTTGAAGGACGACCTTTCAATGTAAGTTTGTTAAGGTTTTAGTTTTTTTTTTTTAGAAAAATTAAAACATAATTTATGAACTAATCACTATTTCATTTATTTTTAGGTTCACAAACATTGAGGCCGCCCGAGTAATATCATCGGTGTTTAAATCGTCGATGGAGATTCCATTGTTTCAATGGAGTTAGATATCGACGATGCGTCAAATTAATGCATGGTTTGACATATTTGAGGTTGGTGTTAATTTATAATTTTTTGCTTATTTCTAATAAATTATTAATATAATTGTAAATAAATTATTATTTTTATTTAAAATTAATTTTTTATACACAAGACAGATTCTGCTGGGACAGTGAACATAACACTATTGTGAGGAGGGTGTGGCAACTAGGTAACATCGAAAACAATACAACTTTGTTTTTAGATAAAAATTTATGTTTTGAAATGTAATTTTTGGTTGCGTGAAAGTAGGTTGCGTGATTTTTTGGTATGAAGCCAAAAAAGGGCAAAACAAACAGCGAGGGATAAGGGGTTCCAAGGCTGGAAGGATGTTGTGATTTGGAGGGATTTCAAACCGATATACATCCTAGAAGATATATGGACGTACTATCTTGAGCACGTGACGTCTGAGCAGTTCACACAATGCTCACAGTCCGGTGCTGGCAACCAGAATCGGCCAATTCATGGCTCGGTGACAATGCACATTGGTGGCTCCATTCCATTTGTTGCACATGCAAAACGGATGGTAAGATTAATTTAAATGAAATATATTGTTCAATTAATTTTTTGTGAATAAATTTTTTTCATTATAGGCTACGTCTTTTGGAAGTGAGCCAAGCCCGATGGAGCTGTTTGTGGAGATGCATGTGCGGAGTCAAGGCCGTCAAAAAAGGACACAACAGTTCATTGACAGCCGTGCTTAACATTTCGTGGTATGTTTGTTCAACCATTTCTTTTTTAAAGTTATTATGTTTATTGAATTGAATATGATGATTACTTTTTATTTTTATTTTTAGGAGACCTATAATAATCGGTTGAGGGAGAGATACAGGGACAATCCTTTGACCCGTCCGGAATTCGATCCGGATTTGTGGATGGAGGTTGGATCATCGAATGGACCCGATAAAAATCAGGTTTACGGGCTCTCCAACACTACAGTCAATAACTTGCGGTCGGCTCATACTGCTTCAACAGTTAGGAGCTCCCAATCAATATCGAGCTCCCAATCTAAGGAGTTTGTGGCCTTGTAGCAAGACACGACTTAGCTTATCGAAAAAGATGACCACCTATCATCGGAGTACGCACAACTCAAAGCGTCTCATGCACAACAAAGAGCGGAGTCTGCACAGCAAATGGCAGCTTATGAACAGCTTTGCGAAATGCTCATGAACATGGCATCACAGAGTGGAACATGTGCGCCTAATCCTTTTTGGCCGTATGACCACCAGCCTCCTCCTCCTCCTCCTCCTCCACCTCTATATTAATTTGTAATAAACATTATTTACCTTTAAAATTTCATTTAATATTTTTTTGAAACACTTTCATTTTGTAATGTATATTATTTAACTATGATTTTTTGTTTTTGATGTTTAATATAAATTTTATTTGCATAATTGGTTTTTATTACCATTAATTTATATCATTTTATATTATGTATGCTAAATAATTTTCAAAAAACAATTACAAAGGGTTTTACCGACGGAATTAATTCGTCGGCATTTGACAGTAGCTGCCACTATCACCGACGACTTTCCAGACGGATACATTCGGTCGGTATTTCATACATTCACTAACAGGTTTACCGACGGAATAAATCTGTTGGCATTTGACAGTAGCTGCCACAAGTGCCGATGAATTTCCAGATGGATATATTCGGTCGGTATTTCAAACACTCACCAACAAATTTATCGATGGAAAATAGCTGTCGATAATACTCGATATCATCGACGAAATAAAAATCCGTTGGTAAATTTCAAGCGGGAATTTTTTTTTTGCACGCAAATTCTATCTGTAAAACCGTCGGCAACTGGTTTTTTTGTTTTTTCGACGAAATGTAGAATCATTGACGAAAGGAAAGCTGACGGACGTATTCCATTAGTAATATAGTTTGTAAATAATTTACCGATGAACTCTTAATCATACACCGACGGAATATTTCTATCGGTAAAACTGCGAAATCTTGTAGTGGATGAGTTTTTTTTTTTTTTTTTTATGGTGTTATCCCAATCTCATTTGCCGATTCATGGGTTAGCCCAAGTTGACTAGGGAAAATATATTTTTTTAGTTATCTATTGTTATTGCTAATTTTTTTCTTTATGATATTATTAAATTAATCGAGCTTATTGGATCTAAGTTAAGGAATGATAAAATCAAGGAAACAAATTGTTATTGCGAATAAGATTTATGTTTAATAATTGACTTATAAATTATTACAGCAATAAATAGAAGAATAATATTAATTAAAACATACCGTGTGTAGAAATTCGAACGCTTTGCAAAAAATTTCAGGGGAATGCAAATCTATACATGTATGGATATGTTGAACAAAAAAAAGAGGGTGAAGAAAATAAAAGGATTCCAAGATTAGTATCCCATAAACTCCTTCAGAGTAAACGGAAAGATTATTTGTATTTTCGATCGTGTATAGATAGATATCTCCATCAATGTAATGCTGGTAGAATAAGCTAAAAGTTTGTTCTTTACGTTTTTATGTATCCACGCTAACACAAGGCCTGTAATTTTTTTTTGTTGACCTTGAAACACGCTTAAGAATTCAAAACAAGAGCCGTTGGATCCAAACTTATTTAGCAAAAAAGTGGAGGAGTTTCTCCCCTAAAGAATTTGAATTTTTCGTTAAGATTGCTTTTTGAACGTATCGTAAAAGTAAAAATAAACCAAACTTATTTAGAACGTGGATAACCCAAGATTGTTTGATATTCCACATACGTATCCTCTGATTGCTTCTAATGAAACGTCGAAAATTGAAGATAGTTTGGTTCGGGATGCTAAGAGGCCAAGAAATGCCTGAATGCCTTACACAGGATTTGTAGTCAAAGACGTTAGCATCTGCAAATTGGGCTTTCACGGCTGCGAGATAGAGCTCTTAGCACTAATTCAACAGAATTTGGTCACCACTTCATTCATTCAAGGCTGTGGTTAAGAATAAAAATTCATGGTTCTAGTTTTCCTTTGTTTTTTTTTTTAATTATGGTTTTAGAATTTAATTTGATTATTTTACTGTTGTATCATTTTTCCATTCGATTATTGATTATGATTCGTTTAATAATAATTCAATTCTTCTGCACCGTCATTCATTATTGTTTGTTTAATATTTTTTTTTTTCAGAAAGAAAAACGTAAAATTTGACCCTAAAAAAAATAAAAGAAATGGATGGTCAGCAAAAAACGAATACAAATTTGATATACATGAAATAATTTGCAAAAATTACCTTAATTAATTTGATGGAATAAGTTGAAAATAAAAATAAATAAACAACGACGATAGGTTGTTAAGGAGGCGGCTGATTATGGATTAAAGAGAGAGGTTTTAGGGTTTGATGATGTGTAAAAATAAAAATAATAAATATTAGTTTGTTTGAAAGCAACATCCCAATCAAGGACTCTTTTGTTTGGAAGTAACATCCCAATCCATGACTTATTACATGACTTATTGATGCAATTCATCACAACAACATAATCATATTCAAAAATAAATTTTACTCTAATAAAATCATTTCACGAAGAAGATAGTTCAAGAACTTTAATCACGGCTTTAAAATGGAAAACAAAGCATCACTAGCTTCAAAAGACCCCACCTAACCACGACTCTTTTGTATTGATTTCACCAAGAATAGACACGTAGCAAGAAATTAGTTCCAATTTTTTGAGGAATCAATCCTTTCCATACACCATGAAAAGAATTACATGAATTAGGTTGTCCAGGAGATGATACAATACCACACATAGATTTGATTGAATAAACATAATTAGAATTGGGTTTTCAAATTAGTTTATCATTAACTTCACTCGATAACAATATATTAGACAACTTATCGAATAAAGCATCAAATGAGCCGATCTATCTTCCTCTAGGAGCCATTCTCCATTTGAAATTTTATAACCATGAATATTCATCACACATGCCCATATTAGATAAAAAGGAAAACCTAATCTTCTGGTAGACTAAAAATTCTAGGAAACTGGACAACGAGACAATTATCCCCCAAGCACACATCACTCCAAAAACTAGAATTATGACCATTACCAACCAAAACACAAACATTGACAATCCTAGACCATACACTACCATTGGAATTTAAATCAAGCGAAGGCATATTTAAAGTTGCTTCCTTATTATGAATTTTTGTAGATAATATCCTTCCATAATCCTGAATTAGAGCTCCTAAACCTCCAATTCCATTTAACATTGCATAATTTTTACCTCCCTCCTCACCAAACCAAAGAAAAGGTTTGATTTGTTCCTTAACTTTCGCATCAATAGTGATTGGAATAGGGGCTAAAAAGAGATAGTAGATAGGGAGATTATTCCCACCAATGGATAAATAATTGCCTTTCCAAGCAGCCAACTTGCAACTAACGCTATTAATAATAGGCTTCAACATCGATGTACAATATGAAGATTCTCCAATAGGCAATATATAAGTCCTTCAATACCTATATTGAAGAGATAGTGATAAAGATTGTCCTGAAATTACACCAAAGATTCTTCAACGTCGATGCAAGCCCTTCTCTATAGAGAGTTCTTCAACTTGAGAGCATGTACATATAATTTTGAGCACCTAAAATTAAACAAGTAGATATACATAAATATATAATTTTATTAAATTTATAACCAGGTATAATCTCCAACTAAAGTATTCTTTTAAAAAAATAAGATAATCCTCTTAATTTTTCTTTGAATTTGATATATGGTGACTTGATTGTTATCCATTGTTTTGTTTAATTATGGTTCTTGTTTTGTTTTGTTATAGTTTTCATTTTCTTTTGTTTTGAAATGTATAATTTATTTAAGCCAAAAAAAAAAAACAAGGAAATTTTTTTTAAAAAACAGTAATTATTATTCTTAAGTGTTATATATTTATCCTAAATATTAATTTTCAGATTTTAATGGAGAATTCAATTTTAGTCCCTAATTTTTAGATTAGGCAGTTAAATATTATTTTATATGATTGACAAATTAATTTTTTTTACAATTATGAAAACATATATAGAATTATTTAAAAACAACTCATGTTTTTTAAATAAATAAACAAAACTACCTTATTCACTTATAATTAATTTTGAACTATTTATTAAAAAATAAAAAAGGTGTAAATTATTTGAATATATATATGGACAAATTATATGAAAAACATAAAAAAAAGTATGTCTTGGATGAAATAGCTTGTCTATTCCTAGGGGTGACATTTTGGAAGAAAATACAAAAAAAAATCAAAAAAATGTTGGAAGAAAAACAAAAAAAAATATATTAGTGAGAAAAATATACTAGAAAGCCCAAAAAATCACCAAAGATTGGTTGAAGATGATAAAATATACAAGATTGAAAAATTTGACAGTGTACTTTTTACTAATTAATGCTTTATCAGTAAAGAAAATTTAATTTGAGGAGAGAAATTCAAAATTGAATGTTTAAGGACTTGATTAGAAGTTTTTTCAAGGTTTAATTGAATTTAATGACTGCTTAATTACAATAAAAATTGATTTTTTGAATTTAACATAGGCTTTAATAGGAAGAAATTAAAGTTTAGGGGGTCGAATATCAATTTTTAAGAGTTAATTTGATCAAATTAGGGGCTATGTTGAAGAATTTGAAAGTTTGTTAAACAATTAAGGATCAAAATGCACAAATTTAGAACCAAGAACCGAAATGAAATGGGTGACCAACTTAGGGGTTGATAAATGAGTTTGGCGGAGGTGAAATTGTAAGAAATTAAATGTTTAAAACCAATTAAGGGTGCATATGCCACAATTAGTACAATTGGTTAGGGTGTCTTCTACTTATTTGATGGTTCAACATCGTGTCCTCCCTCTCATGCTTATGATAGTCATGTTGGTTCTTCTTTGGTAATTAACCTCTCTTTTCTTCATTGGAAGTAATAAGATTAACTTATTTTTGAGCACGTTATTCTCCTCTCTTTCGTGGATGTATTACACCTTGTGGTAGATTGTCAAACCTCTTATTCTGTTTGGCACACTTTTGAGAAAGCTCTCACCTCTCCATCTAATTCTTGCATTATGCAACTCCATCGATCTTTCAGGATCTTCGACAAGGAGATGCTTTGGTTGATATGTACATGCACCAAACAAAATCATTATTTGATGATTTAGCTGCTACTAGTTAACCTATCTCCCTTGAAGACTTCAACCTCTATGTATTTTGTAGCCTTTGTGGTGAGTTCAAAGACTTTGTAACCAACCTCATGACCAAGGCAGAACCGCTGTCATATGCTGACCTTTATAGCCATCTTCTTACACATGAGTTTCTACACAATACATCCCTTCAATCCATAGATGCAAACCCATGTATGTTGCCCAAGCCATCTTTGTTGTCCTCAACTCCTCTTACCCAGTATCAACACAACCCTAATTGTAGTTGTAATAGAGGTTGTTATCCTAGCAACTAACATCCCAATAATAGCATTATAGCCACTAACACAAATTTGATTTTTGTGGCTTTCATTCCCTTGCTCCCACCAAATGGAAGTAGAACATTTCTGGTAATAGGACAGACAACCCTCTAGTTCTGGGCAGTGGTCTCCTCACCACTATTTTGAGTAGAACATCAAGTGTTATCTGTGCTTCTCCTTGAGCCACATAGCCCTTCAATGTGCCTAGTTTTGCAGCAGTGGCTAGCAGCCCTCTGCCTATCTCATTGTTGGTATTGTTTTAGCCACTACTTGGTTTCTAAATACTGATGCGAACCAACACGTTATGTCTAATGTTTTAACTCTGACCGATTCTGCACCGTATCTTAGTAATGATCATTTGCATGTTGGTGATGATAAGGGCCTTTCTATATCCCATATTGGGCATACCATGTTACGTTCCCTAAAATGCACCTTTACATCAATATTACCAAACCATTTCTTTCTGTTCAAAATTTTTTTCATGATAATAATGTTTATTTTGGTTTTCATACATATGTGTTTTATTTAAAGGATCTCAACACCAAGGTAATACTCCTTTCTAGTCAGAGTGATGATGGTCTCTATGTTCTATTTGAGTCTTCTACCATGTCCATCCATTAAGCTTATTGGTCTCCTTGTGTCTCTACCATTGATGATCCATGGGATTGTTAATTGGGTCATCCCACTTCTTTTATTTTCAATTTGTTAGTTTCCAAACATAAAATAGCTTATACTTCTAGACGCTCTCTTGTTCAATGTTAAGCTTGTCACCTAGGCAAGTCGTCATGTCTGTCATTGAGACCTACAGGTCACAAAACTACTACCCCACTTGATTTAATATTTAGTGATGTTTGGGGCTTTGTTCCTATGTTTTCATTTGATGATTTTCATTACTTTTTTTATTTTTATTGATGCACATACAAAACATATATGGTATTATCCTCTTTGTCGAATGTGGTCACACGACGTTGATGGCGATTTCGTCGTTGTTTGTTGATTTAGGAGTCGCCACCTAGTATTTAATTAAGGGTTACTAGGAAACCCGGATGTACTGGTCTTTGTCAGATATTTGAGAGTAAGGGACTGGTTATGGATAGGAAATGTATTATCACCTCTATCGCACCCTACCTGAGGTAAGCTGCTCTACGATTTGAAGTGCTTTAAAGATTTTAACAGTTGTCTTATTGGTGGTATCAAACAATTTGAAATTTACAAAATAAACCCCCTAAAATTAAAGCAGTTTTGGGAAGACTTCTGGAATTGCAGGAATAGTAACGGAGCATTTTCAAATTGACCTGCTGCTAGCAGCGAAGAGGAAGGGGTGAGGGGACTAGTTTGGGAGAAGTGGGGGACGATTGAAAATGGTAGAGGAAGGGGTCGTTGATGTGGTTGGCGAGTTTTGTGGGAGGAGGAAGAACATATCAAGGGGAAGAGAAGGAAAATGCAATGGCCAGACTGAGTTAGTCAAGAGAAAATGGTGATGGGGAAGAGAGTGAGGGGCTTTAGTGAGGGGGAGTTGGTTTAGGAGCAAAAAAATCAAACCCAAAAGGGCAGTGGCTTGTTTTTGGTAGAGGTCAAAGATTGCTTTAGGGTTCCCTCTGTCCCTTTCCTTTATTTTCTTTTTTACCCCTCTCCCTATATTTTTTCTCCGCCTCCTGACTCTTCATTTTTCTTCTATATTTATAATAAAAAAAAAATTAAAATGCTTGGTAAAACATCTATATTTTTGGTTTTTTTTCCAAAAACAAGCAAAATCAACATTGACTCAACGAGAAAAATCAGTAATTTTGAAAATGACGCATTAAAATTCAAACGCATTTAAAAGATCTTTGAAATTTAAATTTTTTGTGAGACGATAAAAATGCCAAAAATAATGCAAATATATTAAGAATGTATTTTTTGGCTTTTCATTATTTTTTGCTATTTTTGGTTGTTTTAAAAGATTTATCAAAAAACTTGGGTAAAAAATTAGGTAGCTACACTCTTGTTACAAAATTAGATGTATTTTCTACATTTCTTTGTTTTCAAATGCTTGTTGAGCGTTAGTTTTCACACAAAATTAAATTTGTTTAAACTAATTAGGGTTGTGAATATAGTAAGTTAAACAATTTCTTCCAAACTATTGGTATTTATCACAGATTAATTTGTCCTCGTACACATGAGTGAAATGGTATTGTTAAGTGTGTCATTGGTATATTATCGAAACTGGCCTTATCCTCTTAAGATAATGTAGTGCTCCATTATGGTTTTGAAATTATACCTTTAAATTATTAGTTTATCTTATCATCGCATACCTACTCTTGTCGAAATCAATTTTTATCAATATGTATTGAGTTTTCAAACAAAAATTAATCTAGAATTAATTCTGATAATTATCAAAATTAATTTTCACCATTTTTCTTTACTTATGTGCCATAAAAAAGAAAAAAGAAATGAAAATTTTACTTAAAAAACTAGACACTTTTACATAGATAAAACTATTGGGAAGGTTGTCATTCATGGGTTGGTAAAATAAAAAACTATGGACCAAAGAATTATTTTCTATCAAACCCAAGTCGACTTATAAAATTAATTATTTGCTTGTACCTGAATCAAGTGAGTGCAATGTGTGACTTACGCCCAGGACACACACTTCACTTTGGCTCAATTATGTCTACTAAACTTTCCACAATATAAATTACAAGAAAATATTTAATTTTTTTTAAATATAAAATAAAGTGTTTTGAGTTTAATTTTTCATTCATTCACAATTTATTTTAATTATGTTAATGTTCCATGTTTAAAAAAAAAAATTGTTGGAGAATAATTTCCAGTAAATTTTAACCCTAAAATTAAGTTGTTTCCACTTTTAATTTGGTTTTAAAAGTGCCAATTAACCATGTTTTTAAAACCATTTTCTAACAAAGAACAATTGTAAACAATCACGTCAACTTGATACATTACATTGGTGGTAAGTATTTTATTCAGTGTTTAATCATGCCTAGATATTGATGGTGGATTGAAAATGTAATTTCTTAATATCTCCTAAAGAAACTGAAGTTTTCGTGTAGATAAACTTGATTGGAAAACCAACACTACCTCGTGCTATAAACTGAAGTTGTCGTGTAGATAAACTTGATTGAAAATGTAAAATTGAATTCCAGGCTGATGACTAGTTGATCGCTTGAAAGCATAAAGGTAACTGGTTTTCCAGCAAATTTCGTGCTTTCTTGCACGATTTAGAGATGGTCAGCACAATATTTCAACCATGAGCTGATGACTTGATGAGGTAGCAACTCATATTAATTCTTGGAAGAGTAAAGTGTACTTTGACGTTGACAAAATTTCCTCATCAATACTTTTAGGGTTAGGCGCTTGTTGAAAATGCTAAGCAAATAGCATTTTATGAAAAAATATATATATTTTTTTATGTGTTTAGATAGTTTAATATTTAAAATAATTATTTTAATATAATTTTAAATAAAATAAAAAATAATTACTACCACAAATAAAAAAACATTATAAACTCAAGATAAGTTTGGTTTACTATTATTGCACACGTTGTCGCCAGCATCCATGTCTATCTCTTTTATTTATTAAGGTTTTTTACTTCTTACAGTAATTAAGCATTGTCGTCTTTAACATAATAATATTCTAATTTAGAAAGCAAAATGCCTTTGGACGTTATACCTCCTTCCTAATTTCTTAGTACTTTCAAGCTCTAACATTATACGTACATTGCGCACATGCTCGGCAACTTTGGGCAGTGACCTGCAGGGTGGGCAAATCGCTATCTTAGCTTGAGTTTAGTATTCCATTACTATACACGGCTAATTGATTAATATTATGGCTTTTAAACTTGAAATTTATACATGTTTATATTATTTAATATTATTAATTAATTTTAATTAGAAAAGAGAATAAGCATACTAAAATTCAAACTATTAATTAATTTTAATTACAAGAGAAAATAAGATGGGAAGATTAAAACTTGTAATTATTTGGTTATTAAAATTTTGATATCATATTAAATAAATATCTCAACCTAAAAAATTAAATTTTTAGATAAGGTTTAAAAAATAATGTTTTATATTAGTCTCCAAGGTTTTTGGTTTAAGATCATGTACATTGCTTGACTTGACTAATTCAACATAAAGAAATTGAACATGTTTTAGGTTTTTATAAACTCTTATTGCCACGTTTCATCACATAAAGAATTTAACATGAATTCTTATTGCCAAGTGTTTGGATTAGGTTTTTGTATTAGGCTGCTTAATTTTCTCTGCTGCAAGAACAGTTGGTAAGCATCACAATGCAATTAGAGCACGGAATCTTAAGTTTGGTGTTTCTATCAACACTGCAAATTCCTCAAATGACAAATATACAATTAGAAGTTCTAAATTGAATTTTCTTTGATTTGTCAATTGAAATAATTAAAAAAATAATAATTGTCCAGGTTCATGATTGTGGAGAATAACCTTTTCTGATGATGCCTATAAATAGGGTCTGGCATGTTCGATGTCCTTTCAAAATAATTACTCAAATTTCCTTTGGTCCCTTTGGCAAGCAAAGTTGGTAAACCAATCCCAAGCTTTTATTGCTCTTCTTGGAGGCTGCTCAACAAAGACTTAGTGTATATCATGGGAAGTATTGCCAAGTTGAGTCGTAATTCTTTCCCAGCTGGTTTCGTTTTTGGATCTGGTTCATCAGCTTACCAGGTACAACAATATTGCTTCAAGTACTCTGGTCGAGGAGAGAAACGCCTCAATTGTTTGTTCTCTGGTAACGTTTAAATTATATGCAGTTTGAAGGTGAAACGAACAGGAGAGGTAAAGGGCCGAATATATGGGACACCTTCATCGAGGAGCATCCAGGTATCTCTTTATTCAATGCAGGAGTTCGTTACAATGCTTTCGTAACTAAAACAACGAACATAAATCCCTCAAGGAGTCACCTGCCAGCATGTTGATGGCCTGCCTAAAACCATAGTGTATTTTGTCTATTAAATCCAGAAGAAGAGAGAAAAAGGAAAAGAGAGAAGGTGACTTTTAGGGTTAGGGGGAGAAAGTGCGTGCAAATTAACGATGTAAATATGATTTTTATCAAATAATATATATTCAAATAAATTTAAGAACAAATTCTGAAAAATTGCAGAGAGGATAACTGACCATAGCAATGCAAATGTGGCTGTTGATTTCTATAATCGCTATAAGGTACGATGTTCATCTTATTTTTCTTTTAGTTGCCTTTTGTCGATCTGATCACCATTACACTTGTTGATATGTTTTACACACAAAATGTTATAGGAAGATGTGCAAAGAATGAAGGAAATGGGAATGGATGCTTTCAGATTCTCTATTTCTTGGTCTAGGGTATTACCACGTAAGTTTTGTTTGTTCCTATCTCTTCTCAATTCCTTTTTAATGACACGTAACTTGCTGATATATTTAATTCTTTATTTTTTTTTTTCAATTATCGAATCCAGATGGCAGACTAAGTGCTGGAATAAACGAAGAAGGCATCCAGTTTTATAACAATCTTATCGATGAACTCATAAAAACAGTTACGATCTTCTCCTTTTCTTCAATGACTGTGTTTCATATTATGATCCTTTTAAAAGTAGAACTCGCCATGGTAAATTCTTAAATTTACCATCTAAGCATAAAAATAAAGGCAATATTATTTTGATTAAATTTTGAAAATTCAAAAAGCAGTTTCCAAACTTTCATATAAAACGTTTCACATTTTAATTTTCTCATTTTATTTTTGTTTTTAAATGTACAGATATACAACCTTATGTAACTCTCTTTCACTGGGATACTCCACAAGCAATTGAAGACAAATATGGTGGTTTCTTAAGCTCTAATATTTTGTAAGCAATCTTTTTTATATTAATATTAGCAATTGAAGACAATATTATATTTGCTTCAGAGTTTCATAACCTAAATTTAAATCCGCAAGGCTTGAATCTAATAATTTAAAAATTCATGTAGAAATGATTTCCGAGACTTCGTGGAGCTTTGCTTTCAAAAATTTGGAGACCGAGTGAAGCACTGGATCACTTTAAATGAGCCTTATATATTCAGTGTCTATGGTTATGACACGGGCACAGTAGCACCTGGCAGACTTTCAACTTTGGAGAATTATCCGATCCAACCCAAAATCTCTGGTGCTACTGAGGTTTTACATAGTAACCCATCATCAACTGCTTGCTCATGCAACAGCTGTGAAAGTATACAAGGAAAAGTATCAGGTTTGCGAAAGCTCAAGCTGTAATTTGTAGTTCGTTTCATAACATATTTCAGTTAAGTTTTTCAGTGTGATTGTGCTAATTTTATCATTGACAAAATCTCTTCAGGCATGTCAAGGAGGAAAAATTGGGATAACACTTGTTTCTTATTGGTTTGAACCTTACTCAACTAGTGAAAGTGATCGGATGGCAACTAAACGAAGCCTTGATTTTATGCTTGGATGGTAAGCATTTTGCCAGCCGATATGGATAATATAATAATTTGAAACATTAATTTGCCAAGATCTTAAATTCTATGTTGTTGGCAGGTTCATGGATCCTCTAACTAAAGGTGACTATCCACAGAATATGCACGACTACGTTGGAGGAAGATTGCCTAGATTCAGTGAGGAGGAATCCAAGATGCTGAGAGGATCTTATGACTTTATTGGGATCAATTACTACACTACATATTATGCTCAGAACGTTGAGGATGTTAACTATAAAAATATTGGGTTTATGGAAGATGCTCGTGTTAACTGGTCAGGTGAAATATTTATTTGCTTGTTAATTAAATGATAAAAAAAAAACTCTCAGAATAAGATGGTCTAAAATTCTACACTTTCTCACTTATGTTGATATTATTTTACGTACAGGGGAGAGAAATGGAATACCAATAGGCCCACAGGTGAATGTGATTCTTCATTCTTGTTTCAACAAATTAGTAATTGATATGTAGAATCTTTCCTTTTTCCCCTTGGTATTGAGATATATAAATCAAATTCGCAGGCGGGTTCAAGTTGGATTTATATTTATCCCGAAGGTATTCGTCATCTTTTGAATTACATAAAGGACGCGTATGAGAATCCAACAATGTATATCACTGAAAATGGTAAGAACAGAGCTGACAGCCCTCATGTGTTTATGGTTGTAGTTTTCAAGAAGCTCTGATTTACTGATTTGTTGGTTTTTATTTTATTAGGTGTTGATGACCTGAAATCCTCGTCATTAGAGGAAGCCCTCAATGATCCCATCAGAGAGCAATGTTATAAAGACATTTTCCACAATGTTCTGAAATCTATCAAGTGAGTTTGTTCTTTTCAAATTCATGTTCTCCGTTCCTTTTTCAAACAGTACTAGTTTTTACTTTAAAAGGAATTTCTTTCTCAGTCTGATCTGCTCTAAAAACTTGACTTTTGCAGTGACCATGGTGTCGATGTCAGGGGGTTTTTTGCTTGGTCATTCTCGGATGATTTTGAATGGGAAGCCGGTTATACTTCAAGGTTTGGTCTCTTCTACATTGACTACGAAAACAATTTGAAACGATATGCCAAAAATTCTGTGAAGTGGTTTACGCAATTTCTGAAGAAGGACGAAACTAAACTCAACGATAACATGTAAGGACTCTTTTCATCTCCTCTTATTATTATAAAAAAAAATCTCTCAACATTTCTCATAACACAAATGATTGCAATAGCAGAAAATCAAAATCTCGAATGGAGGACGGATCAGCTCGTAGCCGTAAGAAGTCGAGAATTGATTAAACATTGAAATATAATAAGGTATTGTATATCATCTTCCATAGCTACTAATCTTTCTTTTTATATATATATATATTGTTGTATATGTTTTTCTTTATTTTTTTTATGCTTAACAAACTAATTTATTAACAATAGGAGCCATATTCGTACGGTCAAGACCCACTTGAAACCAGGAGGATCTACATGAGAATAGCACCAAGGCTGAAGTATTGCAGCAAGTTAGGTTTCCATGTCTGATAAATTATTTTCGTTGTTTGCATCCTTCAAGGTTCGTGACATCAGTGGATCTTTGTCTTCGAATTCCCACATTTTCGTCTAGGAAATTATTGTGATTGTAATAATATTACTGATTTGTATTGTTTTAGTGTGCTACTTAAAATAAATGACTTTTTATTTTTACTTTGTTATTGTTTTATCGATTGATTATTAATCAAAATCGATATTAAATAATAACTTGCTTTCCATCCTCGGTTTGCGCAGTTTGAATTTTTTTTTTTTTTTCATTTTGTACTTTATTCACGCATAATTGTTTTCACACATTGAAATTTAACAAGATCCAATGAACAATCAAATAAATAAATAATACCTATAGATCATAATTAATTTTTGAGGATGCAAAATGCAGGGACTCTTTGAAATAAGCTTTCAATTCAAGGGTCGGTGGTACAACGGATTTTGGCAGTTATGGTACTACAGTGAAAGCTTGTTCAATTTTTAGGGATGACGAGTTGCCTAGGCAGTAGGCATAAAGTGCCGTTTGTTGCAGGTCGTAACCTTGAATCGTTAATAATAATAACAAGGTCTAGCTCAAGCCCTTTTCACTAATTTCTGAACTTTGATTCCATCATGAGAAAAGAAGCACATCTTTTACTAGATTACTTGAACGCTAGTAAGAAATCAGAGAACCACAGCCCAACATATATTTCTCAAAATTAGCGTAAGAGAAACGCAAGCCCACATGGAAGTGTTAGAATTGAATATCAGTAGTGTTTAGAGTTTGTAAAAGTTCTACTATTTTAGAACTCTACAGTATTAAGATTATTATGTATTAGAGTTTTATTATATATAAGGATAAACCTTAGATAGACAAGGATAAAAGTCTTAGTTTAAGTATGACTTGTGAAGCTATATATAGTCATCTTAAACATTTAGGTTATAAATAAAAAAGCACAAGAAAATAACAAAGAGAGTGTTAGCGCAAGAGAAATGCAAGCCCTTAACAGTGACAGCACCAACAAGATTCATTTTCCAGAAGATTGGAAAACAGACCCAAGGTAGTTGTAGCCTCCCAAAATGATCCAACAGTGATCAAAAACTTTTCCAGCAGCAGTTGTACGCAGCAGTAGCCTTGGAAGAGCAAATCATTCTCTGGCAGTAGCAGCTTGGAGCGCCAGCAGCCTTGGACCAGCAGATCACGACTGCACGTTATTCTAGCAGCTTGTAGCTGACGTGGCAGCAGTAGACAATTTTACTAGCCTCTTTGAAATAAAAAACACAGCAATAAATCTTCAACACAGTTAGTTTCTAGTAGTACTTGTTTATACCCATTTTTTGAAGCTCTACATAAAACAAATTCAAAAAAGCGGGGAAGAGAAAATAGAAAAAAATGTAAAAATGTAAAAACAAAAAATATATATATCAATTGATAAGAACATACCAGAATGCCCATGAAGTTGCCAAAAACTAGTTGAGGAGGAATAAAATATATCAAATTGGAAAATTTGACCATTTTGACAAAGAAAATTCAGTTTTTAAGGAGGAACATTCAAAATTTTATGTTTAAGGATTCAATTGGTATTTTTCAAGGTTTAATTGAATTTATTAAGGGCATATTTGCAAGGAAAATTAATTCTTGAATTAAATTTAAGATTTAATTGGAAGAAATTAAAGTTTGGGGGCCAAATTGTAATTTTTAAGAGTTAATTTGGTCAAATCAATGGCTTAATTGCATAAATATTAAAGTTTTATTGGTAGTTAGGGACTTCAGGTTTTGAAATCATTGAGATCAGAGGCTAAATTTTTTAAAAAATAAACATTTGATGGTTAATTTAGGTCCAATTGAATAAAAAAAAACAAGGATCAAATTGTAAAAGATGCTCAAATTCAAGGCTGACAATTGAGTTTAGGAGGCCTGAAATTGAATACAGGTTCAAGAGAAACTTAAGGGTTTAGCCTATATGACATTGAAGTTTATCAAATCCCAATTTTTTTTTTTTAAAGAAACCTAATTTGTAGGGTTTAGCCTATATGACATCGTTCGGCTACTATGCATCTTTTTCTTCGGCAATTTTGGTTAATCAAGTAGGCATTAATACCATTTCCATGAAATCAAATGTTTGCATGCCATTTTCTTTAATGATCTCAACAACTTGTCCAAGATCAGCGACCACTACATTTTCAGATTCTATGCTTATCATGTGGAAACTTTCAAACGAATGAATGTGGAGCTATAAATCTCTAAATTGAGCAAGTTTAGATCCAACATAAGGGTATGGACCCTTTCAACCATGATCAAGTGTTCTCCAGCAATGTTGATTTCAAAGTTGCTCTAGCGAAGCTGTCGCACGTGTGCGGCGATGTAGCGATCGTCCACCCTCTCAGGAAAAATGTAAATGGTGTTAACCTGTCAAATATAGGGAGACCAGAAATTCTTGTCTTTTATTAGTGGAAAATTTGAATGGGAGTCGCCACCTAGTATTCTAGTAACTAGAAACCTTAATTAGTCTTAGAGATCGGGTACGTAGACTTGTTGCATAAAGGGAAGGTATTAGCACCCCAACTACGCCCTACCTAAGGTAGTCTGATTGTTTTAATGTCTGATAAAAAACTATGGTCTTATTGCGTTTTCTAATTGTTGGTCTGTTTAACGTTCAAGAAAAGCCCTCCTTAATAAGCAGGCTCTTATTTTAATGGTGTAAAAACTAATTGTTTTAGTGTCCAAACAAAACGAATTTAATATCCAAAATACATATTACATGTAATTTCATATCCTGGATACTAAAAGAAAAACAAAATAAAATTTTTGTTGTTTTTGAAATTTTGGCTAATGTTCTCTTGATTTTAATAAACTGGTTATTAAAGCCAAAGTGTATGCTAAAACATTGTTTTTTAGTGTATGAAAAATACAATATGATTTTTTAGCTTTGAGACACTTAGCCGTATGCCAATATATATATATATATATATATGAATATGGGTCGGACTCGGCCCAGATCAGTGGGCTAGTTATTGTGCTTATACACAATAACCAGCCCCCTCATCAGTTGCAGAACGTGAATTATTCATGTTCTACATGCAAATGCAGGTAGGGACAACAAGAAGAAAATAAACGGGGCAGCAAGAGGTTACCTGGGGTGGTGTAGAGGTGGTGCTACTGGCGATGGCAATGCTGTTGTTGCGGTGGAGGGACTGTAGTGGGCGGTGGTGCTTCTCATTCTTCTTCCTCTATTTTTTTCTCATCTGTTTTTTCTTTCTCTTTCTTTCCTGTTCTTCGCCTCTTTTCTCTCTTCATTGTTCTCTCTTTCAGTCTCCTCCCTTTCTTCTACTCTCTCTTTTCTGTTCTACACCTTTTATGTCCTTGTCTCCCTTGTTTTTATAGGTGAAAATAGGGGAGAGACATGGCTGGGGCAACCATTGTGTTGCCGCCCCAAGACTGCCCGAGGAGGCATGTCTCCTTCATTTCTCCAACCCGTGGGAGGCCATGGGTCAGCTAAGCAAATGAGGTCTATGGTCGGCGTCTTTTTCAACTAAAATGAGGAATAAAAGGCGGTGAAAACAGGTGAACAAAAGCTCCCTTCCCCTATTTTCAACACGTCTAAGGGAAGAAGAAGACATACAGGGTCGTTCAAAACGACACTGTTTTGGGTCTATCTTTTTTGTTTTTAATGAACACTATATGAAAGGATGTCATTTTAGACAAAACACGTTGTTTCATTTATAAGGAAAAGGCAGCAAAATGTGTTAGAGTTCACATTGGTCCTCGATTTGTGATTTGTTCAATCGAGTCTCCAATTGCAATTTTGATTTAAAAAATAATGCAATTGGATCCCTGCCAAAAATCAAATACTGGCCTTGAAGTTGGCTACCTTTTTCACTTTGGTACTTGGTCTTGAATTTATACAATTTAACCCTTAATTGATCAGTAAACTTCTAATTTCTTTAATTTGGCCCCAAATTTGGTTTAATTACAACCCCTTTATTTACGTGCATTTTTTATTTTGGTCCTTGGTTTTAGATTTCTTCAATTAAGTCCCTAATTGGCTGTCAAACTTCAATATTTATGCAATTAAGTCCCTGATTTGACCAAATTAACTCTCACAAATTATAATTTGATCTAGAACTTTAATTTCTTCCAGTTAAAGCCCAAATTGACTTCAAAATCAACTTTTCTTGCAATCAAACCCTCCATAAATTTAATTCAACCTTCAATAAAATTTATTTGAGTCCATAAATATCTAATTTTGGAATTTTCTTCCTCAAATTGAGATTTCTTTGTAAACAGGGCTCCCATCAGTCAACAAAATGCTGTCAAATTTTATTTTGTATTTTTGAACCTCTTCAATCAATTTTTAACAATTTTTAAGGTGCTGTGGCATCCTCTTTTCACTGTTATAATTTTTGATAATATATTTTTTTTATGTATTTTATATTTTTTTTAAGAGAGAAAAGATGTATGGCAGTTTTTTTTTTTCTCCAAACAGCCGCCCCCCATCATCCAAAAGCTTTTTTTTCTTTCCCCAGCTTCCAGCCGCTCAAGTTCCCCCCAACACACGACAGCCTTTTGAAAAAAACAGAAGACTATGGCAGCCACCCCTGATCTCCTTCATCCCTCTCTTGGTCGAGCCTCTATTTCGGCTGAAAATCAAAGAGTCATTCCCCGCACAAGCCTGTTCCTCTTCTTCCCTCTTAGCTATCTCCTCAACTGTCAGCCACAGTAGCCAACACACGACAGCCCACAGATCGATGCAATTTCCTTCAACCACCAATTGCAGTGTCCAAAGCAACAATCTGAATCCAGCGCCGTCGCTGCCCATCCACCAAATCTGCCACCTAAAGCAGAGGAGAAGACAAAACCCATAACAAACTGATCCACTGTGAAGTAAATCTGAAGAAGGAGAAGGGAGAGAAGCCGATCTAGACCAAAAAGAAAAAAAAAATTAAAATCAACTACTGTTGTGTGTTGTTTCCCTTGTTGCAGGTGACGGTGACCTTCACCGTCAGCGTAGGAAGATAGAGAAGAGGAAGACAACCTTGATCCACCGGTTTTGCCACCTTTAGTAGCGACGACGTGTGGAACAACCCGTTGCCACTGTTCCTGCAATTACAGAAGGACTTCTTTGCAATTTTTGGAGTTTTAGGGGCTATTTTGTAAATTTTAAATTATTTAATGTAATTTTTGTTTAGTTTTGAATTTTTTTTATAATTTGTAGTGTGGATGTACTAGAAAAAAGAAAAGAAAATATAGTGAAAGTGAATGTGTTGTTTGTATTTTGTTTATGAATGTTTTTTTAGGATAAAATTGCAAAGAATAAAAAAGAATTTAATATTTTGATTTGTTAACGGTTAAGGATTATGAACTTACACATAAATCGTATTTCTAAAATCCGATGAAAGAACAAAATTTTTAAAACTTCTTTAACACATCAAAGCCACGAAGCGGCTTACCTCAGGTAGGGTGTGTTAGGGGTGCTAATACCTTCCTTAACCACAACTAGTCCCTTACCCATGAGTCTCTAACAAGACTAGTACATTTGAGTTTCCTACTAGCCATTAATTAAATACTAGGTGGCAACTCCAATGAACAAAGCAAAACAAAACTGAAAAATCGCAAAGCCGACGTCGTGCGAGTGACGTGTGACAGCGTGAAACACCCAACGCATATCAACACAATCCTGTATTTTTGTAAAAGCTTTTATAGGAAGGCTGACCGAAGGGGAATTACACCACCATTGCAGAATGGAGTCTGTTCTTGTTTTCCCAAAAAATAACTACATCTATTTGATCATACCTTCAAAACTTCTTGATTTTTGTTTCAATCTGTTCTAGTTTTTGTTGGTAATTCGGCTCAAAATTCCACAAGATTTTCCTTGTCAAATGATCTTTTATTGTTAACAAAAATCATGTGCTTATAACATGCCTTCATTTTTGTTGTTGTTTCATGCAAATAACACATTGAACATAACCTTTAAGCATGAAACCATTACGCCAAGAATCTTTAGGTATGTTTCCCATTTCTTCCAAAACTATGCATGATCACACATGTTCACAAGGATTTTTGGGAATTCAAAGTTTAGTACAAAAATAAAAATCATGTTGGTGTTTGTCCAAAACAAGCGAGTTATGAAAATTCAAATGATTCCTTCGAAAGGTAAGCATACACCTAGAAAACCTAAAAAAAAAAGGAAAAAAAAAACACATGAAGTGACTCCAAAAGCTGAGTTTTATTTGAACGAGTAATGAGAAATCATGTTGTACACTCGCATGAAAGCAAGGCTTATCGATCCTAAATGCATGAGTTTGGAATGAAGAAAGGCCATCTTTGATAACCTTTTCACAAGGCTAAAATATATCATTTGCAGTCCCCTTTTGAGCCTAATGCTTTTCTTGAGAAAATAACCTTGGCTAGGATCACACCCCATACTGGGGGCAAGTGCAAGAGACATATAAAAAAACAACCTTAACTCAATCATCAAAGGTGCCCAAACAAAGCTTGGAGGCATCAAGAAAAATCCAAAGGATCCAAACAATTTTAAGCAAAAAAAAAAAACCAAATGAGATGCTCAACCAAATGAAGAAAACAAAAACAAAGAGAGAGAGCCCAAGCCCAACACTGGAGGGAATGATAGACAATTTTGGAAAGACATTCAATGAAAAAAGGTCAAGAAACAAGCACAAGTGATCGTTAATCTTAAAATCCCTTAAACATCTGTTGAGCCTACAAATATCCTTTTTCTTCATAACCAAGAGCCCAAGCTTACATTACGTGCCTAATCAAGCCCTTTCTGATCAAAGGCAAGTAATCTGGATTGGTAGGCAGTGCTTTCTCATGCGAACCAAATTATTATTCATGCAAATAAAATGAATGCTTTCAAGACTGGTTCTTTATAACCTTCAAATTAAATCTTAAACCATTTTCGACCAGCCAAATGTCACTTCATGTTTTTCACCAAAAGCAAAACAAAAAAAAAGTTTTCGTCACTTCTGGAAACCTCTCTATAGGAATCACTTGAACTTCTTCAGAATGAGTTCGCTTTGAATCGATGTCAAAATGATTTCTGTGTCTGGAATAGCTTTGAAATTCCAAAACTTTGTATGGAAATAACTCTTTGTCAAACCTTCCTTCACAAAGCCTCATCCCCAAACCTGATTTGAATACTTGGGGGCATGATCAAGCTAGGGGGCAATAAAAAATTGCATGATAGGGCTAGCTCCAAGATTCCCTTCCTAAGAAAAATGTCAGGCAAAATTGACAACCATTGAGATCAAGGGTGGAGGACAAAGAAGTATGATGACATTAAGTCCTTCCTAGGGGTCAAGATCATAGGATATGACTTGAGTAAGCAAGAGGGAAAAAACCATCGATGTTTACTCTATCACACCCCCTCAAAAAATTATAAAGGCATGACATCGGCTGGCGATTTTCGTTGTGTTCTAAGGATTTGGTTCTTTGGAGTCGCCACCTAGTATTTGGTCACTAGGAACCCTAACTGGTCTTTCAGAGATTCTAAGGCAAGGGACTGGTTGCGTAAAGGGAAGATACTAACACCCCTAATACGCCCTACCTAAGGTAAGCTGCTTGGTGTTTGGTTTGCTCCATAGTCTATGGTGTTGGTGTCTTCTAAACCCGTCAATTTATTTTAGATAGAAATCTAAGGAAATTCCATGTGCTATGAAAGTTCGTTTTTTCCTTTAGTATTTCAAAAGTCGGTGACTCGTAAATCGCAAGGAAAAGGAGAAAAAAAAAAGAACGAAGAAAATTTCACAGTTACATAAAAAAACAATTTTATACTTTTCACGACTCGTAAATCGTGGAGAAAAAAAAAATTAAAATTTTGAAATGTTCTCGATCGCAACCAAAGCTTCTTTCAAACATGTGCGTTGATTTATTACTCCCGATAATATTTTGGATGTTCGTCCTTTTAAGAATTTCTTCATCCAAACATTAGCGGTGAACAATAACCACAACTTCTCCTCCCAAAATAAGATTTTTATAGTTTTTGGAATATTGGCCAATACCCTTTGGAGTTTTACAAACAGGTTGTAAAATCCACAAATGCAAGAAAATGATTTGTGTTTAAGAAATCCATGCGAAAACACATTTTCAAAACTTCCAATATTTTTTTTTTATATATAAAAAGAACATTCAAAACATGTTAGTGTATTGGCCGTATGCATGAAAACAAAACATTTTTTTTTTAGTAAACATTTTTTTTTTGACGAAAACCGGGTATTTTAAATGCTAGATTTCTATTTTTACAAATAAAAATACACATGCCTTACTCGGTTACTGTTCAAGTGAATTAAATTTCACTTGAACAGTAACAAAATGCAAAAATGCATGCAAAAGCTGGGAATAAAAGGCTTACCTGCTAGACAACGGCTGGAGGCGAAATGGAGGGAGACGACTGGTTACTGCTCGCGAAAGACGTCCCTGCTCTCTGTTCCTGGTGGAGCCAGGTTTGCTGCAGTGCTGGACGTGTTGTAGACACGGTGCTGAGGAGGATAGACTTCTGGTTTCTTGCTCTCTTTTTCTGTTTTCTTGTGAGCTGCCGCTGTCTCTACTGAGCAGAGATGGTTACTGCTGCTATGGCTGGCAGGCTCACAGTAAGAAAAGGGGAGTGAGGGCTGGTGCTTACGGGGGATATGGTGGTCATGGTTTGGGGAAGATGGTGTGGGTGTACATGGGCTGCTGGTTTGAGTACAAACAGGGGCTGCTGAGGGAGAAGGGAAGCTTGTGTGCAGAGGGAAAGTCTTGGCTGAGAAAGGGGGAGGAGCGGTGACGGCTGTTGTGGAGAGGGAGAGTTGCGCCGGCTGCCTCTTGGTTGGGAGAGAAAACCGTGAGTTTGTGTTCAGCTAAAAAGGGAATGTCTTCTGTGTGGGAGCTGAGGGAGGAGAAGAAAAAATCTGCAGAAATTGGGCGAAAATGCTGGTTTTTGGCTGACTTTGGACCCCCCTTTCTCCCCCCCAGATCATCAAATTCGACTCTATTTATAGGCTTTGGAAGAGGGCAATCTTGTCTATGTTATGGAAAAATTGCAACCCTTGATTCAGTTGGGAAGCATCTCAACCGTTCGCTCAAAATGTGCACCTCGAGCTGCCAAATTTGGCAGCTCAAGGCTGCGAACTGCCCGAGGTGGCCACTTTGAGCCACTCAACGGAGCCGTTTCTAACTTTTTCGACCCGACCGGACCATTCTCCGGGATAAAGGGGTTGCATGTGAACATGTTGGTGTAAGGTTTGTCGGATTTGGAGGCCACACGAGCCGGAAAACTCGCCTGGAAAGCAGCCACTCAGGCAGCGTTTTGAGGAAGAAAGTGAACAGTAAATTAAGGCACATTTTCCAAATTGGTCCCTGGTTTCGGATTTTCTCAATTAAGTCCATAATTGGCCCTTAAACTTCAATATTTATGCAATTAAGCCCCTGATCTGATCCAATAAAAATATTTTGGCCCCAGAACTTAAATTTCTTCTAATTAAAGCCCAAATTGACTTAAAAACAATTTTTCTTGCAATCAAATCCCCTATAAATCCCATTAAAAATCCAATTAAGTCCATAAACATCCAAATTTGGGCTTTTCTCCTCAAAATTTAAATTTTCCTTCTAAACAGGGCCCTCATCCTTCAAGAATATACTGTCCAAAATCCATCTTTGTATTTTTAACCTCCTTGACCAATTTTTCTGACCACTTTCTGGGCGCTTCTACCTCCTGTTATTTTTCTAGCCCCTTTTGGTTATTTATTTTATTTATTTTTGTGGGGACCCAAAAATGGGTTACAACAATCAACACTCTAATTTTTTAGAAAAGAAAGACACCATGAAGAAATGGGGACCTATATTTCTCAGGAACGTGTACATGCATATTGATCATAATGCATTATTTTCAACATTGTCAGATTAGTGTTTCATCATCACATTGTGGGTAGTGCGTTTTCTAACCCTACCTCATTTCTAGTGCGTCTTTGAGCCCTCACTTCCTTTTATGTGCACCTTTGAGCCACCATTTCTCAGGAAGTGTGTTTTTTAACCCTACCTCATTTTGAGTGCGCCTTTGAGTCCTCACTTCTCAAGTAGTATGTTTTCTAACCCTAACTCCTTTCGAGTGCGCCTTTGAACCGCCATTTCCCAATTAGTGTGTTTTCTAACCCTACCTCATTTTACATGCACCTTTGAGCCACCATTTCCTAGGTGGTGTGTTTTCTAACCCTGCCTAATTTTGAGAGCGCCTTTGACCCCTCACTTCTTAGGTAGTGCATTTTCTAACCATACCTCCTTTTGAGTGCGCCTTTGAGGCACCACCTTTTAGGCAGTGCGTTTTCTAACCCTATCTTATTCCGAGTGCACCTTTAATCCCTCACCTCCTTTTGAGTGCGCCTTTGAGCTACCATTTCTCAGGTAGTGCGTTTTCTAACCTTACACCCTTTCGAGTGCACCTTTGAGCCCTCACTTCTCAGGTAGTGCATTTTCTAACCCTACCTCCTTTCGAGTGCGCCTTTGACCCCTCATTTCCTTTTGAGTGCGCCTTTGAGCCCTCATTTCTCAGGCAGTGTGTTTTATAACCCTACCTCATTTTAAGTGTGCCTTTGAGCCATCACCATCATTTTTCTGGGTAGGTCACTCGTTACAACGCGACCAATTCTCCATGTTTTTTTTATCTGGGTAGGTCACCCATTATAATGTGGCCATTCTTCCATTTGGGTAGGTCACCCATTATAATGAGACCACTCTTTCCTTTTTTTCTAGGTAGGTCACCCATTACAATGAGACCACTCTTTCCTTTTTCTCTAGGTAGGTCACCCATTACAATGAGATCGCACTTCACATTTTTTCCATTTGGATAGGTCACTCATTACAATGAGACCACACTTCACATTCTTTTCATCTGGGTAAGTCACCCATTACAGTGAGACCACTTTTTACATATTCTTTTGTTTTGGTTAAATGAGGTCACCAGATGGGATCTCAAGTGGCTTTGGTTAAAAGGAATCGCCAAATGGGATTTCAGGTTGACCGAGCTACACACATTGTTTTGGTTCTAGTTAGAGGAGATCGCTAAATGGGATCTCAAGTGGCTTTGGTTAAAGGGAATTGCCAAATAGGATTTCAGGTTAACCGAGCTACACACATTCTTTGGTTTTGGTAAAGGAGGTCGCTAGATGGGATCTCAGGTTAACGAAAGAAAAAAAGAGAGAGAGAGATATAGGAAGAAAGAAGAGATTGAAAAGAGAAGGAAAAGAGAAAGAAACATAAAAAGAAAAAAAATAAGGTCTTTAGATAAGTGGATATTGAGCAAGTTAGGAAGACAAGAAGACAAGTTTTCTATACAAAGCTTACTATACATAACATTAAGGAGTTTTGCTTCGTAAGCATTGTAAAGAGGGGGCATCTGTTACTACCCAATTTTTTACTCATGTTTTTGTCGCACCCCAAAAAAATCTCGGCGCGCGGCATCGGCTGGCGATTTTTATCGTTGTTGTGTTTGCTTTGAATTCGTACGTTGGAGTCGCCACCTAGTAATTAATTGTGGGCTACTAGGAAACCGGATGTACTGGTCTTGTCAGAGATTGCGGGTAAGGGACTGATTGTGGTTAGGGAAGGTATTAGCACCCCTAACACACCCTACCTGAGGTAAGCTGCTTCGCGAATTTGATGCGTTAAAGAAGTTTTAATAATTGTCTTTTCATCGGAAATTAGAAATATCACTTACGTATAAGTTAATAATTCTTAACCGTGATCCGATCAAAATATTAAATTCTTCTTTAATATATTTGCAATTTTATCATTAAAAAATATATACAAATAAATAAAACAAAATACAAACACACACACACACACACATACACTTCCACTATTTTTCTTTTTTTTTTTCTTTTCTTTTCTTTTCTTTTACATCCCTATTTACAAAATACAAATAAAAATTCAATACTAAAATAAAAAAATTACATCAAACCATTTAAAATTACAAAATAGCCCCTAAAACATCCTAAATTTTCTGGAATCCGCAGGAACAGTGCTCGGGAACAGTGGCGGGAAGGTTGCTGGGGCAAAAATCAGTGGCGGCACGTCTTCCCACGCGCCTTCTTCTTCTTTGTCTTCGTCCACCGGCGGTGAGGGTCACCGTCGCCTGCAACAAGAACAAAAACGCACAACAAGCAGTCGGTTTTAATTGATTTTTTAGATCTGTTTTCCTCTACTTTCCATCGTTATCTAATTCACGTTCTTCTTGCTCCGCTCCGGTCTGTTCTTAGGGCTTCGCCGTCTTCGCCTCTGCTTCAGGTAGTTGGGCGGCGGCTGATGGAGAAGCTGGGAGGCGTCGGCTTGCTTCTGTCGAGGCCGTCGAAGACGGCGCTGCTGCACCTCTAGCTGGTTCTGTCCTTCCCTTCTGCAGGCGGCGGCTCTGTGTTCACAGAGGAAAGTGATCGGTGGGTGGCCAGCTGAAGGCCGATTAGCCGATCGGTCGGCTGCCTCTGGCAGGCTGGTCGATGGAGATGAGGGAGACGATTCGGTTCGGCTGACCGGGTCAGTGGCTCTGGTTTTGAGACGGGGGAAGAAACCTTTGGTGAACGCCGGCTTGGGATACAAATCAAAACCGGGGGAAGGGGGGGAAGTGAAACGGCTGCTCTGGTGTCCCTTTTTTGGCAGAGAAGTGGTCGCCGACGTGGGTTGGAGAGGTGAGGGGCTGCTGTTTTTGAAAGTGGAAAGGGAGGAACAAGCCGGCTCTGGTTTCTGAAGGATGAGTCGCCGAAGGAGAAGAAAGGGAGAAACAGCCGAGAGGGGGATGAGAAATGGTGGGGGTCCTTGGCTCTCTGGTTCTGGGAGAGGAAAATCCAAGGACCCCGGGGAATAAAAATTCAAAACCAGTAGGGGAGGCGCCGCCGGCTGGTTTTTTTTTGTGAGTGGGGAGAAAGAGTGGGTTTTTAGGGTTTTTGTGTTTTTTCTGAATCTGTCAAAATTGCCCCCCCTCTTGAATGTGTTGAGGAAACCAGTATTTATAGGCAAAATGTTGCTAGGTTTTTCAACTTGGTCCCTCAACTTCTTTTTTCTTTTGTAAATTTTGATTTTTCTTATTTTTTTGTATTTTTTGAAAACGAGCAATATCAACGTCGACTCAATGAGGTAAATCAATGATTTTAAAAATGACGCATGAAAAGTCGAACGCGTTTGAAAATTTAAATTTTTTTTTAGACGACGCTGAAAATGCTAAAATGACGAGAAAATATTAAAAAAAACATATTTTTTTGGATTTTCATTGTTTTTCTCTATTTTTGGATTTTTTTGAAAATATATAAAAAACATGGGTCAAAAAATGGGTAACAACAGTTTTGATAAATTTTCTGAAAAATCAAAAAATAGAGAAAAAACAACAAAAATCCAAAAAAAATATATGTTTTTTTAATATATTTTCATCGTTTTTAGCATTTTTTAGCCATCGTCTCAAAAGAATTTAAATTTTCAAAGATCTTGGGAACGCATTCGACTTTTAACGCATTATGTTTTTAAAACCATTGATTTTTCTAATTCGAGGCGATGTTGATAAGAAAAATCCAAAAAAATAAGAAAAAATCAAAATTTACAAAAAAACAGAAGAAGTTGAGGAACCAAGTTTGGAAACTTAGCATTATTTTTACCTATAAATATTGGTCTTCAACACACACCAAAAAGGGGGGCAATTTTGAAACATTAAAAAAAAACACAAAAAAAAACCCTAACCCTAACCCATTGTTTTCAAGCAACTGGCCACCCCCTGGTGAAAAAAAGGAAAAAAAAATTTAAACATAGCAAACCCTTTTCTTCTTCTTCTAGGAGCCGCTGCCCCACGACCGTCTCTCTCCCTTACACTATCTCCTTAGCTGCTCCCACTCCAGCCTTCACCCAAGCCACCTCTCTCTCTTGCGCTTCCTTAGCTGAGAGCCAACTCCTCTCCATTCATCAACACAACCAAACAGCCACCCCCCTGGCCATCTCACCATCTTCGGTTCCTCCATCTCCCCTTCACTCTCCCATTCTTCTCAGCCACAAAAAACCAAGACCAAGCCTCATTTTCCCTCAACCCACAACTGATCTTCCCCCATTCCCTTCATTTCAGCCAACAACACAGAAGCCATCCCCAATTTGATTTTTTCTACGCACCAGACCTCCTCCCATACCAGATAAGCTCCCCTCCATCAGTCGTAGCAGCGCCCATAGACATCGTCCCTTCCTCATCCGCCAGAGCTGCCACCTTCTTCAACTAGCAGTGATGACCCGCTACCCATGCAGCAGCGCCTGCCTCCTTCAGCTCCTCCTCCACAGACGTCGTCCCACACAAGCCGAACCCCTACCTGAAGCGAAGGAGAAGAAGATGTAAACCAAAGAAAGATCTACGGTGAAGAATGTTGCTACCCAATTTTTGACCTATATTTTTAAAATAAATTTTTAGAAAAAAAAATAGCAAAAAACAATGAAAACCTAAAAAAATGCATTTTTGATATATTTGCACCGTTTTAGCATTTTTAATGTTATCTCAAAAGAATTTAAATTTTCAAAGGTATTTGGAACGCGTTCAACTTTTAACATGTAAATTTTATTATCACTGATTTTCCTTGTTGAGTTGACATTGATATTGCTTGCTTTCAAAAATACAAAAAAAGAAGAAAAATCAAATTTAAAAAAAAAAGAAAAGAAAAGAAAAGGAAAAGTTGAGGGATCAATTTGGAAACCTAGCAACACTTCTCTTATAAATACCAAGCTACAGTGAAACAAAAGGGGGGAGAAAAATTTAGAGGCCGAGGTGGCGGAGGAAAATTAATAGGGGGGCCATCAGCTAAACAAAAGAAACCCTAAAAAGCCTATCACTTTCTTCTCCATTTTCCAGGCCGTCGCACCCCCTCCCTTTTTATCAAAAAAACCAGATCCCCCTCAGCTGGGACCTTCTCCCCTTAGACATTTCGGCTTCCCTGCAACCGCCCAAAATAAAAAATAAAAAACCCAAGCTTTCATCTTTTCTCAAAGCAGCCACACCCCCATTTTGTCTCCAGTGATTTTCTTCTTTGAACCCGCCAACCAAACACAGCTGGCAACCACCTCACCCGATTTCCCTCTCCTATTTTTAGGGTTTTCTCCCTTTTCTTCTCCCAAAATTAGCCAAAGCTTCGCCCTCACCCCTGGCCATTCCAAAACTTCCCCTTTCCCATTCTAGCCTTCGCCCAAATCAACCATCCTCTTCACCTGCTCTCGGTGACCAGCTTTCTTTTGGACCTCTGTCAAAAGCAAGCCAAAGTTCTGGATCGATCCTATGCCTCCAACTCCTCTATTTAAGGTCAATACGCCTCTAACTCCTCTATTTAATCTAATATCCCCCTGGCCATTTGCAATGTGGGGAATTGACATGATCGGTCTTGTTAGCCCAAAAGCTAGTAATGGTCATAGATTCATCCTCATAGCTATTGACTACTTCACAAAATAGGTGGAAGCTAATTTGTATGCCCTCGTAACACAGAAGGTAGTGAAGAGGTTTGTAGAAAAGGACTTGATTTGTCGATATGGTCCTCCAGAAAGGATAGTGACAAATAATGCACATAATTTCAACGGCAAAATGATAGTGGAGCTATGTACTAAATGGAAGATCAAGCATTCAAATTCCTCACCATACCGGCCAAAAATGAATGGCACAGTAGAAGCCGCCAACAAGAACATCAAAAAGATCATTCAGAAAATGGTAGTCACGTATAGAGATTGGCATAAGATGTTGCCATTTGCTCTCCATGCATACCACACTACAGTCAGGACCTCGACAGGGTCTACCCCATATTCTCTAGTGTATAGTATGGAGGCAGTGATGCCTTTAGAAGTGGAAATCCCATTGTTAAGAGTGTTGATGGATTCCGAACTAGAAGAGGCTGAGTGGGCCAAAGTGAGATATAAGCAACTGAACCTGATAAGTAAAAAGAGGATAGCTGCAACATGTCATCATCAACTTTACCAGAAATGAATGGCCAAGGCATACGATAAAAAAGTTAGACCGTGGTTGTTTCAAGAAGGGGATTTAGTATTGAAGAAAATATTGTCGTTACCCGAAGAAGATCAGAGCCAATGGGCACCAAATTACGAGGGTCCTTACGTAGTAAAGAAGGCATTCTCAGGAGGAGCGCTAAAGTTGCTAGAATGGATGGAGAAGACCTAGCTAGACCTGTGAATTCCGACTCTGTAAAAAGATATTAGGCTTGATGTATGCTCCTAAATCAATAAAGTGAAGTTTGGCCATCGATTTCTTTCTTTTTTTCATTGCATTGATCTTATAACACAATTTATTTTCTAGAATGAAGAATCTTAAAAGGACGAAGAGAAGAGAAGAAAGATAAGAATAGAGTTTCTCAATCCTAACAGTGTATTTTTTTGAAATGAAAAAAAAAATTATTTTCATCACTCACTAAAAAGTTTATCATTAGCGGAATGAATTTCTTCTTTATATAAAAGCCTAGACTAGGATCACACCCCAACATTGGGGGCAATAAGATATGTTCCATAAAAAGTTTTACGTATTTGAAACGGGACAAAAGCCCATAGATTTGAAAATTAAACTAAAGCATTTGACAAAAACATGACAAAGAAGGCAATGACAAATCATACATTTTTGAAAAAAGCTACTTGTAAAAAGTCGAAGACTTCTTCCCAAAGATATGATAGGTGGCATGAAAAACAAATCCAGCATACGACTTCAATAGCAAGCTCTTGTCAAGAGAGAGTTTCATGAAATAAAAGAAGATGATGGGACCTATGTTTCAAAACCAGGTAAGAATGCATGCATGCAATCTAACATAAATCATTGCATGAATGTTTTTTGTATTGTTACAAGAGGAATCCTTAGTGTAATCCAACAAGATTGTGGACGAAGAAAGAATTATTGAGTTGATAAAATCAAAGAATCATGGTTTCGATTCTAGAAAAATAATAAAGTGAGAAGAACCTATTAGGAAATTTTGAAAAAAGAAAAAGAAAGGTTCAAACCTTGCCATCAGGAAGAAAAAGTATTGAATTCAGCTTTGGTTAAAGGGAATCATCGGATGGGATTCTAGGTTGACCGAGCTACAAATATAGTTTTTTGGTTTTGGTTAAAGGAGGTTGCCAGAAGGGATCTCATGTTTCGGTCAAAGGAGGTTGCTAGAAGGGATATCATATTTCATCTTTGGTTAAAGGGAATTGCCAGATGGGATTCTAGGTTGACTGAATTATAAGCATATATATTTTTTGGTTTTGGTTAAAGGAGGTCGCCAGAAGAGATCACATTTTTCAGCTTTGGTTAAAGGGAATCATCAGATGGGATTCCAGGTTGACCGAGCTACAAATATGGTTCTTGGTTTTTGTTAAAAGAGGTCTCCATAAGGGATTTCATATTTCGGTTTTGTTAAAAGAGGTTGCCAGAAGGGATCTCATATTTCAGCTTTGGTTAAAAGGAATTGCCAGATGAGATTTCAAGTTGATTAGGCTACAAATATAGTTTTTGGTTTTGGTTAAAGGAGGTCACTAGAAGGGATCTTAGGTTAACACAATCGTAATACTGATATCAGCTTTGGTTAAAAGGAATCGCCAGATGGGATTTCAGGTTGGCCAAGCTATAAATATAGATTTTAGTTAAAAGAGATCGCCAGAAGGGATCTTGGATGTAATGCCAGGCTAATCGAACCGAAGTTAGAATTCAGAGGATCGCCAAATTGGGATCTCGAGATGACTAAGTTTGTGATCATAGCTTTTGGGTTGAGGAGGATTGATGTTAAAGACAATTTCAGATCGATCAGACTTCGACAAGATCAGTCTCAGAAGTTCAGCTTTGTTTATCTTTATAAAACTTACTACGCAAAACCCCTGCTCCGTATGTATTATAAAGAGGGGGCATTTGTTGTAATCCATTTTTAGGTCACCACACAAAAATAAAAAAAAAAATATATAAAAAGAACATAATAATAATAATAAAATATATAGCAGGAAGAAATTAAAAAAAAAACATATATATATATAATAATTATAGGAGGTGGGAGCGCTTAGAAAATGGTCAGAAAAATTGATTAAAGAGGATAACAATACAAAGATTAAAATTTTGACAGTATATCCTTGAAGGATGAGAGCCATGTTGGAAAAGAAAATTTAATTTGAAGAGAAAAGTCCAAAATTGGATGTTTATGGACTCAATTGGAATTTATTGAAGGTTTAATTGAATTTATAGAGGGTTTGATTGCAAGGAAAATTGATTTTAAAGTCAATTTGGGCTTTAATTGGATGAAATTAAAGTTCTGGGTCAAATTATAATTTTTGAGAGTTGATTTGGTCAAATCAGGGGCATAATTGCATAAATATTGAAGTTTAATGGCCAATTAGGGACTTAATTGAGAAAATCCAAAACCAAGGACCAAATTGGAAAAGGCATGTAAATAGAGGGTCTGTAATTGATCGATTCAGGGACCAAATTGAAGAAATTGGAAGTTTTTTAATCAATGGAGGGTCAAAATGCACAAATTCAAAACCAAGGACTGAAGTGAAAAATGCGGCCGGCATCGACTGAAATTGGCAGGGATGCAAGTGAATTAATTCTTAAAATCAAAATTACATTGTGAGGACTTAAAAGAACAAAGGATAAATTAAGGATTGATTTGGAAACAAATATGTTGGCGCCACATTTAAATGAAACGACGTGTTTTGTATAAAACAATGTCGTTTCATGTTAAAAAAAAGAGAGAGAGAGCATAACAGTGTCGTTTTGAACGACACTGTTCCCCTTTCTCCTTCCCCTTGACGTGCAGCAGGGGAAGGTAGTTTTTATTTTCTTCTTCTTTCTTCATTAACCCCTGCACGCTGCATGACCTGACAAAACCCAAACCGCCACGCACTCTCATGATGAGAAACCGAGGGAGTCGCGCCCTGCCATCCAGCCCACTGGCCAACCAATCCGGTGTCGTGACAGGACAGTAAAGGCCTACTCCCCTTGCACAGCAATAGGGCGGTAATATCCTCCCAAACGCCAGCACGCGAGAGAGAAAAGGAGAGAGGAGAGAGGAGAGAACGAACCGAAGGGAGGAGAGAACAAACCAAAAAGAAAAAAAAAGCAAATAAAAAAGGAGAGGGACTGTGAGGGTTAGAGGAAAAGTTAAACGAAACAAAGGGGGAGGAAAAGAACCGATTAAGAGGGACAGTGAGAGGTAAAGGAGAGTGGACCGTGAGGGTTAAGGAAAAATGATACTAACACCGATGAGGTCGGGTCTTGGAAAGAAACATCATCTAACCAGAACAAAGGAAAAAAGGAAATGCAACAGAAGAAGAGGAGAAAAACAGAGGAGAAGGGAAGAACAAGAGCCTTTTTCTCCACCGCTTGAAACAGTAACATTACTACTTGGAGCCGTCGTCCGTGAGCAACAATATCGCCACCGGCCTCCACTACAGCACCGCCAGCGAAGCAGTCCGACTAGCAGGGCACCACCTCCTCCGCACTAGGTACACTTTTCTTCCCCCCTCATTTCTCTTATTGTTTGCGATTCCTCCTACATGCATAACGATCCTCTTGCATGCAGAACATTCATTCTCCATGTAGGAGGATGGGAGGGGAAAAATAATTCCCCCCCGTTGGTTTTCCAGTGCTGGGCCAGGCAGGTTCTAGCCCAGCACTGTTGGGTTCCTTTCATTGGGCCAGGTGGTTCTGGCCAATTTTTGATGTGTTTGTAGGCCAGACTGATTCTGGCCCAACCCTGCTGTCTGGGCCGGGTCTGGCCCAGACAAAAATAGGAGATTTGGTTGGGCCGAGATCGTCCCAATCCCTATTGGGCCGAGTTCGGCCCAACCCAGCCCACATAGTATTATATATTATATATTATAATGTTTTTTATATTATTTTTATATATAGATATATATAAAAATAAAAAAAAACAATTCTGAAAAAGCCTTTACAAAATTTGTTGATTTTCCTGCATTTTGTATCAAAATTGCTTAATATTGGTTTGTATTTTTATACTGTAAAGATACAAATCCAGTATTAAAATACCCGGTTTTTGTCAAGACAAAATATATATATATATATATATATATATATATATATATATATATATAATATTTTGCTTTCATGCATACGACCTAATCTCTCCAATATAAAGAAAAAAAAATCATCATATCATATTTTCATACAACAAAAAAAAAGTTAAAAAAAAAACATACATATTAGCATGCACTTTAGCTTTAATAACAAGTTTGTTAGAGACATGAGAACTAGGCTAATATTTCAAAAATTCTAAAAAAATCTTTTTATCTTCTTTTAGTATCTGGGATTACGAATTTATATGTAAAATATGTTCCTGATATTAAAAATATAGTTTTCATATAGATGTTAGAATAGTTAGGTTTTTACCCGATAAGATAAGGATTTCCTTACTGAGGAGGATTTTTCTTGAACCATAGACAGACCATCAACTAGAAATACAATAACAACTTAGCTTTTTATCAAACAATCAAACAATGCAATTTACCTTAGGTAAGGCGTATTTGGGGTGCTAATACCTTCCCTTTATGCAATCAGTTCCCGTACCCGATTTCTGAGACCAGTTAGGGTTCCTAGTGACCGAAATACTAGGTGGCGATTCCCATTCCATTTTCCACCGATAAAAGACAATAATTTATTGTCTCCCCATATTTTCCATATAGATAGATATTACATTTTTAGATTTAAAGTGGAACAATTTTCGTCACGACGCCACACACGTGCGACAAGAGGCTTTATAATGGATACTAAAAGTCATGCTTATAGTTCAGTATCTTCTAGTGTTTGAATTTTGGTGTTTGCCTTGTCTTCTAACTATAACATGATAAATTCCAACACCCATCTTCATTGTTTTGTTTGGATGGTAAGGAAAGACTAGCATTAGTATTTTCTGCCCCCTAGTCTATGTCTTCTTTTCTTTTAGCCCTTTCTCTTAACCTTCCCTTTTTCATTGATTCTATCAGAGTCTTCAAAATATCTCTTGTTTGCCCCCTAGTGTGGGGTATGATCCTAGTCAGGGTTTCTTTTGATAGAAAACAATTCTTGCTCAAATGGGGATTGCAAATGATATTTGTCAAGAAATGTGAAAGGGTAACAAAGATGGTATTTTCTCATTTCAAGCAAGATCCGTTAGAACAAATAAATTTTGACCTCATCTAGCGTAAGGCTTTGGACTTGTAAAAATCTTGATTCATGAGTCCATAACTACTGAATCCATTGCGTGTCATTTTGCATATTGCTAAAACTTAGCTATATGATGTGTGGTTCAATTTCAGGGTGTGAGCTCAAGATTTGTTCGGTCACCTTTTGCCATTTTAGTGAACATGAAGTCATTTCTGGAATCAGAACACTTTTAATCATTTAGGATTGATGAACCTTAATTTTACGTGTTGGATTTCAATCAAAATATTTTTGCCGAAATAAACTTTAAAAGAAATATCTTTTTATTTCAAGACAATAATAAGACTAAGAACAAAGCATATCCATTGAAAGGTGAGATGTAATTGACACGACCAAAAGCTTGATGTCTTCTCCCAAGTGTAGGAGTGTCGAAGTAATAAATAACCCGGCAAGACCGGGGTCAAACCACAAAGAGGTTAATTGTATAAATTATAAATAACAATACAACAACAACAACAACAATAACAACAACAACAACAATAATAACAATAATAGTAATAGTAATAATAATAATAATAATACTCAGTACGTGGCGTTGTTATACCTGAGAATGATCTAAAAGATTGGGTCACAGGTTTCCAACCTATATACTAAGTTTATGAAAAAGATCAAAGAGATATATTATATAATAGAAATAGATTTCTGATGCGAATGAACAAGGTAAGACCAACAATGTCAGGATCCTTGATCAAACACATGGCATACTTAACGTACATAAAATATAACAAGAATGCAAATAATAATAATAGTAGTAGTAATAATAAAGAGAGCTTTGAGAGGTAAGGTTGATGTAAGGATTAAACAATAATAAAAACAAATGTCAAGGTTAGAGGATCCACTAATGGTACTTCAAACAAGTATAGTATAAACTCTTATTACTCAATTAGAAACCATACATAAAGGAGGTTCGAATCAGATTATAATTTGTTAACATGATTACATTAGTTATCTTATTCGAATAATGCTAATACTTGTAAATGTTGTCAGGCATTCATGATTATAACTTATGTTAACAACAAATCAAGTTCCTTTCATAGCTTAGGTGTCGGTTATACCATACAGTATGTGGGCTATGAAAGTGTCAAGTATTTGTTGTACCAAGTGTTACACAACATAAATCTAGATTAACCATTTAACAAGCAAAGTATTAAAAGTGAACAAGATAACAAATATAAAACATGTTAGTATCCAACATTAAGGTCCATGTTAAGTTTATATTATACTTATTCTTACACCATTAGTGTGCCCTTTTCACCTTGACATAATTAACTTAGCTAAACATAATGAAAGAAAGAAACATAAATGAACAAGATAAGAACATAAATGAGAAAGAAGTTAACTAAGTAAAGGAAAGGAAATGAAGTGCATAACCTTGATATTAATGAAAGCAAAACATAAGCAATACAAAGAGAGAAAGCAAGAGCATGATCTTGATGTGAAAACCAAGATGCCTCAATACATGGTAAATGCCTCCTTTTATAGGCCAAAATTTGGAGCTATTGATTTGTTGACTAGTTGATGAATGGGTGGCCACATCTTGACTTGGTGATAATCCTTATCATCTTGTCTGAACAAGACGTCATGCTAACATCATAATTTACACAAAATCCTCAGGAATGTTCTAGTAAATTGTCTTAGCTTTCCAACAATAAAAAAGATGAGGTCATTTGGACTTCTAGAACTCAAGATATGGGCTGAACACTGAATAGTGTCTGGGCTGCAGGACAGTGTCGGACTTCTTCGTTGTTCCTACAATTTGGACTTCAAAACGGTCTTCTTAAATCTTGGGCTCCACATGAAAGTTGTAGGCCTATGTCTTACCTTTCTATCCATATAAAATGGACCTAAATCTGAGATCTAGAGCTCCAGATATGATCCAATTACCGAGCAATGTTTCGATTTGGACTGCACCAACATCTCTTTTCTAAGTTTGGCCATCTCTTTGTCCTTTCACTTTCAATACTTAAACTCATCAATCAATCCTTTTATTTATGTGATAGGCCTGCATTTAAGATGAGCATTTATCATAAATTAAGGTATCTTATAGTATCAAACTTGTTATTATAAAACATGCTTTAGTTAAGGAGTTATTGATACTTCAAGTGCAAAATGATGATATAAAACCTTGATAAACATGCACTTTTAAGTACTAATCAGTAATCCTAAAACAAAATGATGGACAACAAAATTGATAACATGACATGTTTAAATAGCCTCTTCATCAGTCCTCCATGTCTTGTTGTCACTCATTGGTGATGGCCTATTGACGATATGATCGTTGATATCATTCTTCACAAAATCTGCCCATCTCTTGCTCACCAACTTTTAGGCTTAATCTTCGAAGCTCTTGCAGTTCTTCACATCTTCTCTAGATTATTCTATTTAGAGAATCATGCCTTGGGTTAATGAACTAATTATGCTAGAATGGGAAGCATCCATGAAGTACCCTTCCCTAATTATAACATGTTGATGCATCCATATTATTTGATAGTTTCACCCACATTTAACTAGTGTTTTGCATATGTTTTATATATAAAATGCCTTGATATTCTTTGTTTTATGTTTTGAAGGCACTTTTGAATGAAAGATGCAAAAAGGAGTAAATTGGAGGTAATTGGCATATTTGACCTTTAGTCGATGTTTTGTGCAAAGTGTGAGCTCTAAAGGTCGAAATCAAGTGATTACAGTGGAATTGAAAAGCTAACATCCATACCTTTCTAGAAATCTAAGGCAAGACAATAAAATAAGGAACAACATGGAAATCGCAGCTTTCAAAGTCAAATCTCGTAATCTACCAGTGTTGACCTTCAGTCATTCTGACTTGAATATCTGGAGCTAAAGAAGCCCAATTGATGCAAACTCAATTGTTTTGGATTCTTGACTAAAAGACCTATAAACACTCCAAATTTCAACAAAAAATGATGTCATATGAGGGAGATATGATTTTTCAAAGATGACAACTGAATTCTACCAGCAAATAGGTTTCATAAAGAAATGAGTCCAAATTATGTTCCGAAGCATCTAAACCGACATCCAAGTTTTTATTTCAGCAATTTAGCTCCTCTAAGTCAAATTTGAAGATTTCATGCAAGGCTATTTCTCCTTTTCTAGGAAAATAGTTATTGAACTACTTAAATGTAAATTGTCTACTTAAAGGAGGACTATTTTGTAAAATAGAGACTAGGGTTTCCTAGCATATAAAAAGAATGAGAGAAGAGAAGGGGGGAAGCCAGCCAAGAGGTGAAAAACACCCCCTTACTCTAAGAAACCCAAAATCATGCATTCCTCCATCTTTTTGATTAGTTATTCAACAAACATGCAAGGCTACTTAAAGGTGGATGTGTGCTTGCGACCAAGGTTTGTTCTTTTGATAATTTTTTGATTTTATTAAATTTTGTTTGATAGTTTTCTGTTTTCTTTTGCTTTAACCTAGAAAACGTCCAAACCCCTCCCCCCCAAAGTGCATATGATCTACCATAAAAATCAGACTTGAACCGTCCTCGTGGGATCGACCCTTTGCTTGCTCTATGCTATCTTGTGTGTTGTGTTTGAAGCTAGGGTAATTAATTTGTGCGACTACGACATCGTAACAGTTTTTGACGTTGTTGGTAGGGAAGTAATTATAGTTGATTCTTATGCTATTATTTTTATTTTTTGTGATTTTTATTTCTTTTTCTGAAAAAAAAAATAGAATTTTTGCTTGCTACGGTACTATTCATTACGACAACGGTATTGTTCAAAACATATTTTTTGGTGGAATTAGGTATCGGCCTTTTGTTTCCTAAAGGGAAACGACGTTCTAAATAGGACTAGTGGCAAACCACTCTCCCAACTCTGTCGAGGCCAAATTCTGCTGTTTTCTAGGGTTTTTAGGCAGTTTTAGTTTTCTAGCGTAGGATTTTCGTACAATTTACAATGTTTTCGATCTCTTGTGTGGTTGGTTTCTTTTAAGTTTTCTTGATGATTTATGCCAGTAACCCGTTCTACTAATCAAAGTCAAGTGCAGTTCTCGAAATAGAAAAAACTTTACGCAGGTTACGAAGGGAAGCTCGCCTCAACACCATGGTTGTTGCACGACAACAAACACTCAAGGAGCTTGTTGCTCCTAACATGGTAAATCAGCCATTGTGCATAAACATCGACAATAATGTAAACTTTGAGCTCAAATCTTGTTTTATACATTTGCTACCAACATTTAATGGTCTTGTAGGAGAAGATCCTCATACTCATCTCAAGGAGTTCCATATGGTTTGTGTTGGCATGAAATCGAATGGAGTTGACGAAGAACAAGTTAAGTTGAAAGCTTTCCCTTTCTCTTTAAAAGGGGTAGCAAAGGCATGGCTTTTCTCCATTCTCCCAGGTTCAATTGGAACTTGGAATGGCATGAAGAAAATCTTCCTTGAGAAGTATTTTCTAGCATCTCGAGTTGCCAACATAAGGAAAGAAATATGTGGGATTCGACAATCTTATAGAGAGACATTTTTCGAGTATTGGGAAATATTTAAGCAACTGTGTATTCAATGCCCTCATCATCAAATACCCGATCAGCTGCTCATTCAATATTTCTATGAAGGATCTCGAAATAGAAAAAACTTTATGCAGGTTATGAAGGGAAGCTCACCTCAACAACATGGTTGTTGCACGACAACAAACACTCAAGGAACTTGTTGCTCCTAACGTGGTAAATCAGCCATTGTGCATAAACATCGACAATAATGTAAACTTTGAGCTCAAATCTTGTTTTATACATTTGCTACCAACATTTAATGGTCTTGTAGGAGAAGATCCTCATACTCATCTCAAGGAGTTCCATATGGTTTGTGTTAGCATGAAATCGAATGGAGATGATGAAGAACAGGTTAAGTTGAAAGCTTTCCCTTTCTCTTTAGAAGGGGCAGCAAATGCATGGCTTTTCTCCATTCTCCCAGGTTCAATTGGAACTTGGAATGGCATGAAGAAAATCTTCCTTGAGAAGTATTTCCTAGCATCTCGAGTTGCCAATATAAGGAAAGAAATATGTGGGATTTGACAATCTCATAAAGAGACATTTTCTGAGTATTGGGAAAGATTTAAGCAATTGTGTATTCAATGCCCTCATCATCAAATACCCGATCAGCTGCTCATTCAATATTTCTATGAAGGATCTCGAAATAGAAAAAACTTTATGTAGGTTACGAAGGGAAGCTCCTCTCAACACCATGGTTGTTGCACGACAACAAACACTCAAGGAGCTTGTTGCTCCTAACGTGGTAAATCAACCATTATGCATAAACATTGACAATAATGTAAACTTTGAGCTCAAATCTTGTTTTATACATTTGCTACCAACATTTAATGGTCTTGTAGGAGAAGATCCTCATACTCATCTCAAGGAGTTCCATATGGTTTGTGTTGGCATGAAATCGAATGGAGTTGACGAAGAACAGGTTAAGTTGAAAGCTTTCCCTTTCTCTTTAAAAGGGGTAGTAAAGGCATGGCTTTTCTCCATTCTCCGAGGTTCAATTGGAACTTGGAATGGCATGAAGAAAATCTTCCTTGAGAAGTATTTCCTAGCATCTCGAGTTGCCAACATAATGAAATAAAAATGTGGGATTCGACAATCTCATAGAGAGACATTTTCCGAGTATTGGGAAAGATTTAAGCAACTATGTATTCAATGCCCTCATCATCAAATACCCAATCAGCTGCTCATTCAATATTTCTATGAAGGATTGATGCCTATTGACCATAGTATCATTAATGCTGCAAGTGGGGGGGCATTAGTAGATATGACACCCGAGGCTGCATGCTAATTGATCTCAAACATGGCAGCCAGCTCAAAATAGTTTGGCACCCATGGAGACTTCGCAAACAAACGAGTAAATGAGGTAAGTATTTCTAACCTTGAGAATAAAGTTAATGATCTTACTTCTCTTGTGCGTTCTTTGGCTTGTGGCAATGTACAGTAGGTGAAAGCTTATAGCATATGCTCTTTACAAGGACATGCTTCAGATATGTGCCCAACAATGCAAGAAGATTACATTGAATAAGCTAATGCACTTGATGGAGCATTTAATGGACAACCTCAGCGTAAGTATGATCCTTTTTCCCACACGTACAATCCTGGATGGAGAGATCATCCCAACCTACAGTATGGGAACTTGCCTTAACAAGGCAATCAAGGCCGACAATTCCATCCCCATGGATTTCAGCCCCAACAGAATTATCAAGCAAGACAACCCCCTCCATTTACAAACTCCAATGTTATGGGGTTGTCATCTAGTGATGATCTTCATGAGATGATGAAAATTTGGCTTCTAACACTATGACCTTGCAACAAAATGTCATGTCTTTTCAACAGAAGACAAGGTTAAGTATTCACAACTTGGAGAAGCAAATAGGGCAAGTAGCTTCAAGTGTGGGGAAATTGGAAGCCCAAATGAATGGAAAATTGCCCTCCCAAGCATTGAATCCAAAAGAGAATGTTAGTGCGATCATGCTGCGAAGTAGGAAAGAACTTGAAGAGAAAAGGTTGAAACAAATTGAGATGGAGGAAGAAGAAGAGATATAAACTGAATTGAATACAAAGAAGGAACATCCTTCTTCTTCACAAACTAAAACAAAGACCAACACTCCATAGGTAACTCCTCAATCAATGACTTCCAGTTTTAAAACAATTCCACCCTTTCCTGTGAGTTCTTCTAGGTCAAAGAAAGAGGACAAAGAAAAAGAGATTTTAGAGGTTTTCAAGAAAGTAAAACTCAACATTCCTTTGTTTGATACTATCAAGCAAATTCCCAAGTATGCCAAATTTTTGAAGGAGTTGTGTACTACCAAGAGAGCTTTCAAACTGAAAGGTCATGAAATGGTAAGTATGGGTGAAGTTGTATATGTTATTGTTCAAAAGAGTATGCCTTTGAAGCAAAAAGACCCAGGTGCGTTTACTATCCCATGTGTTATTGGTAATGCTAGTTTCAAAAGGGCCTTGTGTGATTTAGGTGCATCCATTAGTGTTATGCCCAAACATGTTTATGATTCTCTTAGTCTTGAGCCTTTGAATAAAACTAGCATTGTAATAAAACAGATTGTAGTTTTGTTTACCCACTTTGTGTGATAGAAGATGTCCTAGTCAAGATTGATAGTTTGGTCATTCCATGCGACTTTTATATTCTTGATATGGAACATGATTCTTATGATTCATCAAACAACACTCCCATATTGTTTGGGAGACCATTCTTGAAAACTACCAATATAAAGATTGATTGCGGTAAGAATACTTTGTCTATGGAGGTAGGAGATGAAAAAATTGAATTTAATTTTCATGATGCAATGACATATCCTTATAGTAATGTTTATTCTATCACATGTTATGACCAAGTTGATAAGCGTGTGTACCTAGTTTGTGATTTTAATAGTGAGGATGGATTAAGCATAGCTTTGAGCTATGGCTATGATTTTACCAAGATAAAAGAGATGGAGAGGCATATATGTGTTCCCTAAAATGTGCATGACTTAGCATTGGATTTGCAAGCTTTGCAAATTGTCCTCCATGATGCAGGAGTCATTTACCCCATCACGGACAGTGAATGGGTGGCGCCTATCCTTTTGGTGCCCAAAAAGATTGGAATTATGTTCGAAGAGATTCAAAATGATGCTTATGAGAATGCAAGGATTTACAAAGAAAAGACTAAGAGTCTCCATGACCGAATGATTTCAAGAAAAGAGTTTAATGTTGGAGAAAAAGTCCTTCTTTATCATTTACTTTTGAAACTTTTTCCTAGAAAGTTGCGCTCTCGTTGGATTGGATCCTTTTTTGTTTCTAATATTTTTCCTTATGGTGCAGTTGAAATTACAAGTTTAGAAACCAACTAAGTACTCAAGGTCAATGGGCATCACTTGAAACCTTTCAATGAAGGTTGGACGGCAAAACTCACCACTTTTGCAAAGTTAGCTGAACCAATCTATGAAGAATGAGCATGCAAAATGTCGAGCCAATGAAATAAAACAAAAGCGCTTACTGGGAGGCAACCCAGCACACACACAAAAAAAAAAAATTGCTTTCTTTTTCCCTTATCTTTTATTTTTTCGCATTTTACTTTTGTCATTCTCCTATAGTCCTTTCCTTTTATTTCAACATTAAGGACAATGTTGTATTTTAAGTGTGGGGGTACTGGGAGAATGTTGATTTTCTTATTTTGATTTTCTTTGTTGTTCCAAAAAAAAAAATTATATGTTTGATCTTTTAAACTCCTATTAGTTTATGAGAATGTGAGTATTACATATGAGAATTAATTGAGATAGATAGAGATATGAATCGAATGAAAGAGTGTGCATGTAAGTTGTAAGGTTTAATTGATTTAGGGATTGACTTTGAGAATATGCCATGTTGACTTTACAGTGTTATACCAATGCAAGCTTTTGAGCCTTCAACATTATATTCTTTGATTGTGCATTCTTTCAATGATATGTATCTCTAGAACTTGCTTTATATCTTGTTGAGATTACATTCGCATTACACATATACATGAAGATGATAAAGGCATTAGGAATTTTAATCACTTGAGCCAAAAAGCCAACCTAAAGCATATTATCCTTAATGAGCCCTTTTTGAGCTTGTTTATCTTTTCTTTGCTTTATCCATGTATAAGCCTTAACTTTATATATGTTTTCCTTCTCCCCTGGCCAAGGATTAGTAGAGCATATACTTGTGATATTTCATGGAATTATGGTTGGAAATTATGTGGAAAGAAAGAAGAAGTGATGCTTGATGAAAAGATGGGCAAAGTTGCGAAAAATAAAAAGAAAAAAAATGTTCCTTTATGTTCTTAAGATTTTATGTTGAAAAAGCTTGAAATCAAAAGAAGTTAAGCATTAGTGATTAAAGATGGAAAATTTATGTGCTTTGATGGAATATCTTCTTTGAAATATTATTTTTCAGAATGCTCTACTTTCTTTGGTTTGAACCTTTTCTTTTACTCTCTTTTACCTTACCTTAACCTTAACCCTATTACAACTAGAAAATAAGACCTTTTGATTCATGCATTGTTTGTAATATGTTAGTAATGGAGATGAGATTAAAGAGCAAGCTTATGGTAGAAGATATTCATTGATTGAATTTGAGAGATTTAAACACATAAGCCTTAAACAAATGAGTGTTGAAGTGTATATCAATGAGAGGACCTATCACTTTGGCATGGCATAGATTTCATTTAAATCCCGATAATTAATTGAGTTTTGAAGTTTGCATGTAAATAAATTCATGAAAATTTAAACTCTTTATCCTTCTTAATTGTGTTCTTGTTTATAATGCATATATTCTTGGATATTGATGGGATATTAGAAGATTAGTCATAGTGATTTGATTTAATTTAACTTCAATTTAATTTTACCTATCCTTTCTCAAGGACGAGCAGGATCTAAGTGTGGGGGTATTTGATGCAACCATATTATTCAATAGTTTTACCCACATTTAACTAGTGTTTTGCATATGTTTTATATATAAAATGCCTTGATATTATTTGTTTTATGTTTTGAAGGCACTTTTGAATGAAAGATGCAAAAATGAGTAAATTGGAGGTAATTGGCATATTTGACCTTTAGTCGATGTTTTATGCAGAGCGTGAGCTCTAAAGGTCGACATGAAGAGATTCCAGTGGAATTAAAAATCTAACATCCATACATTTCTGTACATCTAAGGCAAGATAATAAAATAAGGAAGAGCATGGAAATTGCAGCTTTCAAAGTCAAATCTCGCAATTTGCTAGTGTTGACCTTCGGTCATTCCAACTTGAATATTTGGAGCTATAGAAGTCTAATTGATGCAAACTCAATTTTTTTGGATTCCTGACTAAAAGACCTATAAACGAGTCCAAATTATGTTCCAAAGCATCTAAACCGACATCCAAGTTTTTTTTTCCATAAATTTAGCTCCTCTAAGTCAAAGTTTAAAGATTTCATGCAAGGCTATTTCTTTTTTTTAGGAAAATAGTTATTGAACTACTTAAATGTAAACTGTCTACTTAAAAGGATGACTACTTTGTAAAATATAGTATAGGGTTTCCTAGCATATAAAAAGAATGAGAGAAGAGAAGCAGGGCAGCAGCCAAGAGAAGAAAAACGCCCCCTACTCTAAGAAACCCGAAATCATGCATTCCTCCATCTTTTTTATTAGTTATTCAACAAACATGCAAGGCTTAACTCGTTTTCTTGGTTGCAAGGACACGGAAACCTCCGGATTTTAAGAACTGTGAGATTTATTTTACCTTTTCTTTTATGTTTATATGATGAATATGTTTGTTCTCCTATGCTTATTTTTCCTATGATTGTTTATTTTAATTGCTAAAGCGGATTCTAAGTTTTTATTGTGGACAATCTATTGCTAAGTTTGATATCAAAACCGGAGTTGTGGTATATGAACTTGTGAAGGAACTGAGTTTAATAATTGAGGCGGATCTACGTTATTAATCTTAGGGAGAACATTCAATCAAATCAAACATAGACTGCGAACAGTTATGTTTTCTTGATTAATGAACTTATCTAGTTCTTAAGGCTACCATTGAATTAAATTACTAGTGCAAACACTGTGGTTGTTTGATGGTTAGGGTTAGTTATACGGCAGATCCGTTAACTAACCAATGTTAAGAAGAGATAAATATTCAAAATATAAATTGATGTTTCGTTTCCATGATCAATTCTGATTTCTATAGGTGGATGTGTACTTGTGACCAAGGTTTTTTCTTTTGATAATTTTCTGATTTTATTAAATTTTATTTGATAGTTTTCTGTTTTCTTTTGCTTTAACCTAGATAACGTCCAAACCCCCCCCCAAAGTGCATAACATCTGGCATAAAAATCTGACTTGAACCTTCCTCGTGGGATCGACCCCTTGCTTGCTCTATACTATCTTGTGTGTTGTGTTTGAAGCTAGGGTAATTAATTTGTGCAACCGCGACTTCGCAACAAATGTCAATGTGCCCGATCTTAAAATTGACAAAGTTTCAATTTAGTCCCTCTTCTTCCAATTGTTGCATATGCACCCTTAATTGACACAAAACTTTTTAATTGAATGCAATTTAACCCCTGCCAAACTCAAATATTAGCCCTTAAATTAACTGTCTTTTTTATTCTGGTACTTGGTTCTGAATTTATACATTTTGATCTTCAATTAATCAACAAACTTCCAATTTCTTAAATTTGGCCTTTGATTTGCTCAATTTTAACCCTTAGATTCTCACATCTTTTCTAATTTGATCCTTGGTTTTGAATTTCTTTAATTAAGTCTCGATTTTCCCATAAAACTTCAATAATTATCAATTAAGCCCCTCATTTGATCAAATTAACTTCTAAAAATTACAATTGGACCCCCATACTTTATGTTTTTCCGATCATAACTTAAACTGACTTTAAAAATAAATTTTTCTTACACTAAAGCCCTTAATAAATTCAAATAAACCTTGAAAAGCTCTAATTGAGTCCTTAAACATCCAATTTTGATTTTTTCTCAAATTGAATTTTCTTTGTTAGTAAAGCCTTTATCAATTGAAAAAACACTATCAATTTTTATTTTTTTTTGTATATTTGATCTTCCTCAAGCAGTCTTCGATAATTTTCTAGGTGTTTTGGTATGCTCTTCTCACTAATACATGTTTTTCATTTTCTTCCAACATTTTTTTTGTGATTTTTATTATTTTCTCTTTTACCTTTTGTTGATTTTCTGTTTATGTTGATCCCAAAAATAGGTAACAACAATTATATAAAATGATCCAAAAGAAAAATAGCAATTAAAATATTGAAAGATCAAATTTGAAAAAATAAATAAATGAGAAAAATTAAAATCACAAAATAATTAAAAGAAGAAACCAATAAAAAATTTGTTCAGAGCAAGTTATTATTTAATATCGAATTTGATTGATAACCAATCAATACATATAAAAAATAAAAAATACAAATCAATATTATTATTACAACAAGAACAGCATCGATCCTAGACGAAAATGTGAGAGTGAAGACAAAGATCCACCGACGACCATAAACTAGAAGGACGCAAACATGGAATAGAATTTATTAGACGTGGAAACCTAACTTGCTTCAACAAAGTTTGGCTTCAGCAAACATGACCATACGAAAAGGGCTCCTGCATTGTTAATAAATTAGTTTGTTGAGCATGAAAAATGAATGCAATAAAAGTAGTTATGGAAGATGATATACAATAATACCTTATTATATATTTCATGCCACTGTTTAATCAATTCTCGACTTCTTACGGCTACGAGCTGATCCCTCCTCCATTCGAGATTTTGATTTTCTGTTATTGCAATCATTTGTGTTATGAGAAATGTTGAGAGATTTTTTTTAATATAATAAGAGGAGATGAAAAGAGTCCTTACATGTTATCGTTGAGTTCAGTACTTTCGTCCTTCTTCAGAAATTGCTTAAACCACTTCACAGAATTTTTGGCATATCGTTTCAAGTTGTTTTCGTAGTCAATGTAGAAGAGACCAAACCTTGAACTATAACCGGATCCCCATTCAAAATCATCCAAGAATGACCAAGCAAAAAACCCCTTGACATCGACACCATGGTCACTGCAAAAGTCAAGTTTTTAGTGCAGATCAGACTGAGAAAGAAATTCCTTTTAAAATAAAAACTAGTACTGTTTGAAAAGGGAACGGAGAACATGAATTTGAAAAGAACAAACTCACTTGATAGATTTCAGAACATTGTGGAAAATGTCTTTATAATATTGCTCTCTGATGGGATCATTGAGGGCTTCCTCTAACGACGAGGAATTCACGTCATCAACTCCTAATTAAAAAAAAAACCAAACAAATCAGTAAATCAGAGCTTCTTGACAACTATAACCATAAACGCATGAGGGCTGTTAGCTCTGTTCTTACCATTTTCAGTGATATATATTGTTGGATTTTCATACGCGTCCTTTATGTAATTCAAAAGATGACGAATACCTTCGGGATAAATATAAAGCCAACTTGAACCCGCCTGCGAATTTGATTTTATATATCTCAATACCAGGGGAAAAACGAAAGATTCTACTTATCAATTTACTAATTTGTTGAAAACAAGAATGAAGAATCACATTCACCTGTGGGCCTATTGGTATTCCATTTCTCTCCCCTGTACGTAAAATAATATCAACATGAGTGAGAAAGTGTAGGATTGTAGACCGTCTTATTCTGAGAGTTTTTTTTTTTTTCATTTAATTAACAAGTAAATAAATATTTCACCTGGCCAGTTAACACGAGCATCTTCCATAAACCCAATATTCTTATAGTTAACATCCTCAACATTCTGAGCATAATATGTAGTGTAGTAATTGACCCCAATAAAGTCATAAGATCCTCTCAGCATCTTGGATTCCTCCTCACTGAATCTAGGCAATCTTCCTCCAACGTGGTCGTGCATATTCTGTGGATAGTCACCTTTAGTTAGAGGATCCATGTACCTGCCAAAAACATAGAATTTAAGATCTTGGCAAATTAATGTTTCAAATTATTATATTATCCAAATCGGCTGGCAAAATGCTTACCATCCAAGCATAAAATCAAGGCTTCGTTTAGTTGCCATCCGATCACTTTCACTAGTTGAGTAAGGTTCAAAACCAATGAGAAACGAGGGTTATCCCAATTTTTCCTCCTTGACACGTCTGACGAGATTTTTTCAATGATAAAATTAGCACAGTCACACTGAAAACTTTGGTTAAATATGTTATGAAAGGAGCCTCAAATTATAGCTTTAGCTTTAGCTTGTGCAAACCTGATACTTTTCCTTGTACACTTTCACAGCCGTTGCATGAGCAAGCAACAGATGATGGGTTACAATGTAAACCTCGGTGGCGCCAGAGATTTTGGGTTGGCCTGGATAATTCTCCAAAGTTGAAATTCTGCCGGGTGCTAATGTGCCCGTGTCATAACCATTGACGCTAAACATAAAAGGCTCATTTAAAGTGATCCAGTGCTTCACCCGGTCTCCAAATCTTTGAAAGCAAAGCTCCACAAAGTCTCGGAAATCGTTTCTATATGAGTTTTGAAATTATTAGATTCTAGCATGCATGGAGGATTTAAATTAAAGTGAGATGTTTATATAATATGAATATAAAAACGATTACTTACAAAATATTAGGGCTCAAGAAACCACCATATCTGTCCTCAATTGCTTGTGGAGTGTCCCAGTGAAAGAGAGTTGCATAAGGCTGTATACCTGTACATTTCAAAGCGAAAATAATATTAGAAAACTAAAGTGTGAAACGTTTTGTATGAAAGTTTGGAAAATGCTTTTCAAATTTTCGAAATTCAAGCAAAGTAAGATTGCCCCTGCATTTACCATGGCCACTTCAAGATTCTTATTTAGTCGGTAACATTATTATGAAACACAGTCATCGAGGAAAAGGAAAGGGTTATAACCATTTTTTTATGAGCTCATCGATGAGATTGTTGTAAAACTGGATCCCTTCTTCGTTTATTCCAGCACTTAGTCTGCCATCTGATGAATTCAATTCGATGATTGAAAAATCAAAGTAAGGAAAAATGTGGGACTTCGAAAGTCAAGTCGTGAATTAAAAAGGAATGAGATGTAGGGTAAAAACAAAAGAAAACACTTACGTGGTAATACCCTAGACCAGGAAATAGAGAATCTGAAAGCATCCATTCCCATTCCCCTCATTCTTTGCACATCTTCCTATAACATTTTGTGTGTAAAATATATCAACAAGTGTAATGGTGATCAGATCGACAAAAGGCAACTAAAAGAAAAATAAGATGAACATCGTACCTTATAGCGATTATAGAAATCAACTGCCACCTTTGCATTGCTATGGTCACTTATCCTCTCTGCAATTTTTCAGAATTTGTTCTTAAATTCCTTTGAATATATATTATTAAGATCAACATGCTGGCAGGTGACTCCTTGAGAGATTTATACTCGTTGTTTTAGTTAGGAAAGCATTGTAACGAACTCCTGCATTGAATAAAGAGATACCTGGATGCTCCTCGATGAAGGTGTCCCATATATTCGGTCCTTTACCTCTCCTGTTCGTTTCACCTTCAAACTGCGTGCATATAATTTAAACGTTATCAGAGAACAAACAATTGAGGCGTTTCTCTCCTCGACGAGAGTACTTGAAGCATTGTTGTACCTGGTAAGCTGACGAAGAAGATCCAAAAACGAAACCATCTGGGAAAGACTTACGACTCAACTTGGCAATACTTCCCATGATACACACTAAGTCTTTGTTGAACAGCCTTGCAGAAGAGCAATAAAAGCTTTGAGCAGTACAAAAGATTGTTGGGTGATCAGAATAAAGAATGTATAGTGAGATAGCAGTGAAAAAATAAATAAATGAACGTATGAAGTATGGATTTTTGTAAGAACATCGACATGCCAGAACCTATTTATAGGCATCATTTTGAAAGGTTATTCTCAACAACCAAGAACGATAATTGTGGTCAACTATTATTATTTGTTTCAGTTGACCGATCAATGAAAATTCAATTTGGAACTTCTAATTGGATAAGGATATTTGTCATTTGAGGAATTCATGGTGCTGAAACAAGCACAAAACTTAAGATTCCGTGTTTTAATTGCACTGTAAAGCCTAGCAATTGTACTTGAAGCTTGCAGAGAAAATTCAGCAACCGGATCGTCAACATAAGAATTTTCAACGACATTAATTTTCTTGTCTGATAGCAATCATGGAGCCAAGCGAAAGTTTCCAGCCCAAGAAGAGTTTTTAAATGGTAATGTGTGTATGTTGACCTTTCTCATTCAGACATGAAGGATATTCTGAGCTACAAAAAACATTACCAATCGCTTGCTAGAAATTTTGCATGAAACAATTTTAAATTCTTTACGCTGAATTAGCCAAGTCAAGCACAATACATGGCCTTTAACCAAAAGCCTAGGAGAGTAACCAATTACGATCAATCTCTAAGATGACCTTTCTTCAATCCCAAACCGACAACCCATCTCTAAACCGTGCAAGAAATGTTTTGAAGCGATCAACTAGTCATCAGCCTGGAATTCATTTGGCTTTGAAGCCATCAACTAGTCATCAGCCTGGAATTCAATTTTACAACTGTCTGGAATTTATTTTCCAAGAAAGTTTATCCTCGCGAAAACTTCAACTTGATTAGGAGAAACAAACTGTGTTTTGCTTCTATCGGAATTCAAGCATCCTCTTAAAGTCTCCAATGAATTCCTTAACAATTTGCAGTATTAGATTACCATTTTTATCATACTTGTTATAAAATAATATAAATCATTTCCTGAGACTTAAGCTATTGGGTTGAATTGGTTTTTTAATATAGTATCAGAGCCTTAATTTCCAAGCGATCACGAGTTTGAATCTCATTATCCCTATTTATTTGATAAAAATTAAGTGCAAGATAATGTGAGTTTATGTAAGTTTTAAACCCAAAGGGCCTTGACTTGAGGAAGTGTGTTAGAGAATAATATAAATCATATCTTGGAACCTCACCTAATAGTTTAAACTATTGGGTTGAGTTGGTTCTTTAACAAAATTATCCCCATTATCTAGGGGCGATTAAACATAGAATACAAATCACACCACCAGTACAATGCCTCAAGTTCGTAATTATTGTCATTACACTTCATTGTTGAGATTTCTGAACATTTGCAAGATTCTTATAAACCTATTTTCTTTTCTTTAATTGAAAGGTTATCATTAGGAAACCTAAAATTCTACGACCGTGCATTGCTCCATACATGAGGATTAGAAGTCAGAGTTGTATAAAATATATAGGTGTATCTTTAATCCAATGCTTTATATAATAAACTTAATAGAACATGAGCACAAAAAATCATCTCAAATTAAAATCTTAAGTTCTATTATAGAATGCATATATGTATATATATAGGAAATACTATAGGACTACTCTAGTGTTGTAACCTCTACACTTACTATTGTATGCTGCTCTATACATATAAATAGGAAAGGTTGGCTAACTGATAAGTTAGGTCTTCTATTATTCTCAACTTGGTATGAGATCCCTAAACAATTTAAAACTCTTTCTCCTTCTCTCCAATGGACTCTTCTTCTCAGCCACCAGTGCAGACTTCCTTTGCCTCTGCTGCTCCACTAGTGCAAACCTTCTCCTTTGCTGCACAACCAGTGCAATATGAGGCTTCCCTTGCTCTTGTCATGCCTCTACAAAACTTATTCTCTTCCTCTATTCTACACTCTACTCCTGTCGATGTTAGGGTGAGTTCAAAGACTTGGTAACCAGCCTTGTGACCAAGGCACAACCTTTTTTGTATGCAGATCTTCATAGTTATCTCATAACTCATGAATCTCTTCACAAGACCTTCCTTTAATCCATGGGTTTTGCTACAATCAATGCTCCTTTACTGCCCATACCAAACATCCCCCTTTAGCTCCTGTTGCCCAACGTCAGTCTTTTGGTTCCTTTTGTAAGGGCAGAGGATGATTTCATGGAGGGTGGTGTCCCAACAATGGCAACGGTACACACAGGTCTGATTTTTACAACTTCAACAGGTCTTCCAACAATTACTGCAGACAGGGAAATTGACAGCAAAACAAGGGGCATCGTGGCTCTTCATAGTTGTCTAATGTCCGCTGCCGATTATGTCGGGCCTCCAACGAATTCCATAACAATTAGCGGTATTAGATTACCCTTTTTATCATACTATCCCTATTATCTAGGCATGATTAAACATAGAATACAAATCACACCATCAGTATGGTGCCTCAAGTTCACGTAATTATTGTCATTGTACTTCATTATTGAGATTTCTGAACATTTGCAAGATGCTTATAGGCCTTTTTTTCTTTTCTTTATTTGAAAGGTTGTAATTAGGAAACCTATAATTCTGCTTATAGGCCTTTTTTTCTTTTCTTTATTTGAAAGGTTGTAATTAGGAAACCTATAATTCTGCTACCATGCATTGTTCCATATATATGGGTTATAAATAGGAGTTGTATAAAATATATAGGTGTATCTTTAATTTATTTCTTTATAGTAATTGAGTATAATTAAATTAAAAGAGCACCATTAAGAAGATAGTGACTGAAGGAATAAAAAAATACTATATAAGTATCTAAAAGGAGCAAATAAACAAAAACCAAACTAATTAGTCTAGTTCAAGATACAATCAAGACTTCATATGTGATTAGAACTCGTGTAACTAAATTTTCTAACTGAGGATTTCAACCAAAAAGCCAAACATTGAAAGGTAAGATAAAAAATCACATCCCAATCATAGACCTTGCACTCGAATATAAGTCAATTGTGAACTAACTAGATAGACCAATAAAAGCCTTTGCATAGAAGAATAATAGCCTAACACTGAAAATTACCTCTAACCAGCATGTACCATTCTTGAAGATTTTGTTCAGGGTCCTTGAATAGACAAATTAAATACCCGAACCAGTGCATGAATCTACCCTAAAAATTCCATGCAATAGTACAATGATGGAATAGATAATTACTAGTCTCAATCTCCTTATAATAAAAAGGAAAAGGAGCATCCTCATAATTAACAATCCCCCTCTCAACTAAAAAAACCCCTAGTGCTGAGACTACCATTAAGTAGGACACTACAAGATTTAACAATTTTACCGACAGAATTTTTTCATCGGCGTAAGACATATATTCCATCGGTAATTAATTTACCGACGAAATCACTGGCAGAAATTCTCCATTGGTGAATCTTTTGTCAGTAATTTTTTGTCTGTTGGTAATAAAAAAAATATTATTACTGACGGATTTACTAGCAGAACAGACATGTCAGTAATAATATTTTTTTTATTACCAATAGATTTACCGACGAAAATTTCCGTCGGTAAATCCGTCGATAATTATTTAAAATTTTTTTTAAAAAATTCATTTTATAAAAATTATAAAATAATTAAATTAACATAAATCAACATTGTGTAATATATACTCAAAATGCTTGGAAAAAAGAATAAGAAAATCAACTCAAACAAAATTTGCAACAAATAAATAAAACAAAAAAATTAATCCAACTAAAAAAATTCATATGAAAAAAATGAAGTTGCAATTGCTAAAAATTTAAAAAATCCTATAAATAAATCTACTAAAAATTGATCTCATATGAAAAAGAAATCTCACAACAACATTTATACAATTATTAAGAACAAAAACAATTAAAAATAAAATAATAACAAATATAGTGAAAAAATCATGAAAAATGAAGAAAAAAGAAAAATCTTACCTTAATGTACTTGCAAGTGAAGTTGAGGAGAGAGAGAAAAAATTCGTTAAGCATATTAATTAAAAAAAAAAAAAACTAAGAGGATAAAAGAAGGAAGAAGAAGAAGACATACCTGAGCATGGAGAAAAAGAGAAGGAGATGAGGAGAGAAAAGAAGAGAAAGAAATAGATATTGATGTTTTTTACATATAGTGAAGAAGAAGAAGAAGTAGAAGAAGAAGAAGAGGAGGAAATGAGTCTGTCTCTTGTAAAATAAGCAGATTCAGGTTTTTTATTGGGGCGCGTTAGCAATGGATTTACTGACGGATAATTGAATATTAATATTTTTTAATTATTCTATCGGTAATATTTAATTTAAATTTTCAATTTCGTAAAAAATTTTTAGAAACTGCAAAAAATTATCGACGATTTTTCAATCTATCGGTGATTCCGTCTATAATATTTAAATGAAAATTTTAAATCAATTGATTTTTTTTTTAGAAAACCACCAAATAACACCGACGAATTTTCAATCCGTCAATGATTTTGTCCGGAAAGAACAACAATTAACAGTGCAATTGAAAAGTGAACAGTTTTGGAGCTCTATAGAATATACCGACAAAAAATTCCGTCGGTAATTCCCTTTGTAATTGACATGATGAACAGTGTTCACAGTTTACCAACAGATTTTACTGATAGAATAAATTCTGTCGGTAATTTTGTTGGTAAAAATGACACGTCATCATTTTTTTTTGCTTTGTTATAATTTTTTTTTCCACTGTAATTCCCTCAGTATATACCGAGGGTATTTTTCCATCGGTAAAATCCCTCGAAAATTTACCGACAGAAATATTCCCTCGGTATTTCTGTTTGTATTTATCGATTTTCTGATAGTGGGAGCCACATGAACACATCAATTTTAGGAGGTACAAAACCTTTCCAAAGCGAAACACAAAAAGGAGCCCCTGAAGCAGATAACCTCTTTAGAAAATTGCAACCTGAATGAACTGAATAAGTGTTGAAGCTATCAAATTTTCATACCTTACTATCTTAACCTCCAGAAAAAACTAAACCATGCTCCACCACTGTAGTTAAATGTTCCCTTATACAAAGCTAACAAGACCTCAGATTCCTCCTCTAAGTCAAGCTAAATGAATTATCAATCAGGCTATACATATTAGCAAGGCCAAATAATTGCTGCAGAGAAAGATTAAATGGTGTAGGAAATAAATTATGAAGAGGAGCTAGAGTACCTAGCAAAGAATGGATCCAAGAACAAATGTTACTATCATCACCTACCTTGAACACAATGCTTGACTTAAGTCGAATGGCTATGCTTTCTCTTGTGGATAAATTCAAAACAATGCCATGCCAGGTTGGATAAAGAGAGATAACAAACACAGGAAACTCATTGTTGTGGTGTGCATGACCACGATTGGCAGATATGTCTCCTAAGTGTGTTGGAAAGGGGATTTGGATTTAATCATAAAATTATGATTATAAGGTTTAGGAGTTGCCATCTAGTATTATAGGGATTGGTTGTCCAAGAGGAAGACGCATCACTCCCAGTGCACCCTACCTAAGGTAAGCTGCATTGTTATTTGATTGTTATTCTAAGTCGCATTTCTATCCATTGGTTTTGTCTAAAGTTTAATGTAGATTTCCCTTCATGAGGAAGTCTCTACCTTATCAGGTTAAATCTTGACAATTCTAAAGGCTAAACTTATTTATTTCTTGGATATAGCTAAGTCATATCATTCCGAATGACAAAGTAATTATAATGGGATATTTGTTTTTTGATCTATTATAGAATGTACAACATGTATATATATATATATATATATATATATATATATATATATATATATATATAAGAATTAATGTAGGATTATTCCAATATTGTAACTCCTATAGTTACTACCGTATTCTACCACATATATATAAATAGGAAAGGTTGGCTAAGGCCAACCTAAGCCATTCTATTATTCTCAACATGGTATCAGAGCCCTAAATAAACTAAAACACTTCCTCTCCTCGCTCTCTCTACAATGGACTCTTCATCACAGCCACCTGATACTATTCTTTTACAGCACCGGCGGTGCCAACTCTTTCCCCTGCCACAACACCCCTATATTAAATGTTACTATCATCACCTACCTTAATTTATGGTAAATGTTCATCTTAAATGCAGGCCTATCACATAAATGAAAGGATTGATTGATGAGTTTAAGTATTGAAAGTGAAAGGACAAAGAGATGGCCAAACTTAGAAAAGAGACGCTAGTGCAGTCCAAACCGGAACATTGCTCGGTAATTGGATCATATCTGGAGCTCTAGATCTTGGATTTAGGTCCATTTTATAAGGATGGAAAGGTAAGACATAGGCCTACAACTTTCATGAGGAGCCCAAGATTTTAAAAGGCCGTTTTGAAGTCCAAATTGTAGGAACAACGAAGAAGTCCGAATTTGTTCTGCATCCCAGACACTGTTTAGTGTTCAGCCCATATCTTGAGTTCTAGAAGTCCAAATGACCTCATTTTTTTTTTTTTTGGAAAGCTGAGAAAATTTCCTAGAACTTTCCTAAGGATTCTGTGCAAATTATGATGTTAGCAATGACATCTTGTTCAGACAAGAAGATAAGGATTGTCACCAAGTCAAGATGTGGCCACCCACTCATCAATTAGTCAACAAATCAATAGTTCCAAATTTTGGCTTATAAAAGGAGGCATTTACCATGTATTAAGGCATCTTGGTTTCTAGATCAAGATCATGCTCTTGCTTTCTCTCTTTGTATTGCTTATGTTTTGCTTTCATTAATATCAAGTTTATGCACTTCATTTCCTTTCCTTTATTCAGTTAACTTTTTTCTCATTTATGTTCTTATATTGTTCATTTATGTTTCTTTCTTTCATTATGTTTAGTTAAGTTAATTATGTCAAGGTGAAAAGGGTACACTAATGGTGTAAGAATAAGTATAATATAAACTTAACATGGACCTTAATGTTGGATACTAACATGTTTTATATTTGTTATCTTGTTCACTTTTAATACTTTGCTTGTTAAATGGTTAATCTAGATTTATGTTGTGTAACACTTGGTACAACAAATACTTGGCACTTTCATAGCCCATACTGTATGGTATAACCGACACCTGAGCTATGAAAGGGACTTGATTCGTTGTTAACATAAGTTATAATCATGAATGCCTGACAACATTTACAAGTATTAGCATTATTCGAATAAGATAACTAATGTAATCATGTTAACAAATTATAATCTGATTGGAACCTCCTTTATGTGTGGTTTATAATTGAGTAATAAGAGTTTATACTATACTTGTTTGAAGTACTATTAGTGGATCCTCTAACCTTGACATTTGTTTTTATTATTGTTTAATCCTTACATCAACCTTACCTCTCAAAGCTCTCTTTATTAGTACTACTACTACTATTATTTTTTACATTATTGTTATATTTTATGTACGTTAAGTATGCTCTGTGTTTGATCAAGGATCCTGACATTGTTAGTCTTGCCTTGTTCATTCGCATCAGAAATCTACTTATATTATATAATATATCTCTTTGATCTTTTCATAAACTCAGTATATAGGCTGGTGACACGACCAAAAGCTTGATGTCTTCTCCCAAGTGCAGGAGTGTCGAAGTAATAAATAACCCGGCAAGACCGGGGTCGAACCACAGAGAGGTTAATTGTATAAATTATAAATAACAACGCAACAATAATAATAATAACGATAATAATAACAAAAGTAGTACTAGTAATAGTAATAATAATAATAATACTCAGTACATGGCGTTGTTATACCTGAGAATGATCTAAAAGATTGGGTCACAGGTTTCTAGCCTATATACTAAGTTGATGAACATATAATAATAACAACAACAACAACAACAATAATAATAATAAAGAAGAGAAGGAAGAAATTAATGAGAACTTTGAGTTGAAAGATTAATGTAAGGATTAAACAACGATAAAAATAAATGTCAAGGTTAGAGGATCCACTAATGGTACTTCAAACAAGTATAGTATAAACTCTTATTACTCAATTGGAAACCACACATAAAGGAGGTTCCAGTCAGATTATAAATTGTTAACATGATTACATTAGTTATCTTATTCGAATAAAGCTAATACTTGTAAATGTTGGCAGGCATTCATAATTATAACTTATGTTAACAACGAATCAAGTCCCTTTCATAGCTCAGGTGTCGGTTATACCATACAGTATGGGCTATGAAAGTACCAAGTATTTGTTGTACCAAGTGTTATACAACATAAATCTAGATTAACCATTTAACAAGCAAAGTATTAAAAGTGAACAAGATAACACATATAAAACATGTTAGTATCCAACGTTAAGGTCCATGTTAAGTTTATATTATACTTATTCTTACACCATTAGTGTACCCTTTTCACCTTGACATAATTAACTTAGCTAAACATAATGAAAGAAAGAAACATAAATGAATAAGATAAGAACATAAATGAGAAAGAAGTTAACTAAGTAAAGGAAAGGAAATTAAGTGCATAAACTTGATATTAATGAAAGCAAAACATAAGCAATACAAAGAGAGAAAACAAGAGCATGATCTTGATCTGGAAACCAAGATGCCTCAATACATGGTAAGTGCCTCCTTTTATAGGCCAAAATTTGGAACTATTGATTTGTTAATTAATTGATGAGTGGGTGGCCACATCTTGACTTGGTGACAATCCTTATCTTCTTGTCTGAACAAGACATTATTGCTAACATTATAATTTGCCCAGAATCCTCAGGAATGTTCTAGGAAATTGTCTCAGCTTTCCAACAAAAAAAAGATGAGGTCATTTGGACTTCTAGAACTCAAGATATGGGTTGAACACTAAATAGTGTCTGGGCTGCAGGACAGCTTCGGACTTCTTAGTTGTTCCTTCAGTTTGGACTTCAAAACGGCCTTTTTAAATCTTGGGCTCCGCATTAAAGTTGTAGGCCTTTGTCTTACCTTTCCATCCATATAAAATGGACCTGAATCCGAGATCTAGAGCTCCAGATATGATCCCATTACCGAGCAATGTTCCGGTTTGGACTGCACCGGCATCTCTTTTCTAAGTTTGGCCATCTCTTTGTCCTTTCACTTTCAATACTTAAACTTATCAATCAATCCTTTTATTTATGTGATAGGCCTGCATTTAAGATGAGCATTTACCATAAATTAAGGTATCTTATAGTATCAAACTTGTTATTATAAAACATGCTTTAGTTAAGGAGTTATTGATACTTCAATTGCAAAATGATGACATAAAACCTTGATAAACATGCACTTTTAAGTACTAATCAGTTGGAAACCTATGACCCGATCTTTTAGATCATTCCCAGGTATAACAACGCCACGTACTAAGTATTATTATTATTACTCTTAATATTATTATTACTCTTGATATTATTATTACTATTACTATTATTGTTATTATTGTTATTGTTGTTGTATTGTTTTTTATAATTTATACAATTAACCTCTCTGTGGTTCTGCCCCGGTCTTGCCGGGTTATTTATTACTTCGACACTCCTGCGCTTAGGAGAAGACATCAAGCTTTTGTCCATGTCAAGGTAATCTTCTCTCTTTCTCTGCTTTGTTTTTTGTTTTCTTTCATTTGCATGCAAAACGTTAGCAATTCACGTTCTACAGCAAGATGAAAATAATTGGCTGGTTACTGTGCTGTGCACAGTAACCAGCCAATTATAATCTTTTGGGTCGATGCTGGCCCATTTTTCATGATAATTAGAGAACACACTAAGACCAGTTATGGCGACTCCCATTCAAATTTTCCACTGATAAAAGACAAGAATTTCTTGTCTCCCCATATGTTGTAACCCATGTTTGGGTCCCCGCATAATAATAATAATAATAATAATAATAATAATAAAATCAAAAAAAATCAAAAAAATATATATATCAAAAAATATAACAGTGAAAAAAATGCCAGAGCGCCCTAAAAAATGCTCAAAAAGTGATTAAGGATGTTCAAAAATATAAAAATTGAAATTTGACGGTATATCATTGACTAATGAGAGCCCTGTTGAAAAAGATAATTCAATTTGAGGAAGAAAAGTCCAAAATCATAAGTTTATGGACTCAATTAAATTTTATTGAAGGTTTAATTGAATTTATGGAGAGTTTAATTGCAAGAAAAAAATGATTTTGGAGTTAATTTGGGCTTTAATTGGAAGAAATTAAAGTTCTGGGGTCAAATTATAATTTTTGGAAGTTAATTTGGTCAAATCAGGGGCTTAATTGCATAAATATTGAAGTTTAATGGCCAATTAAGGACTTAATTGAAGAAATCCGAGACCAAGGACTAAAATGCAAAACACGCGCAAATTGAAGGCCTTCTTTGAATCTGATGCATTTTGGCGCCTTTTTCTTTTAAATGAAACGGCGCGTTTTGACTAAAACGGTGCCGTTTCATGCACTGTTGCAAAAAAAAAAGAAAAGAGAAGCCCGAAACGGTGCCGTTTTGACGGCACTGATAGGAGACAAGAATTCCTTGTCTCTACACATTTGCCAGGAATAAATATTCCAATAGTTTTCCTTGAGGGTAGACGATCGTCGCGCCGCCGCACACGTGCGACAGAATGGCGACTCCACTGGGGATCTTGTGGACTAAGCTTTGTTTTTGTCTGATTATGGTGTTTTTTTGTTGTGGTTTGCGTGGTTATTTTTATGCATTTCCTTTATTTCTTACGCGCTTTAATTTCTGTACATATTTGTTCATGCATTGTATAGAACTGCCTCATGCATCACATGCTTTACATTTTTCAAGCACACACAAGCTTCTAAGTTAAGTGGGGAATTAGCGATCTACCTTATGACCATTGGTCAGGGTTCAGATGCGTGAAACACCTAACTCATATCTGAGTGCCTGCTTGATAATGGTGGGTATACGTGCCTTAACCATTTCTTGCAACGCCCCTATACTGTCTTTACGAAGATCGTCACTGGGCAGATATGAGACCCTTTTGAGACCAGGTAGAAAACCTACTCATATTCATATAATGAATATAACCTGTCCTTAGGTTGTATGTGCTTTCTATATTTACATCAAGGCAAACCCTTCTTGAAGCATCTTGAACTCAAGACTGTCACTCCAAAAATTTTCATTGTAAAGTGTGGACAAGAATCAAGATTTTTGTTTTCATCATGCAAGAGTTATAATCATATGTCACCCCTCGAAGGGCAAGTTCAGCATATAAATTACATATTCATACATTTAACATGCATACATGTCAGATTGAAATATAGGTCCCTAAAAAGTCTACAACACCCGACTTCGAGCAAGAAACATGGAAGATGAAGAGCATGCTCAACGTGATGCCTATTTGCAAGAAGAGTTGGAGTCTCTGAAAACAAGTGTGGCTCACCTCACTAGCTTACTCGAGCAAACACTAAGAAATACCTCTAGTGAAGGTCCTTCTAATCGACTGATCACCTTTGATTTGGCTCCTACTGCAGTTTAGCCTGAGGAAAGAATGAGCGAACATGGTCAAGAGCCTCAGCAAAATCCGACATTTGTGCAGTCAACGACACCTACACCATCCCCAACAGTCGTGAAGGCATCTACTAATGAGTCCCACAAGGCTAAGTCATCTGATAGCATTGATCAAGCTAAGATAGAGGCGATGGAAGCCAGACTCAAAGCCATTGAAGGGGTAGACTTATATGACCCAGTACGGGCAGCAGAGATGTGTTTGGTCCCAAACGTAGTTGTCCTAAAGAAATTTTGTGTTCCTCAATTCATCAAATACAGTGGAACACAATGCCCCATGACTTATCTCAGGTTCTACTACAATAAAATGGCTAAGGTAGTACATGATGAAAAACTACTAATGCACTTTTTCCAAGACAGCTTAAGTGGGGCAACATTGAGTTGGTACATCAGATTGGACAACACAAAAATCCGCAACTAGAAAGATCTTGTGGATGCTTTTGTCAAGCAATACAAGTACAACATGGACATTGCGCCGGACAGAACCAGTTTGTCCAATATAGAGAAAAAGGATAAAGAAAGCATAAGGGAATATGCTCAAAGATGGCGAGAATTAGCTGCTCAAGTACATCCCCCACTTCTGGACAAAGAAATGGTCTCTTTATTTGCCAACACACTCAAAGCACCATATTACGAACATATGATGGGTAGTTCAGCCCAACAATTCACTAATGTTGTGATAGTGTGTGAATGCATAGAGCAAGGTGTCAAGAGTGGTAGAATTTCTGCACCAACCAAGAAAAGAGGCTTCGAAAGAAAAGAGGTTCACCATGTTAAAGATGGCTACATGGGTAGAAAAAATACATCCCAAAATTACCATACTCCATCCCAAATTGCCAACATCAAAAAACCTGAACCCCAAAACTTTCAAGCTAAAAGCCAAATCGGAAATTCCCAAAGGGTTCAAGAACAACTACCTCCACTATCGTTACCCCTGAATGAGATGTATCAAAAGCTATTGAGCATTGGACAGATAGCTCCAGAACCTTTGACACCTCTGCAACCACCTTATCCTAATTGGTATAAGCCAGAACTCAATTGTGAATACCATGCTGGTATTGCTGGACATAGCATCCATACCTGCAACGCCTTCAAGAGAAAGCTTTTGCAATTAATCAAGGCCAGGTGGATAGAATTGGCAGACGCCCCCAATGTGAATACGAACCCACTACCTAATCATGCTTGAAGCATTTTAGGATGGAATGTTTGGGGAATTAGAAAGCATCAATGGTCCTGCATGATAGCATTTGACCGTGGTGTTGTTCCACATTGTCTATGAGTCCTCTACACATAAATTTTGAAAGGAGGCTAGCCTATGAACAGATTCGCCAAAATAGAGGAATGAAACCTACCTTGTTATTGCCTTTTGTTAATGCTTTTGAACAAGACTTTCTCTCTTAATGAGCTTTTCTTGTTAGTTAAATAAGATCATGTGTTTTCTTGTGTTTATATCACACTCTTTTTTGTTGTTATTACATGTAAATCACATTTTGAGTACAACTTTTGCTCACAAAACTACAACATAAAGAATCCTTCGGTGTTCCTTTCTTCTGAAACCATACATAATCTCATATGTTTTAAAGGATATTTTTTGGGACCTCCAAAGTGAGTACAAAAACAAAAATTGTGTTGCTATTTGTCCAAAACAAATGCATTCTGGAAATTCAAGTGCTTCCTTAGGTAGGTACACATATACCTAGAAAACTTGAAAGAAAAAAGACAACAAAGACAAACAACACTATGAGGTGACTCAAAAGCTGAGTTTTATTTGATTGAATAAATCATTTTGCATACGCACATGAAAGCAGGACCTATCGATCCTTAATGCATGAGTTGAGATGAGGAAAGGCCATCTTTGATAATCCTTTCACAAGGCTGAAATATGTCCTTTGCAGTCCCATTTTGAGCCTAATAATGTTTGTTGGAAATAACCTTGACTAGGATCACACCCCATACTGGGGGGCAAAATAAGAGAGTTTTTTTTTGTTTTTACCATCTAGACAAAGCAATGAAGATGGGTGCTAGAATTGATCATGTAATTTTTAATCTTTCATTATCATCTAAATGAAGCAGTGATTGGTTAAGAAAAGAAAAGAAAAACATCCAAAGGATCTAAAAGATTTGAGCTTCTCATACAAACAACTGATATGATTGTGCTCAACCAAACAAAAATGAAGAAAACAAAGAGAAAAGCCCAAACCCGACACTGGGGGGCATGAAGACTATTTAAAACAAAAAAAACAAATTCAAAAGACAAAAGGTCAGGAAACAAGCACAAGTGATCCTTAGTCTTAAAATCCCTTAAACACTTTTTGAGCCTGCAACATATCCATTTTCTTCATAACCAATAGCCAAAGCCTACATTATATACCTGATAAAGCCCTTTCTGATCAAAGGCAAGCAATCTGGATCGGTATGCAGTGCTTTCTCGTGCGAGTCAAATCATTATTCATGCAAATAAAATAAATGCTTTGAATCAATTCGGTTCTCAATAACCCTTAAATTGAAATTCAAACCTTTTATGACCAACCAGATGTCACTTCATCTTAAACCCAAAAGCAAAACAAAAGCTTTCATCACTTCAAGAAACCTATCCATAGGAATCGCTTGAATTTTTTAGAACAAGTTTATTTTTAACCAATGTCAAAATGAGTTTTGTGGATGGAATAACTTGGAAGTTCCAAAAATTTTGCATGAAAACATTTCATTGTACAAAAAACCCAAACTTACTTTTACATATCCTCACCCTAAAGTAAACCCAATTTGAACACTTGGGGGGCATGATCAAGCTGGGGGGCAATAAAAAACACATAGTAGGGCTGGTTCCATGATTCCTTTTCTAAGGAAAATGTCAGGCAAAATTGGCAACTCTTGAGATAAAGGGTGAAGGACAAAGATGTATAATGACATCAAACCCTTCCCAAACGTTAAGATCACAATATGTAACCCGAGTAAGCAAAAGTGGAAAAGCCATCGAAGTTTACTACCAACACTACAACTTTTGAGAGAAAAGAAAGACACCATGAAGAAATAGGGGCCTATATTTCTCAAGTAAGTATACATGCATATCAATCATAATGCATTTTCTTTCAACATTGACATATAAGTGTTTTATCATCATCCTTTTGGTAGTGCGTTTTCTAACCCTACCTCATTTTGAATGCACCTCTGAGCCTTCACCTCCATTTTGAATGCACCTCTGAGCCTTCACCTCCATTTTGAATGCGCCTTTGAGCCCTCATCCCTTTGGTAGTGTGTTTTCTAACCCTACCTCCTTTTGAGTGCGCCTTTGAGCCCTCACCTCCATTTTGAGTGCGCCTTTGAGCCCTCATCCCTTTGGTAGTGCGTTTTCTAACCCTACCTCCTTTTGAGTGCGCCTTTGAGCCCTCAACTCCTTTGGTAGTTGTTGCGATGTCGCGGTCGCACAAATTAATTACCCTAGCTTAAAACACAACACACAAGATAGTATAGAGGAAGCAAGGGGTCGATCCCACGAGGAAGGTTTAGTTCGGATTTTTATGCTATACGTTATGCAATGGGGGGTTTGATTTGCAATTATTTAAACTATGGCAGAAATTAAACTAGCAAACAAAATCAATTGAAATTGAAATATATCAAGAAAACAAACCTTGGTTGCAAGCACACATCCACCAACGGAAATTAGAACCGATCCTTGAAATGAAACTCCAGTTTATATTATGAATTTTATCTTTTCTTAATATTGGTTAATTAACGGATCCGCCGTATAACTAGCCCTAACCAACAAACAATCACAGTGTCCGCACTAATGATTTAATCCAATGGCAGCTTTAAGATCTAGATAAATTCATTAATCTTAACAACCAAGTTGTCAATTTGTGTTGCTATGATCGAATGTTCTCCCTAAGTTTAATAACGTAGTTCCGCTACAATTATCAAGCTTAGTTGCTTCACAAGTTTATATACCACAACTCCGGTTTTGATATCAAACTTAGCAATAGATTGTTCACAATAATAACTTAGAGTCCGCTCTAGCAATTAAGATAAACAATCATAGGAAATATGCATAGGAAAACAAACATACTTATTCATAACATAAACTAAAAATAAAAGGAAGAATAAATCTCACAGTTCTTGAAATCCGAAGGTTTGTTGTGTCCTTGCAACCAAGAAAACGAGCTTAGCCTTGCATATCTATTGAACAACTACTCCTAAAGATGAAAGAATACATAATTTCTGATTTGTAGAGAGGAGAGTTTGTGTTTCCTCCTCCTTCTTCTTCTTCTTCTTACCTCCTTCTACTCACCCTCTATTTATACACAAATTGTAAGTAAGAAAATATCAAAGCTCAAGTGTGAACATCAATAGATGGTGGTAGTGTGAAGGCTGCTGGCTGCTGGCTGCTGGCTGCTGGCTGCTGGGTTGAGGTTGGTGGCTGCCATGAGGTTGGTGGCTGCCTTGAGGTTGGTGGCTGCCTTCCTTGACCTTCTAGAATATTTACTAGAGGAGCTAAATTGCTGGTCGGTTTGGATGCTTCTAGATGAAATTTGGATTCGTTTCTTCACGCAACCTGCTTGCTGGCAGAATTCAGCTGTCATCTTTGAAAAATCATATATCCCTCATATGACATCGTTTTTGGCTGCAATTTGGAGCGTTTATAGATCTTTGAGTAAGGAATCCAACAAAATTGAGTTTGCATCAATTGGACTTCTGAAGCTCCAGATATTGAATTTTGAATGGGAAAAGGTCAACATTGGCAGACTGCGAGATTTGACTTTGAAGGATGTGATTTCCATGATCTTTCTCTTTTTATTTTTCTTGCATTACATTTCCAAAAAGGTATGGATGTTAGCTTTTTAATGCCACTGGAATCACTTCATTTCGATCTCTGGAACTCACGCTCTGCACAAAATACCGACTGAACGTCAAATCTGCCAATTACCTCCAATTTACTCCTTTTTGCATCTTTCATCCAAAAATGCCTTCAAAACATAAAACAAAGAATATCAAGGCATTTTATATAAATAACATATGCAAAACACTAGTTAAATGCGGGTGAAACTATCGAATAATATGGTTACATCAAATACCCCCACACTTAGCTCTTGCTCGTCCTCGAGAAAGGATAAATAAAATTAAATTGAAAATAACTATGATCAATTTCTTAATCTCCCATCAATGTCTAAGAGTACAAGCATTATAAACAAGAATACAATCATGAAGGATAAATAATATAATTCTCATGAATTTATTTACATGCAAACTTCAAAACTCAATCAATCATCTGGATTTAAATGAAATCTATGTCATGCCAAAGTGATAGGTCCTCTCATTGATATACACTCCAACACTCATGTGTTTAGGGTTTATGTGTTTAAAATCTCTCAAATTCAATCAAAGAGTATGTTCTACCATAAGCTTGCTTTTCAATCTCATCTCCATTAGCAACTTATTACAAGTATTATATGAATCAAAAGGTCTTATTTTCCGGTTGTAATAGGGCTGAGGTTAAGGTGAGGTAAAAGAAAGTAAAAAGGAAAGGTTCAAACCAAAGAAAGTAGAGCATTTTGAAAAATAATACTTCAAACAATATAATTCCATTAAAGCACATAAATTTTTTCATCTTTAATCACAAATGCTTAACTCCTTTTGATTTTAAGCTCTTTCAACATAAAACCTTAAGAACATAAAGGAATACTTTTTTTTTTCTTTTTTCTTTTTCTTTTTTTTTTTTTCTTCGGCAACTTTGCCCATTTTTTTCATCAAGCATCACTTCTTTGTTTTCATATAATTTCCAACCATAATTCCATGAAATATTACAAGTATATGCTCTACTAATCCTTGGCCAGGGGAAAAGAAAAACATATATAAAGTTAAGGCTTATACATGGATAAAGCAAAAAAAGATAACCAAGCTCAAAACGGGTTCACTAAGGATAATATGCTTTAGGTTGGCTTTTTGGCTTGAGGGGTTAAAATTCCTAATGCCTTTATCATCTTCATGTATATTTGTAATGGGATATAATCTCAATAAGATATGAAGCAAGTTATAGAGATACTTATCATTGAAAGAATGCACACTCAAAGAATATAATTTTGAAGGCTCAAAAGCTTGCATTTGTATAACACTATAAAGTCAACATGGCATATTCTCAAAGTCAATCCCTAAACCAATTAAACCTTAAAATTTGCATGCATACTCCTTCATTTGATTTATATCTTCATCTATCTCAATTAATTCTCATACATAATACTCATATTCTCAAAAACCAATGGGAGTTAAAAAGATCAAAATTTGTGTTTTTTTTTTTTTTTAAGAACAACAAAGAAAATTAAAATAAGAAAACCAAAATTCTCTCAATACCCCCACACTTAAAACACAACATTGTCCTCAATGTTGAAATAAAAGCAAAGGAACATAAGAGAATGACAAAGATAAAGTAAAATACGAAAAATAAAAGATAAGGAAAAAGAAAGCAAATCTGATTTTTTTTTTTTCTTTTTGTGCTGGGTTGCCTCCCAGTAAGCGCTTTTGTTTTATGTCATTGGCTCGACATATTGCATGCTCATTCTTCATAGATTGGTTCAATTAACTCTACAGAAGCGGTGAGTTCTGCCGTCCAACCTTCATAGAAAGGTTTCAAACGATGCCCATTGACTTTGAGTATGTTGTTCGTTTCTAAACTTGTAATTTCAACTGCACCATAAGGAAAAATATTAGAAACAACAAATGGTCCAATCCAACGAGAGCACAACTTTCTAGGAAAAAGTTTCAAACACGAATGATAAAGAAGGACTTTGTCGCCAACATGAAACTCCTTTCTTGTAAGCATTCGATCATGAAGATTCTTAGTCTTTTCTTTGTAAATCCTTGCATTCTCGTAAGCATCATTTTGAATCTCTTCCACCGTAATTCCAATCTTTTTAGGCACCAAAAGGATAGGCGCCACCCATTCACTATCCGTGATGGGGTAAATGACTCCTGCATCATGAAGGACAATTTGCAAAGCTTGCAAATCCAATTCTGATTCATGCATGTTTTGAGAAACACATATATGTCTCTCCATCTCTTCTATCTTGGTAAAAGCATAGTCATTGCTCAAAGCTATGCTTAATCCATCTTCGCAATCAAAATTAAAAACTTGCTGCACACACTTATCAACTTGGTCATAACATGTGATAGAATAAACATTGCTATAAGGATATGTCATTGCATCATGAAAATTAAATTCAATTTTTTCATCTCCTACCTCCATAGACAAGGTATCCTTACCATAATCAATCTTTGTGTTGGCAGTTTTCAAGAATGGTCTCCCAAACAATATAGGAGTGTTGTTTGATGAATCACAAGAATCATGTTCCATATCAAGAATATAAAAGTCGCATGGAATGACCAAACTATCAATCTTGACTAGGACATCTTCTATCACACCAAGTGGGTAAACAAAACTACGATCCGCAAGTTGTATTACAATGCTAGTTTTATTCAAAGGCTCTAGACTAAGAGAATCATAAACATGTTTAGGCATAACACTAATGGATGCACCTAAATCGCATAAAGCACTTTTAAAACTAGCATTACCAATAACACATGGGATAGTAAACGCACCTGGGTCTTTTTGTTTCAAAGGCAGATTATTTTGAACAACGGCAGATACAACTTCACCCATACTTACCGTTTCATGACCTTTCAGTTTGAAAGCTCTCTTGGTAGTACACAACTCCTTCAAGAATTTTGCATACTTGGGAATTTGCTTGATAGCATCAAGCAAAGGAATGTTTAGTTCCACTTTCTTAAAAACCTCTAAAATCTCTTTTTCTTTGTCCTCTTTCTTTGACCTAGAAGAACTCACGGGAAAGGGTGGAATTGTTTTAAAACTGGAATTCATTGAGTGATGAGTTACCTTTGGAGTGTTGGTCTTTGTTTCAGTTTGTGGAGGAGAAGGATGATGTATCTTCTTTGTACTCAATTCAGTTTCTATCTCTTCTTCTTCCTCCATCTCAATTTGTTTTGACCTTTTCACTTCAAGTTCTTTCCCACTTCGCAGCATGATCGCACTAACATTCTCTATTGGATTCAATGCTTGGGAGGGCAATTTTCCATTCATTTGTGCTTCCAATTTCCCTACACTTGAAGCTACTTGCCCCATTTGCTTTTCCAAGTTGTGAATACTTGACCTTGTTTCCTGTTGAAAAGACATGACATTTTGTTGCAAAGTAACAGTATTAGAAGCCACAGTTTTCATCATCTCACGAAGATCATCATTGGATGACGATTGTCTTGCTTGATAATTCTGTTGGGGTTGAAATCCATTGGGATGGAATTGTTGGCCTTGATTGCCTTGTTGAGGTTGGTTCCCATATCGTAGGTTAGGATGATCTCTCCATCCAGGATTGTACGTGTGGGAAAAAGGATCATACTTACGCTGAGGTTGTCCGTTGAATGCTCCATCAATTGCATGAGCTTGTTCAATGTAATCTTCTTGCATTGTTGGGCACATATTCGAAGCATGTCCTTGTGAGGAGCATATGCTACAAACTTTCACCTGCTGCACATTTCCACAAGCCAAAGAACGCACAAGAGAAGTAAGATCATTAACTTTATTTTCAAGGTTAGAAATACTTACCTCATTTACTCGTTTGTTGGAGAAGTCTCCACGAGTGCCAAATTGTTTTTGAGTTGGCTGCCATGTTTGAGATCAATTGGCGTGCAGCCTCAGGTGTCTTATCTACCAATGCGCCTCCACTTGCAGCATCAATGATACTACGGTCAGTAGGCATCAATCCTTCATAGAAATATTGAATGAGTAGTTGATCGGGTATTTGATGATGAGGGCATTGAATACACAATTGCTCAAATCTTTCCCAATACTCTGAAAGTGTCTCTCCATGAGATTGCCGAATCCCACATATTTCTTTCCTTATGTTGGCAACTCGAGATGCTGGGAAATACTTCTCAAGGAAAATCTTCTTCATGGCGTTCCAAGTTCTAATAGATCCTGGGAGAATAGAGAAAAGCCATGCCTTTGCTGCCCCTTTTAAAGAGAAAGGGAAAGCTTTCAACTTAACTTGTTCTTCATCAACTCCATTCGGTTTCATGCCAACACAAACCATATGGAACTCCTTGAGATGAGTATGAGGATCTTCTCCTGCAAGACCATTAAATGTTGGTAACAAATGTATAAAACCAGATTTGAGCTCAAAGTTTACATTATTGTCTATGTTTATGCACAATGGTTGATTCTCCACGTTAGGAGCAGCAAGCTCCTTGAGTGTTTGTTGTCGTGCAACCGCCATGGTGTTGAGGTGAACTTCCTTTCTTAACTTGCGTAAAGTGCTTTCTATTTCAAGATCAACCTGCACTAGACTCTGATTAGTAGAACGGGTTACTGGCATCAATTGCTAAGAAAACTCAAAAGAAAGCAACCACACAAGAGAAAAAAAAATGCAAATTATATGAAAATCCTATGCTAGAAAACTAAAACTACCTAAAAACCTTAGAAAACAGTGGAATTTGGCCTCGATAGGGTGGGGCTAGTGGTATACCACTAGTCTTGTTCAGAACGTCATTTCACTTCAGAAAATGAAGGTTAGAAACCTAATTCCACAAACAATTCTGTCTTCAACAGTACCGCTGCGGCAAGTGAACAGTAACACCGCAAGCAAAAATAATGTTTCTCTTTTTTTTTTTTCTTTTTTTTTTCAGAAATGTAAATAAAAATCACAGAAACTAAAAATAACAGTACAAGCACAAGAATCAACTAAAATTACCTCCCCGGCAACGGCGCCAAAATTTGTTGCGATGTCGCGGTCGCACAAATTAATTACCCTAGCTTAAAACACAACACACAAGATAGTATAGAGGAAGCAAGGGGTCGATCCCACGAGGAAGGTTTAGTTCGGATTTTTATGCTATACGTTATGCAATGGGGGGTTTGATTTGCAATTATTTAAACTATGGCAGAAATTAAACTAGCAAACAAAATCAATTGAAATTGAAATATATCAAGAAAACAAACCTTGGTTGCAAGCACACATCCACCAACGGAAATTAGAACCGATCCTTGAAATGAAACTCCAGTTTATATTATGAATTTTATCTTTTCTTAATATTGGTTAATTAACGGATCCGCCGTATAACTAGCCCTAACCAACAAACAATCACAGTGTCCGCACTAATGATTTAATCCAATGGCAGCTTTAAGATCTAGATAAATTCATTAATCTTAACAACCAAGTTGTCAATTTGTGTTGCTATGATCGAATGTTCTCCCTAAGTTTAATAACGTAGTTCCGCTACAATTATCAAGCTTAGTTGCTTCACAAGTTTATATACCACAACTCCGGTTTTGATATCAAACTTAGCAATAGATTGTTCACAATAATAACTTAGAGTCCGCTCTAGCAATTAAGATAAACAATCATAGGAAATATGCATAGGAAAACAAACATACTTATTCATAACATAAACTAAAAATAAAAGGAAGAATAAATCTCACAGTTCTTGAAATCCGAAGGTTTGTTGTGTCCTTGCAACCAAGAAAACGAGCTTAGCCTTGCATATCTATTGAACAACTACTCCTAAAGATGAAAGAATACATAATTTCTGATTTGTAGAGAGGAGAGTTTGTGTTTCCTCCTCCTTCTTCTTCTTCTTCTTACCTCCTTCTACTCACCCTCTATTTATACACAAATTGTAAGTAAGAAAATATCAAAGCTCAAGTGTGAACATCAATAGATGGTGGTAGTGTGAAGGCTGCTGGCTGCTGGCTGCTGGCTGCTGGCTGCTGGCTGCTGGCTGCTGGCTGCTGGCTGCTGGCTGCTGGGTTGAGGTTGGTGGCTGCCATGAGGTTGGTGGCTGCCTTGAGGTTGGTGGCTGCCTTCCTTGACCTTCTAGAATATTTACTAGAGGAGCTAAATTGCTGGTCGGTTTGGATGCTTCTAGATGAAATTTGGATTCGTTTCTTCACGCAACCTGCTTGCTGGCAGAATTCAGCTGTCATCTTTGAAAAATCATATATCCCTCATATGACATCGTTTTTGGCTGCAATTTGGAGCGTTTATAGATCTTTGAGTAAGGAATCCAACAAAATTGAGTTTGCATCAATTGGACTTCTGAAGCTCCAGATATTGAATTTTGAATGGGAAAAGGTCAACATTGGCAGACTGCGAGATTTGACTTTGAAGGATGTGATTTCCATGATCTTTCTCTTTTTATTTTTCTTGCATTACATTTCCAAAAAGGTATGGATGTTAGCTTTTTAATGCCACTGGAATCACTTCATTTCGATCTCTGGAACTCACGCTCTGCACAAAATACCGACTGAACGTCAAATCTGCCAATTACCTCCAATTTACTCCTTTTTGCATCTTTCATCCAAAAATGCCTTCAAAACATAAAACAAAGAATATCAAGGCATTTTATATAAATAACATATGCAAAACACTAGTTAAATGCGGGTGAAACTATCGAATAATATGGTTACATCAGTAGTACGTTTTTCTAACCCTACATCTTTTTTAGTGTGCCTTTGAGCCCTCACCCCTTGGATAGTGCGTTTTCTAACTCTACCTCCTTTTGAGTGCACCTTTGAGCCCTCAACTCCTTTGGTAGTGTGTTTTTCTAACCCTACCTCTTTTCGAGTGCGCCTTTGAGCCCTCGCCATCCAATTCTCCATGTTGTTTATCTGGGTAGGTCACCCATTACAATAAGACCATTCCTCCACCTAGGTAGGTCACCCTTTACAATGAGACCACTCTTTACTTTTATGTTTGGGCAGGTCGGCCATGAAAATAGACCAGTGTCAGCATGAGTGTGTGGGTTGGTCGCCCCTGAAACTAGACCATTTTTAAGTATGTATGGGCAGGTCGCTCATGAAAATAGACCAGGGTAAGTGTGAGTGCGTGGGCAGGTCACCCGTGAAAATATACCATCTTTCTTCAAAAAGCAAAGGGTTTGAACACATAGAATGTTGGTTCTGGTTAGAGGGGATTGGCAAAAGGAATCTCAGTCTATCGTAACCGAACATGTAGAATTTTGGTTCTGGTTAGAGGGGATTGGCGAAAGGAATCTCAGTCTATCCTAACCACACGTAGGATTTTGGTTCTGGTTAGAGGGGATTGGCGAAAGGAATCTCAGTCTATCCTAACCGCACACACAGGATTTTGGTTCTGGTTATAGGGGATTGGCGAAAGGAATCTCAGTCTAGCCCAACCATACATAGGACTTTGGGTCCGTTTGAAGTTTTAGGTCAACCAAATTTTGAGAAGACTAATTTTGGAAGACCAATTTTGTTTATCTTTACAACACTTACCACGCAAAATCTTTGTAAACATTGTAAAAGAGGGGGGCAATTGTTGTAACCCATTTTTGGGTCCCCGCATAAAAATAATAATAATAATAATAAAATCAAAAAATATATATATCAAAAAATATAACCGTGAAAAAAAATGTCAGAACGCCCTAAAAATGCTCAAAAAGTGATTAAGGATGTTCAAAAATATAAAATTCAACATTTGATGGTATATCATTGACTGATGAGAGCCCTGTTGACAAAGATAATTCAATTTGAGGAAGAAAAGTTCAAAATCATAAGTTTATGGACTCAATTAAATTTTATTGAAGGTTTAATTGAATTTATGGAGAGTTTAATTGCAAGAAAAAAATGATTTTGGAGTTAATTTGGGCTTTAATTGGAAGAAATTAAAGTTCTGGGGTCAAATTATAATTTTTGGAAGTTAATTTGGTCAAATCAGGGGCTTAATTGCATAAATATTGAAGTTTAATGGCCAATTAGAGACTTAATTGAAGAAATCCGAGACCAAAGACTAAAATGCAAAACGCGCACAAATTGAAGTCCTTATTTGAATCTGACGCATTTTGGCGTCGTTTTCTTTTAAATGAAACGACGCGTTTTGACTAAAACGGCGCCGTTTCATGCACTGTTGCAAAAAAAGAAAAGAAAAGAGAGAAGCCTGGAACGTTGTCGTTTTGACGGCACTGTGGGTCTTCTTCTTCCCCTGGACGCGCGAGGCAGGGGAAGAAGAAGATTTTCTTCCCCACTTTTCGCCAAACCTCCTTTCCTGCTTTTGCTCAAAAAGACGCCCAACATGGACACCCACTTGCCTACTTTCTATCTGTTGAAGGGATGGTGGAGGGGCGGCAACACAGTAGCCACCCCAGCCACGTCCCTTCCCTTGTTTTTCTGGTATAAAAACAGGGGAAGGGGAGAAAAAAAAAAGAAGACCAAGAGAGAGGGAGAGAGGGAGAACAAGAGAGAGAGAGAACACAACAGAGGGGAGAGGGAAGAGAGAAGAGAAGAGAAAAAAAGAGGAGAAAAGAAAAAAAACAGAAAGAAAAGAAAAAGACAGGAGAACGAAAAAACCAGAGGAAGAAGGAGGAGAAAACCACCGGCCACCGTGCCTCCGCCGTTAGCAGCACCACCTCGATGCCACTACAGGTAACCTCCCGCTGCCCCATCTCTTTCTCCTTTTTCTCAGCCGCCATCTCCATCTTCATGCAGAACGTGAATTAATTCACGTTCTGCAACTAATGGAGGGTTGGTTACTGTGCTTAGACATAGTAACCAGCCCATTTGGTTTTGGGCCGGGTTTGGCCCAACCCACTGATATGGGCTGGGTCCGACCCATTTCAAACAAAAATTTTAATTTTTTTTTCCTTCAGAATTTTACAATTTTCCATCACATTTTCTTTTGTTTAATATCGGTCTGTATTTTACATTGTAAAAATATAAATCCGGTATTAAAATGCCCGGTTTTCAGCAAAAACCTCTAAAAATACACAAAATAATAATAAAAAAAATGTTTTTATGCATACGACCAAGTGTCTCAAAGCTAAAAAATCATATCATATTTTTCATATTTCAAAAAACAATGTTTTAGCATGTATTTGGGCTTTAATAACCAGTTTATTAAAGTCAAGAGAATATTGGCCAAAATTTCAAAAACAACAAAAATTTTATTTTGTTTGTCTCTTAGTATCCAGGGTATGACATTACACGTAATGCATATTCCGGATATTTAATTATTTTTTTTGGACAATAGAACCTGGGGTATGACATTACATGTAATGCGTATTCCGAACAATAAGAAACCACAACACGATCTTAGATTTTATCATACCTTAAAACAATGCAGCCTACCTTAGGTAGGGCGTAGTTGGGGTGCTAATACCTTCCCTTTACGCAACCAGTCTCCGTACCCCATCTCTAAGACCAGTTAGGGTTCCTAGTAACCAGAATACTAGGCGGCGACTCCCATTCAAATTTTTCACTGATAGGAGACAAGAATTCCTTGTCTCTACACATTTGCCAGGAATAAATATTCCAATAGTTTTCCTTGAGGGTGGACGATTGTCGCACCGCCGCACACGTGCGACACCATATTTGCCTGATAGACTTATACATTTTCCATTGAGGGTGGACGATCGCCGCGATGCTGCTCACGTGTGACATTCGTAATGCCATTCTTAATGACTTTCTTACTAAAGAGGTCTATATGAAACAGCCTCCAAGTTTTATTGACTCTACTCTTCCATCTCATGTGTGCAGATTGCACAAGTCATTGTATGGTTTAAAACAGAGCATGGTATGCTTGTCTTAGTGATTTTTTGCACAAGTCTACGGGTGGCTACGGTGTCTTTTTAGGTTATACGTTGATTTCATGGAAAGCCTTAGCAGACGGTATTGCTAAGGTCATTTGGCTTCAATATTTATTAACATAGCTGCAGGTTCCCTCCGTCTCTACGCCTACCATTTGGTGTGATAACATTGGCGCGACCTATCTATCAGCAAATCCTATTTTCTATGCTCGTACTAAGCATGTTGAGGTTGATTATTACTTTATCCACGACCGGGTTGTGAAGAAAGAGATACAGATTCATTTTATCCTCTCTCAGGACCAACTTTTAGATGTCTTCACCAAACCACTTTTTGATGCGTCCTTTACTGCTTTTCGTTTCAAGCTTCAGGTTGATCCTCCACGCTCAACTTGAGGGGGCATATTATAGAATGTACAACATGTGTGTGTGTGTGTATATATATATATATATATATGAATTAATGTAGGATTATTCTAATGTTGTAAATCCTATAATTACTGCCATGTTCTACAACATATATATAAATAGGAAAGGTTGGCCTTTTTCTATCAGTAATTTATGGTGATATTCACTGACGAATGTAAATTAGTTGGTAAAACTATTGATATATACTAATGGAATAATTCTTTTGGTATATACCAACATAATTATAGATGGAATATATAGAATTTTGAAAAAAAAGCAGGTTGATGACGTAGAAGATTTTGTGGGTGATTTTACCGAATAAATTACCAAGAGATTCTAAATGGGATCTCCCTACAGTGACGTGACACCTTCACTGGCAGAATCGCCGATGGAATCATGGACTTAAATATTTCATCAATGATTTCATCGATAAAAGTTAGTATATCTCCACGCTACCTCCCCTCCGCTCCCCTCCCCTCCGCTATTTCCCCTTCTTCTTCCCCCATCCTTGCATCTAAACAAACTGCCCCCACCCCCAAGTGCAAAACAACCAACCCCCTAAAATATTCCCCTCTTCTCAACACAAATCATCATTCTTTAACTTTTGTGGTCACAACATTTGTGTTTTGATTTATTATGCATTTTATCATTTTTTGTAAGTAAATCTATCTTTTTTAATTTTAACATTAAAATGTCAATTTTATTATTACTAAATATTGCGATGGAGCTAATGATGATTCAATTGACGAAGAAGAAGAATAAAATTCTGACTAACTATCAAAACATGAAAGTGTAAAGAATTTTTTATAATGTAATATCGTGGATGAAATTTTGTACCATGAAATATTTATTTTATAATTGTTCACTGTTGCTATTGTGTTGTGCGAGCAGTTTGCAATTTAAGTGCTTTCATGGAGGATAAATAAGCAATACAAACACAATCTGTCATGCACTGTGCACATCACTGATAGATATACAGACAGAGTAAGTCCGTCAGTATTATATAGAGAGTTCTCAAATATTTATTACATATGCCAAAATCATCGATATCTCTACAAACAAAATAATTTTGTCGGTATTTCACAAAGAATTGTAAAATATTTACTGCATATGCCACAATCACCAACGTCTCTACAGACAGAATGAGTATGTCTGTATTTTTCAGAGGATGGGAGCTATTCACCTTCTATGTTGGTGAAGTCCTCTGAAACACCGATAGACTCATCAACAGAATATGAATTCCAAAGCGTGCGTAATTAATGCATCTCTAACGGAAAATTCTTGAAAATGTACTGATGAACTATGAAAATTCTTGAGGGTTATTTAAAAATTTTAGTGCGAAATTCAAAATTTTAAAGTGAATTCACTGACGGAATCACTAACGGAATAATTAGAAATAATATTATTTAATAGTCTGTTGGTAAGGCCGTCAAAACAATTATAGTAGAACTCCCACCAAGAGTCCCTTCAATTCATTTTTTTCTCTCTCCTTCGTTTCATCTCATCTCTCTTTTTTTCTCTCATCCATTTCAAAACTCTTGTTTTTTTCTTCTAATCTCTATCTATAGTTCTTCTATCTTTATCTTCAACAAATTAAATGTATATATTGTGATTCAATATACTTAATGATTTTCCTTTTTTCATCCTTTTTTTTGTTTTATTAACAATATATTTTTTTTTTTGTTTGTTTGTATTGTACGTAAATAAAGTCTAGGAATAAACACACTATTAAGGTAAGCATTTTTCATTCCTAAACTTTATAGGTTTTTTGTTTAATTTGTTGTCTATTTTATTGTTTGTATTGCCATAATAATTGAATATTTTGTTGAATTTTAATTGTCATTGTTGAATTTGCCTTGTAAATCGTAATTGAATATATAGGATTAAATTTAATTGTTTTACCTCAATTTTACTCTATTATTGCATAATAGAGTGTTTGATTGTTTCCATGAGTTTTAATTGTTGTTGATGAATATATATAGATGTTAGTTGAATATATAGAATTAAATTTTAATTTTTTTTCTTTACTTTATTGTTAAATTTGTATTGATGTTAGGTTATATATATGATTTTGTTTCTTTATTTTATGGTTAGAAACATTTTATTATCATTTTGAAAATGAGATGAAATTGAAAAACATGAAATTTCTGGTATAAATAAAATAAAATCAACTGGTATGTGGCATATACATTGTCAATATTTGCAGATTTGAAAATTTTGGGTAGTCTCTAGTATAGGGGATGTCCTGCTGATTTTTGTTTAAATAATTGAATTTGATAACATAATTATTCATTCAATTTGTGTAGATGCGTAGAATGAAATTAATACCATGTCATGAGCATATGGTTGCAACTAGTTCTTCTAGCAGGGAGGATGAATTGTCCTTAGGTGCTGATCCAGAAGAGCCACTTGTGCCGACTCGCGATGCTGCCTCTTCCAGTGCGGTTCCACAATGCAGTGGCGGCCTTCATAACGGAGTCAACGTAAGTTTGTTTTTGTTTTAGTTTTCTTTTTACTTATAACATAATTTGTGAACAACTAATTAATATTTCTTTAATTTTATTTATTTTTAGGTTCACAAACATTGAGGCCGTCCGAGTAATAACATTGGCATTTAAATCGTCGATGGAGATTCTATCATTTCAATGGAGTCAGGTTACTAGCCATCCTGATTGGAGACGTTATATTGATGCATGGTTTTGAAGATTTGAGGTTGGTGTTAACTTATAATTTTATTTATTTTTAAAAAATTATTCTTTTTATTTTAAATAAATTATTTATACACAAAACAAATTTGAGTTCAATAGCGCGCATGACAATGTTGCGAGGAGGGGGAGGGAGAATCACACGGCATTTGGGTAACATACACCACAAGAATTCACAGTTTTACCGACGACAATATTCCATCAGTGTGTGATTGATAGTACGTCGGTAAATTATTTACCGACTACATTACCGATGGAATACGCAACATCGTTCTAGCTTTGGAACCCCCTATCCCTCGCAGTTTCTTTTGCCTTTTTTTGGCTCGTACAAAAAATCACGCAACCTACTTCACGCAAGCAAAAAATTAGATTTCGAAACATAAATATTTTTGTAAAAAAAAGTTGTATTGTTTTCGATGTTACCTAGTTGCCACATGATTTTCCCACACCCTCCTCACAACAGTGTTATATTCCTCATTCCAACAGAATCAATTCTGTGTATAAAAAATAATTTTTTAAAATGTTAATAATTTATTTACAATTATATTAAGAATTTATTAGAAAAAAGCTGAAAATTATATATTAACGCGAACCTAAAATCTGGAAAACCATGCATTGATTTAAGGCATCCATTCAGGATGTCAGGATATCTGACTCCATTGAAACAATGGAATCTCTATCGACGATTTAAACGCCGATGATATTACTCGGGCGGCCTCAATGTTTATGTTTTAAATAGTGACTTCATAAATTATGTTTTAAATTTGTTTTTTTTTTTTTAAAAAAAAAAACTAAAACCTTAACAAACTTACATTGAAAGATCGTCCTTCCATTGTGCCTCGTACTTGCGGGTCCATCAATTCCGCTGCGAAGGCACGCTGCTTCTATGATGTGAAACAGCGCTGGAAGAGGCAGCATCAGCTGACGGCGCAAGTGGTGTAGGTGCCTCTTCTTCAGAGGCACCTAAGGAAATATCTTCCTCGCTGCTAGACGAAATTGATGTGACCGGACGTGAAGCTCTGGTTTTCATTATGTGCATCTAACCAATTTTATATAAATAATTATATAATTAAATTCAAATGTTAAAAAAAATTCGGCAGCACCTCCCCTATACTTGGATACTACCCAAATCCACAAACCTGCAAATATTAACAATAGCCACAACCAATTGACCCAATCTATACTAATTATTCCAACATATTCAATTACTAATCCTAAGGTAAATTCAACATTAACAATTACAATTCAACAAATTATTCAATAATTATGTCAATACAACAATAAAATTATTCAATAAGTTAAAAAAGAATTATAAACTAACAAGTAAAATCAATGGAAACAATTAAACACAAATTATGCAATAATAGAGTAAAATTACTAATTATTCCAACATATCCAATTACTAATTCTAAGGTAAATTCAACATTAACAATTATAATTCAACAAATTATTCAATAATTATGTCAATAAAACAATAAAATATATTCAATAAATTTAAAAAAACATTATAGACTAACAATTAAAAACAATGCAAATAATTAAACACAAATCATGCAATAATAGAGTAAAATTACTAATTATTCCAACATATGCAATTACTAATTCTAAGGTAAATTCAACATTAACAACAAATATTCAACAAATTAACTAATAACAATCATGTCAATACAACAATAAAAAATATTCAATAATTTTTTTTTTAAAAAAACTATAGACTTTAGGGAAGAAATATGCATACCTTAATAATGTGTTGAAACTAAAAATTTATCTACATTACAAAAAAATACAACAAAACAAAAACATAAAAAGCATAAAAATAACTATAAATAAAATAAAATGAAATGAAATAGAAAAATACACATACCTTTTAATGTGATGAAGATTCACAACCAAGCTTGCTAGAGATTTAACAAACCTTGAAGATTTGAGAGGAAAAAAAAACAAAATTCTAAGGTGAGAAACGTTAGAAACGGAGGAGAAGAAAAAATGAACTGAAGGGGCAGCCGCAAGAACTTATAGTGCAGTTTTATCGACGAATTCACCGACGGAAATATAAAATTATTATTATTTAAATTAAATCCATCGGTAACATGATAAAAATCCGTTAGTAATTTTTGAATTTCGCACTGAATTTTTAATTACCCTCCATATTTTTCGCGGTCCGTCGGTAAGCTGACACGGTCAGAGGTGCATTCAATTCATACCCTTTGGAATTCGCACATTCCATCGGTATTTTTGTTGGTAAAATTTGCCCACCGACAACTTATCGATGGACCTATTCCATCGGTATGGACGTCGGTGATTGTGGCATTTTGGTGTAATTATTTTCGAACTCTTTGTGAAGATGCCGATGGACGGTGGTCCGTCGATATCGGCATCAATGATTGTGGCATTTTGGTGTAATTATTTTTGAACTCTCTATGAGATGCCGATGGACTACTGTCCGTCGATATGGACGTCGGTGATTGTGGTATTTTGCTGTAATTATTTTCGAACTCTCTGTGAGATGCCAACGGATGGTGGTCTGTTGGTATGGACGTCGGTGGTTGTTCAATATACAAGAGATGTTGTGTTTGTATTTTCTAATTACCTTCCTGCAAAAAATTCAATGATAAACTGTCCATTGCACAAAACAATACCAACAATGCTTAAACAATAAATATATATTTCGTGTTACAAAATATATCATCCATAATGTAAATTACATGAAGAAAAGGGTTTTACACAGGGCTTTGTTTTGATAGTTACTCAGAATTATCTTCTTCTTCGTCATCAATTGAATAGTCATCACCTTCATCGCAATCTTCAATATGGATATCATCTTCTTCATCGACATTTGCTTGTCTGCTAGAGCTCAAAACAACGTTTAACTCCTCTACGTCAACATCAACAAGACTATCATCGGAAACACGAAAATTTGAATTTTCTTCCAATTCAATCGAAGGAGCAACTCGATATGGTTCAACCAACTCACCAACTTGAAAGACTTCATCCTGCACATTTGTGTCTTCGTTCTCATCTAGAACAACCTCGACATGACCCCGTGGTTTTGTTTTTAAAACAGACAACCAATCAACTCTTGATCGATCATTTCTAAATGAAGGGGTGTATGTGTAATAAACTTGTTGACATTGCTTTGCGAAAACAAAGACATCATTTATGTTGCGGAGTCTAGCTTTTGAGTTGATTTCGACCAGACCATGGTGTGTATCAACTCTAATTCCTCTGTCCATCATGTCATACCAATAGCATTTGAATAAAAACATTGTATTCTACTCGCTATGATATTGTAGTTCGATGACCTCTTCTAATCTACCATAGTAGTCAACTTCAACTGACTACTTGTGGATCCTTTAACACAAACACTGCAGTTGTATGTCTTTCTTCCTTGCTTGTATTCTTTGTCACACCCCCACAAAAAATTATAAAGGCACGACATCGGCTGGCGATTTTCGTTGTGTTCTAAGGATTTGGTTCTTTGGAGTCGCCACCTAGTATTTGGTCACTAGGAACCCTAACTGGTCTTTCAGAGATTCTAAGGCAAGGGACTGGTTGCGTAAAGGGAAGGTACTAGCACCCCTAATACGCCCTACCTAAGGTAAGCTGCTTGGTGTTTGGTTTGCTCCATAGTCTATGGTGTTGGTGTCTTCTAAACCCGTCAATTTATTTTAGATAGAAATCTAAGGAAATTCCATGTGCTATGAAAGTTCGTTTTTTCCTTTAGTATTTCAAAAGTCGGTGACTCGTAAATCGCAAGGAAAAGAAGAAAAAAAAAAGAACGAAGAAAATTTCACAGTTACATAAAAAACAATTTTATACTTTTCACGACTCGTAAACCGTGGAGAAAAAAAATTAAAATTTTGAAATGTTCTTGATCGCAACCAAAGCTTCTTTCAAACATGTGCGTTGATTTATTACTCCCGATAATATTTTGGATGTTCGTCCTTTTAAGGATTTCTTCATCCAAACATTAGCGGTGAACAATAACCACAACTTCTCCTCCCAAAATAAGATTTTTATAGTTTTTGGAATATTGGCCAATACCCTTTGGAGTTTTACAAACAGGTTGTAAAATCCACAAATGCAAGAAAATGATTTGTGTTTAAGAAATCCATGCAAAAACACATTTTCAAAACTTCCAATATTTTTTTTTTATATATAAAAAGAACATTCAAAACATGTTAGTGTATTGGCCGTATGCATGAAAACAAAACATTTTTTAATAAACATTTTTTTTTATGAAAACCGGGTATTTTAATACCGGATTTGTATCTTTACAATATAAAAATACAAACCGGTATTGACCCAAAATACAGTAATAAAATTACAGAAAAATCACAAATTCTTTGAAATAATTTTTTTTGAAGAATTTTTATTTTTTTTATTTTTTAGGGCTGGACCCAGCGGGGCCCACATGGCTGGGCTGAACCCAGCAGGCCTCATGTGAACAGTGAAATATATATGATGTGAACAGTGAAATAGCATTTCACTGTTCACGTGAATTATATGTGATGCGAACAGTGAATTAACATTTCACTGTTCAAGTGAATTATATTTTACTTCAACAGTGAAATGCAAGGAAATGGTGCATGCACAGCGACGAAGGGGGTGCAAACCTGGTGGCAGAAATGATGTTGAAGACGATGGCGAACACTCCCAGTGATGCTGGTGGCGGTGGACAGGAAGCCAATGGGGGCTCACGATGGTTCTGACGGTGGCAGTGGTTGGGAAGCTCGATGACAGCAGCTGTTTTCTCTTCTTCTTCCCCTTTACAGAGGCGTTGCTTCTTCTCTTGGTTTCCCTCAGTCAGCAATGTTCTTCCCTCTCTATGGCAGCTTTGTGGAGGCGCTGGTAGTGGTGGCCGGGGAGTGACTTGGACGGTGGTCGGTGACTGTGGAGTGCGGTGTTCAGCCCTTCTTCCTTTTCTTCTCTGCGTTCCTCTTCAGCTATGTTCTCCTCTGCTTCCCTTTTCTCCTTCTGCTCCCAACTGTGCTGTTGTCGACTAGGAAGATAGTGGTAGCTGGCGGTGATGGCTTTGTTCTTCTTCTTCTCGCAGCAGAGGCGCGGGTTGCTGCCTTTTCTTCAATGATGCTGCTACGTCTGGGGAGAAGATGATGCAACCACCGTGTGTGACGTTTTTTAGTGGCTTCTTGAGGTGGAGATGTCGGTGAGAAAAACGAGTGATGATGGTGGTGGTTGATGAGGGCCAACGGCGGAGAGGGAAAGAGAAAAAGAGGCTAGTTGCAGGAAAACTGGGCAGTAATGGCTGATTTTCGTCCGACTTTGTGTGTTCTTTTCTCCCCCCATAGGTCTTCAAAAGAGATTCTATTTATAGGAAGTGGAAGAGGGAAATCTTGTATACGTTGTGGAAAAATTTCAGCCCTTGATTCAGCTGGGAAGCATCTCAATCGTTGGCTCAAAGTGTGCACCTCGAGCTGCCAAATTTGGCAGCTCAAGGCTGTGAACTGCCCGAGGTGGCCACTTCGAGCCACTCAACGGAGCCGTTTCTAACTTTTTCGACCCGACCGGACCATTCTCCGGGATAAAGGGGTTGCATGTGAACATGTTGGTGTAAGGTTTGTCGGATTTGGAGGCCACACGAGCCGGAAAACTCGCCTGGAAAGCAGCCACTCAGGCAGCGTTTTGAGGAAGAAAGTGAACAGTAAATTAAGGCACATTTTCCAAATTGGTCCCTGGTTTCGGATTTTCTCAATTAAATCCCTAATTGGCCCTTAAACTTCAATATTTATGCAATTAAGCCCCTTATTTGACTTAATAAATTCCTAAAAATCATAATTTGGCCCCAGAACTTTAATTTCTTCTAATTAAAGCCCAAATTGACTTAAAAATCAATTTTTTCTTGCAATCAAATCCTTTATAAATTCAAATAAAATCCAATTAAGTCCATAAACATCCAAATTTGGGCTTCTCCTCAAAATTCAAAATTTCCTTCTCAATAGGGCTCTCATCCTTCAAGAAAAATACTGTCAAAAATCCAATCTTTGTATCTTTATACTCCTTGACCAGTTTTCTAACCATTTTCTGAGTGCTTCTGCCTTCCGTTATTTTTCTAGCTTCTTTTGGCTATTTATTTTATTTATTTTTGTGGGGACCCAAAAATGGGTTACAACAGATGCCCCCTCTTTATAAAGCTTACGGAGCATAGGTTTTGCGCAGTAAGATTTATAAAGATAAACCAAAACTGAACTCCCGAAACTGATTTGGTTGGAGCTTGATCGCTCTGAAACTTTGTCTTTATAGCAATCCTCCTCAACCCAAAAACTATGATCAAAATTTAGTCATCTCGAGATCCCTTCTGGCGATCTCCTTTAACCCCAAAAACTTGGAATCCCATCTGGCGATTCTTCTTAACCAAGGCTAAAATATAAAGTCCCTTCTGGCGACCTTCTTTGACCAATATCGAAATGCGAGATCCCTTCTGGCGATCTCAACCAACTTGGAATCTCATCTGGTGATTCCTTTACTCACAACCAAATACAAAAATGCGTAATGGTCTCATTGTATGGGTGACCTACCCAAGAAAAATAATGGTCTCATTGTATGGGTGACCTACCCAGAAAAAAAAATGAAGAATGGTCTCATTGTATGGGTGACCTACCCAGAAAAAATGTTGGTCTCATTGTATGGGTGACAAACCCAAGAAAAATGCTGGTCTCATTGTATGGGTGACCGACCCAAGAAAAATGCTGGTCTCATTGTACGGGTGACGAACCCTAGTGCTGGTCTCATTGTACGGGTGACGAACCCTAGAAAAATGATGGTCTCATTGTATGGGTGACCGACCCAAGAAAAATAATGGTCTCATTGTATGGGTGACCTACCCAGAAAAATAATGGTCTCATTGTATGGGTGACCTACCCAGGGGGAAGAATTCTTAGTAAACTCCAATGCTTTTCTAAGAAATGGTTTCAATATGAGGTCCCTTCTGGCGACCTTCCTTGATGAATGTCGAAGTATGAGATCCCATCTGGCGATCTCCTTTAACTTGGAATCCCATCTGGCGATTCCTTTTATTCAAAGCCGAAATATGAGGTCCCTTCTGGCGACCTCCTTGGATGAATATCGAAATATGAGATCCCTTCTGGCGATCTCCTTTAACCAACTTGGAATCCCATCTGATGATTCCTTTTTTAACCAACATGAAATACGAGGTCCCATCTGGCGACCTCCAAATAGTGAAACATGAGATCCCTTCTGGCGATCTCCTTTAATCATCTTGGAATCCCATCTGGCGATTCCTTTTAACAAACATGGAATATAAGGTCCCATCTGGCGACCCCCAAAATAGTGAAATATGAGATCCCTTCTGGCGATCTCCATCAACTTGGAATCCCATCTGGCAATTCCTTTTATTAAAACATGAAATATGAGGTCCCTTCTGGCGACCTTCATCGAAATACGAGATCCCTTCTGGCGATCTCAAACAACTTGGAATCCCATCTGGCGATTCCTTTTTATCAAACATGAAATATGAGGTCCCATTGGCGACCTCCAAATAGTGAAATGCGAGATCCCTTCTGGCGATCTCCATCAACTTGGAATCCCATCTGGCGATTCCTTTTATTCAAACATGAAATATGAGGTCCCTTCTGGCGACCTCCATTGACGAATATCAAAATACGAGATCCCTTCTGGCGATCTCAAACAACTTGGAATCCCATCTGGCGATTCCTTTTTACCGAATGCTATCGATGTCGTTCTTCCTGCTGGCAGGGTTTGAGAATCCTTATCTTCTCTTCTTGTTGTTCTAGAATCAACTCAATGATTCTTTCTTCGTCCATAATCTTGTTGGAATGCACTAAGATCTCCTCCTGTAACGATCCAAAAAAAAACATACATGCAATGATTTATGATTAGATGCAATGCATGCATTCGTACCTGGTTTTGAAACATAGGCCCCATCCTCATCTTCTTCTTCGTGAGACTCCCTCTCAACATGAGCTTGCTTTTGAAATCGTATGCTGGATTCATCTCTCGTGTTGCCTCCTATCATATCTTGGGGAAGAAGTCTTCGACTTTTTTACAAGTAGCCCCTTTTTTCTCCAAATTTACGACTTGTCCTTGCCTCTTTGTCATGCTTTTGTTAAATGCTTTATCTTTTTCAAATCTACGGGCCCTCATCCCGTTTTGAAAACATGTAAAACCTTTCAGGAAATAATCTTTTATTGCCCCCTAGTGTGGAGTGCAACTATATGTCAAGAAGATCTGATTTGGTGCTCTCCAATTGATGGAGTCATCTCTTTAGTCATGTGTAAAAAGTTCTTTTAAGTAAAAGATTTCAAATGCTATGAGATCATATGTTTTATATATATATATATAAAAGGCTCTTTACAAAGAGAATTCATGGTCAGACTTTAATTTTGTTGATTGGGAAATTACGAAATACATCAAGCGTAATATTTCCTTACAGAGTCAGAATTCACGGGCCTAAATAGATCTTCTCCATCCATTCTAGAAAACAATTAAAGCTTCTCCCAAAAATGCTTTTTGTACCACTAAAGGGCCCTCATTGTTTGGCGTCCATTTACTCTGACCTTCTCCTGGTAAAAGACAACATTTTCTTCAATATAAGATCTCCTTCGTGGAACCCTCAAGGTCGAATCCTCTTGTTGTATGATTTGGCCATCCTTCTTTGATAAAGTTGATGATGACAGATTGCGGCTATCCTCTTTTCACTTATCAGATTCAACTGTTCACATTTAACCTTGTCCCATTCTAACTCTTCTAGCTCAAAGTCTATCAATACTCTTAATGAGGGGATTTCAACTTCTAAAGGTATTACCGCCTCCATTTCATATACCAACGTATACAGGGTGACTCTTATTAAGGTTCAGATTGCAGTGGGGTACGTGTGAAGGGCAAATGACAACATTTCATACCAATCCTTGTAAGTGAATACCATTTTCTAAATAATCTTCTTGATATTTTTGTTAGAAGCTTCTACCGCACTATTCATCTTTGGCTTGTATGGCGAGGAATTGGCATACTTGATTTTTTTCATTTAGCGCAGAGTTCTATTATCATCTTGCTATTGAAGTTCTGGCATTATTAATTTTTCTAGTGGACCATATCGATGGATCAAATATCTTTCCATAAATTTCTTCACCACTTTTTTCACGTCATCGAAACATCTCAACAAAGTTTCGTCAAATGATTTCTTATACAAAGTTTCCCCATCAAGATAGAAATCCATTGCCAACCTCCTCAACGTCTTCTTGTTGATTTTTGGATGCCCCCACGGGATATGTATGGTTTTGGATGAAATTCTTGATATCATAGTACCAAGGGTTTCCATCTATTTCTCTTTCAAACTGAGCAACAGTGAGCTAAGTTATTTCTTATATCAATGTGTATTGGTTGTACCTTGTGCCCAAAGTCTATTCTAACCATAGAAGCTGGCGTGACCAAAACATCAAAATGGTTTCATTCCCTTCCTAGATGAGTGAACTTTATTTCCTCAAATTCTCTAGCCCATCTAGACAAGTATTCTTGGCAAGGTCTCAACTTCTCGTCCTTGGTTTGCCCTTGTCCTTTCACTTGACAAATAATCAAAATCGAGTCTCCAATACACATCTATCTTTCTGATGTTTAGCTCTAATGCAACCTCTAAAATGCAAGCTTCAAACTCAGTTGTGTTGTTAGTGTACCCAAATTGCGACTTAACTAAAACTGGATACTGTTTTTTATTAGGAAAGATTAGCACTGCCCCCACTCTATTACCACAACACCCTCAAAGTACATAATCCAACAATCTGATTTCCCTTCCTCGACTGAAAGCCTATTTTTATCCAAAACATTAAATCTTAACAGCTCATAAACTTTCACAACATGGTCAGCTAGGTGATTGGCGATGACATTCATGGCTTTCCTTGTCATATATACTATGTTGTACTCAGCTAGTAGAACTTGCCATTTTTCAATTCAACTCGATAGATAGGGGTGGATTCAGTAGGTATTGCTTGATTTTCGTGAAAGCTTCTTCACATTCTTATTCCAAATTCCAAGATTCTTCCTCCTTAACAATTTGAAGATGAGGTCATAAGTCGTGGTTAATTGGGATATAAATTGAGCAATGTAATTCAAACTTCCCAAGAACCTCCTTACATCCTTCTTAGTCTTGAGAGTTGGCATAGGTTGAATAGCCTTTACTTAATCAGGGTCCACTTCTATCCCTTTGTCACTCATCATAAATTCCAACAACTTCCTAGATTTCACCCCGAATGAACACCTTGCATGGTTAAGCCTCAACTTGTACTTTCTTAGTCTTTCAACTAATTCCTTCAATATTTGGTCATGATTCTCTCCCTCTCTAGGTCATGTCATCCACATATACTTTAATCTCTTTTGCATCATGTTGTGAAATAAAGTTACCCTGGCACTTTGGTAGGTGCCCCCAACTTTCTTTAACCCAAACGGCATGACCTTGTAGCGGGTTTCCAAGCTTGTTCATGTTGTTTGTTTTTGTGAATCCCCTAATGTTATTTTCCTACCATTCTTCCTCTTCTACCCCTAAGTCTGGCCATTCATTCTCAGTGTAAAGTGTAGGTGTAGTTATGGAAGATTCGTTTTGAAAAGAAAAATGATGTGTAAAAACACCAAGCTGAACTTTTGAAAAGGCATTTGGAACCTCGATTTAAAAAGTTGAAAAAGGAAAACAACACAATATCATGATCAAACAAGCATTGTTGATTAAATCACCAAATGGAGCTTCTTGGGTCTCCCAATTCTAGAACATCTCTCCCTTTATGGATGCAAAAGATATTATGGAGCATACATCCTAAGGATAGGCTCTAGTTCCTTTATGTGAGACATTGGGTAGGTTTACTACTGGGTCTCTAAAAAGGGTCTCTTGCTGTTCCAGTGATCACCCTCGTAAAGGCGATATGGAGGTCCAGCAGATAGTGGGATGGCACGCGTACCAATCACAATCAGTCTAAACACTCAGCAAAGAGTTGGGGTTTACACAAACTTAAACCTTGACTCAAGTCATAAGGCAAGCTGCTAGTCCCCCACTTAACCTTAAAGTTACAGGTGTGTGCCCTCATAATATAATAACAATAATAAAGTGATGCATGACCATGCCATGTACGATAGAATGTAAAGATGTATGCTAAAACTTTTAAACAAAGCATCGTAAGAAAACAAAAACCAATAACACATAGCCTAAACAAACAAAAAAATCAAGCTTAGTCCAAGGGTCCCCAGTGGAGTCGCCATTCTGTCACACCCCCACAAAAAATTATAAAGGCACGACATCGGCTGGCGATTTTCGTTGTGTTCTAAGGATTTGGTTCTTTGGAGTCGCCACCTAGTATTTGGTCACTAGGAACCCTAACTGGTCTTTCAGAGATTCTAAGGCAAGGGACTGGTTGCGTAAAGGGAAGGTACTAGCACCCCTAATACGCCCTACCTAAGGTAAGCTGCTTGGTGTTTGGTTTGCTCCATAGTCTATGGTGTTGGTGTCTTCTAAACCCGTCAATTTATTTTAGATAGAAATCTAAGGAAATTCCATGTGCTATGAAAGTTCGTTTTTTCCTTTAGTATTTCAAAAGTCGGTGACTCGTAAATCGCAAGGAAAAGAAGAAAAAAAAAAAAGAACGAAGAAAATTTCACAGTTACATAAAAAACAATTTTATACTTTTCACGACTCGTAAAACCGTGGAGAAAAAAAATTAAAAATTTTGAAATGTTCTCGATCGCAACCAAAGCTTCTTTCAAAACATGTGCGTTGATTTATTACTCCCGATAATATTTTGGATGTTTCGTCCTTTTAAGGATTTCTTCATCCAAACATTAGCGGTGAACAATAACCACAACTTCTCCTCCCAAAATAAGATTTTTATAGTTTTTGGAATATTGGCCAATAACCCTTTGGAGTTTTACAAACAGGTTGTAAAATCCACAAATGCAAGAAAATGATTTGTGTTTAAGAAATCCATGCAAAAACACATTTTCAAAACTTCCAATATTTTTTTTTTTATATATAAAAAGAACATTCAAAACATGTTAGTGTATTGGCCGTATGCATGAAAACAAAACATTTTTTAATAAACATTTTTTTTTTATGAAAACCGGGTATTTTAATACCGGATTTGTATCTTTACAATATAAAAATACAAACCGGTATTGACCCAAAATACAGTAATAAAATTACAGAAAAATCACAAATTCTTTGAAATAATTTTTTTTTGAAGAATTTTTATTTTTTTTTTATTTTTTAGGGCTGGACCCAGCGGGGCCCACATGGCTGGGCTGAACCCAGCAGGCCTCATGTGAACAGTGAAATATATATGATGTGAACAGTGAAATAGCATTTCACTGTTCACGTGAATTTATATGTGATGCGAACAGTGAATTAACATTTCACTGTTCAAGTGAATTATATTTTACTTCAACAGTGAAATGCAAGGAAATGGTGCATGCACAGCGACGAAGGGGGTGCAAACCTGGTGGCAGAAATGATGTTGAAGACGATGGCGAACACTCCCAGTGATGCTGGTGGCGGTGGACAGGAAGCCAATGGGGGCTCACGATGGTTCTGACGGTGGCAGTGGTTGGGAAGCTCGATGACAGCAGCTGTTTTTCTCTCTTCTTCCCCTTTACAGAGGCGTTGCTTCTTCTCTTGGTTTCCCTCAGTCAGCAATGTTCTTCCCTCTCTATGGCAGCTTTGTGGAGGCGCTGGTAGTGGTGGCCGGGGAGTGACTTGGACGGTGGTCGGTGACTGTGGAGTGCGGTGTTCAGCCCTTCTTCCTTTTTCTTCTCTGCGTTCCTCTTCAGCTATGTTCTCCTCTGCTTCCCTTTTCTCCTTCTGCTCCCAACTGTGCTGTTGTCGACTAGGAAGATAGTGGTAGCTGGCGGTGATGGGCTTTGTTCTTCTTCTTCTCGCAGCAGAGGCGCGGGTTGCTGCCTTTTCTTCAATGATGCTGCTACGTCTGGGGAGAAGATGATGCAACCACCGTGTGTGACGTTTTTAGTGGCTTCTTGAGGTGGAGATGTCGGTGAGAAAACGAGTGATGATGGTGGTGGTTGATGAGGGCCAACGGCGGAGAGGGAAAGAGAAAAAAAGAGGCTAGTTGCAGGAAAACTGGGCAGTAATGGCTGATTTTCGTCCGACTTTGTGTGTTCTTTTTCTCCCCCCATAGGTCTTCAAAAGAGATTCTATTTATAGGAAGTGGAGAGAGGGAAATCTTGTATACGTTGTGGAAAAATTTCAGCCCTTGATTCAGCTGGGAAGCATCTCAATCGTTGGCTCAAAGTGTGCACCTCGAGCTGCCAAATTTGGCAGCTCAAGGCTGTGAACTGCCCGAGGTGGCCACTTCGAGCCACTCAACGGAGCCGTTTCTAACTTTTTTCGACCCGACCGGACCATTCTCCGGGATAAAGGGGTTGCATGTGAACATGTTGGTGTAAGGTTTGTCGGATTTGGAGGCCACACGAGCCGGAAAACTCGCCTGGAAAGCAGCCACTCAGGCAGCGTTTTGAGGAAAGAAAGTGAACAGTAAATTAAGGCACATTTTCCAAATTGGTCCCTGGTTTCGGATTTTCTCAATTAAATCCCTAATTGGCCCTTAAACTTCAATATTTATGCAATTAAGCCCCTTATTTGACTTAATAAATTCCTAAAAATCATAATTTGGCCCCAGAACTTTAATTTCTTCTAATTAAAGCCCAAATTGACTTAAAAATCAATTTTTTCTTGCAATCAAATCCTTTATAAATTCAAATAAAATCCAATTAAGTCCATAAACATCCAAATTTGGGCTTCTCCTCAAAATTCAAAATTTCCTTCTCAATAGGGCTCTCATCCTTCAAGAAAAATACTGTCAAAAATCCAATCTTTGTATCTTTATACTCCTTGACCAGTTTTCTAACCATTTTCTGAGTGCTTCTGCCTTCCGTTATTTTTCTAGCTTCTTTTGGCTATTTATTTTATTTATTTTTGTGGGGACCCAAAAATGGGTTACAACATTCTTCAGTATGGAAAACATATCCATTGACAAAATACCCGTTGTAGCACTTAACTTTTCTTTCAGGCTCGAGGCTTAATGAAGACAATGACTTAGACACACTTCTTCCCATTTGATAAACCTTGTATACATGTAATGTACATCAATAAACGGTAAATGAACGAGAATCTCATAATGACATGCATACGTACAGTAATTTTGCAAGTTAGAATGAGTTTGTGATAGTGCTTACATGTGTTCTGAACCATGTGGCAAATTGTTCATTTTGTAATTGAAAGATCTAGGAGTCGGTCAACTGCGAGTTATTGGAGAGCAAATATTGTCGATGTTGCCTGCAAGTGATAATGAGTGTATGATTTCACAATATATAATTAGCAATATATTACTAACAAAGTTTAATTAGTATTACAGATATATAAACTTATTGAATAAATGGTCTCAGCTCATCACAGTTAAATAGAACATAATTGTGTGCTTGTTTGAATTCTATTTCCGACAAATATCTTCCTCTTACAGCATTTTTAGGTGTGGGTCGTATAGTATTGGAGAATATTGACAAGTTCCCACTGAAAGGCACTTCACCCCCATCATCATGTCGTGGAACGCGGTTGATTTTTGTTCTTAGATGAGGTTCGAAATAGTACGAGATAAATGTTGAGATCTCTTCAACAATATAGGCCTCAGATATCAAAGCCTCTACATGCACCTTGTTCTTAATCTTTTTCTTGAGATTAAACAAGTACCTGCATTGAATTACAATTCAAGTATTTCCAATTAAGAAAAACATATAAAATACTTTTAGATATGAATTCCATTGCAACTGTAATATCTAACCGTTCGAATGGGTACATCCATCTATACTGGACCGATCCTCCAGCTTTTGCCTCAAACAGTAGATGTATAGGGAGATGCTCCATTGAGTCAAAAAATGAAGGAGGGAATATCATCTCAAGTTTGCATAGTGTCTCGATGATATTCGTTTGAAGCCTCTCAATGTGCTCAACATTCAATTTGCTGGAGCATATATCTCTGAAGAAATGACTGATCTCCATCAGTTTATCCCATATTCCCTTTGGCAACAAATCACGAAAAGCTAATGGGATGAGTGTTTGCATAAACACGTGGCAGTCATGACTCTTCATTCCATACAATCTGTAGTCCTCTATGTTAACAAGCCTTGATATGTTCGATGCATGTCCATCTGGAAAACGCAGACTGTAACAGTCTCAAATCATAATGTCATGAAATCTCCAAACATTTATTTACCAATGTCAAGTATTGGGTAATATGTCTAAATTTATGGGATTTTTTTTTTTTTTGAAAAATTTCGGCAGAGTTTCCTCTGTTTTTGTTGGTACCAAGTTATCGACAACACTTCTAATATATATCATTATGACTTCCATCTTGATCCAATCATCCTGGATCACATTCCAATCATCAAACAATAACGCAATACTTATACTTATCAATTAATAATCAACATAAATGTACTCCCAAAGCAACCCAAAGGATAAACAAATTCATCACAAACATAATAAATGCTAACTAACTACATAAATACAACATTAAGATTAAGAGTCATATTATGTTTATAATAAATCTTATCTTATCATTTTGAAAATGATTTGATCATACTAATAACTATACATATATATAATACATCCACTACCTATTACACCTTCTACTTGATTTTTTTACATCACAAAAGGATTTACATTGAAAGTAACGACATGAATATTACATTCCAAAATGGTAATTCATATACATGAGAATTCCTACATCTAACGATCTGCATCACCTCGTGGCATACCTGTTTCAACAACAACCATATTAATTAACTTTCTCATTATATTAATCTAACATTAAATAATTACTCTTAACCTTTGAAATTTAGTACTTCTACTTCAATCTAACTTACTCCTATAATTTACATAATCTTTTTAGGACTTAAAAATCCAACTAATTCCTCTTAATTACCAAATACATCTAACACTTCCATATAGATACCCAAAATTCATTTTTTCCTTCCTCGGTTACCAATAAACCCAGTAATTCCATTCGAATTACCTATCATCCAGCTAACCTCTTTTGTTAGCCAATCAATCCGGTAATTCCATATAAATTACTCCTTATCCAGTTAACCTCTTTGTTAACCAATAAACCCGGTAATTCTCTTTATTACCCAAAAATCCGACTAACCCATTTCGGTTAGCAAAATCAATCTGGTAATTCCATATGAATCACCCAGTATCCGGCTAATCTCTTGTATTAGTAAAAAAATCCGGTAATTCCATACGAATTACCCCATATCCGGTTAACCTCATTGTTAACCAATAAAACCAGTAATTTCACATAATCATAACTCAAATTATTCATTTGCTCCATTCATTTAATATCAATTAAATAAGCAACATAGATAATTAGGAAAACTAAAAATTACAAAAAGAGGTGACGAATTCACCTACCTTCTGTTCGGGATGACCCGGCTCCTCCTGTCTGATAACCAGCTCCAGACACAGCTCCTGAATCAATCAAGTGTCATTATATCATTAGTCCATCAATATTTTTTTCTTATGTGCCGAAACATAAAGCACATAATATTTTTATTTGTAATTTGTTCTAATAAAAATTCATTCTCAAATATAACATCATTATTTTACATACAACCTCATATTTAACTCAAGTTACTTCTTTGTTTTCTCTATGTTCATAATTCCTCCATCAAATTATTCTTCTATTCTTTATACCCTCACATCATATTATTTATTTTATTTAAATACTATATTCAAACACAATCTAGGCATCTTGTCTTCATATTTTCTTTTAACTAGTTTATTTCTCTTTTAATTTGAATTTACATATTATTATTATTATTATTTTCTCAACTTAAATGCTATCTCTTCATTTAGTCTTTCTTACATTTTCATTTATCATGATTAAACATGGTTTTTTTTTTTCTTTCTAAACATTAACATCAAAACTCATTCTCCCATTTTTTTTTTTTTTTTCTTCATTGGCCGAATGTGATGTTTCTTTTTTGCTCCCCCAAATCTCTCTTCATTTACTTGTTATTTCAACTTGTTTTCATTCTATTCCTCTTCAATTTCATCATTTTCCCTTCCCCTCCTAATTCCCCCAAATTCACATAAGAACCCTAAGTTCAATAATCTAGGATTTAAGGGAAACTAAGGTAAAGTTCCATGAAATTACTTCCTAATTTAATCAAATAAGCTTAGGAAAAACATCTAAATCAACATTAAATCCAAACTTCTCATGCTTACCTATTGTTTTTCTTCCAATTTCTCTTCTCTTCCAAGGTTAGCTGAATTCCCCTTCTCAAATCCTCCTTCCTTCACTTGATTTAGTGTTTTATAGGTTTAACTTGCAAGTTTATAAAGTTACTCTCTCAATTTTCTTATTGTTTTTCCTTACTTTTCTCTCTATCTCTCACGTTATGCTCTGTTTTTCTTTTCATCTTTTTGTTTCTGCCCATTCGGCAGTTAACAGAAGAGAAGGAGGGCTTATATATTTTCTTTTCAATGGCAAATAACTATTCTACCCCTAATGAGCATTTTTGCCTCTATTTGACGGTCCTTATTTTTTTTTTAGCACTACCGAGCTCCATTCATCTTAAAATTTTAACCAGGTTTTATTCAGTATATTTTAAGGTTCCTCAAAAAATTTCAGCTCAATCCAATGGTCGGATTAAAAATTACGTCCAATAACGTAAAACTAGTCGAATTGTGTTTTTTCGTCAAATTTCAGAATTTCTCTAAAAATTCTGAAATTTTAACCCAAGCTAAGGCATGATATTAGAACACTCCACGAAAATTTTCAGAATTTTCTGATCACCCAATCAAGAGTTACGAATTATTTTGTTTTACCTAAAACTAGTCAATTTATGAATTTTCGTCAAATTTCAGAATTTCTCTAAAAATTCTGAAATTTTAACCCAATATAAGGCATGATATTAGAACGCTCCACGCAAATTTTCAGAATTTTCTGATCACCCAATCAAGAGTTACGAATTATTTTGTTTTACCTAAAACTAGTCAATTTATGATTTTTCACCTGGAGGTTTTACACAGACTCTTAAGCCATTTGTAGACTAGCAGTTGTGTTTTTTTCTCTAACACGAAGCTTGCCCTTGGTTTTGCGACCCGTGACTCCTCATAAACCAACTCCATATTTTTACGGTTACAGTTAAAGCTATATCCAATCTAGACTTGATGTTGTCCTTTGTCTTCCCCTTCACATCCATGGCGGTGTTGAAAATATTCTCAAACACGTTTTTTTCGATGTGCATGACGTCAAGGTTATGGCGGAGAAGATTGGTCTTCCAATAAGGAAGCTCCCAAAAGATACTTCGCTTTACCCAATTATGGGTCAACCAAAACCAGGAAACTTTTGCTTACCTGATTGAAGGCCAAACACAATGTCACCGTACTCTAATACAACATGCAATTCTTCACCAGAAAGACGCAGGGATGCAACATCTTTTTCAACTCTGCCAACAAAGAAATCTTTTATGTTCTTTCTAAACCTGTGATTAAGTGGCAAGAAGCGACGGTGATAGTAAAAAAAAGAAGCTTTACCTCTGTTTGCTAGCGTGAATGCCTTGTTGTTTTTCATGCAGTATGAACATGCGAGTTTCCCACGTGTGCTCCAACCAGAAAGCATTCCATAAGCTGGAAAATCATTGATATTCCACATCGAAGCCGCCCTCATAAGGAAATTTTGTTTCCTCGATATATCATAAGTCAAAGCTCCGGAGGACCACAACTGCGCCGGGCTGCTTGGACCTGGTATGACAATAGATAAAAACATGAACTCCGGCCTCATACACATTCCCGATGGCAAGTTATAAATTGTGAGTATGACGGACCAACAAGAATAGGAAGCAGCAAATGACCCAAATGTTGAATCCGTCTGTACACAACCTAAGACAGACATTCCTTGATCCAGCTGAAAAGTCAGGATGCACACTGTTAAAGCGTTTCCACGCTTTGCCGTTAGAAGGATGCACCATCACACCATCAACCGCATCATGTGTTTAATGCCATGTCATATGCTCAGCAGTCCTTCATGACATGAATAACCTCTGCAGTCTAGGTGTGATCGGAAAATATCTAAGTTTTTTATACGCCACTAGAGTCTTTCCCCTGCCAGTTCTGGGTTTGTAACGGGAATGCCCGCATGTCATGCACTCAGTCATCTCAGCATTTTCAAGGTAGTATAACATGCAGAAGTTAGGGCACATGTCAATTTTCTAGTATCCTAAACCGAGGGGTTTCATCATGGACTTCGCAACATAGAAGTTCTCTTTCAGCCTGTTCCCTTCAAGTAAAATGCTTCTTGCCCAATCAATAATTTTGTCATACTCGGCCTCACTCAGCCCGTGATCTGACTTGATGGTGAACACCTGTGCCACGACCGACAATTTACTATGGTTTGTGCAGCCATCCCATAATGGTTCGTCAGAATCTTTCAACAAATCAAAAAACCTAGCTGCCTCTGCATTGGACATTGACTGACATTACCTTGATTTATTCTCATTGCATCCATAACCATATTTCTATAAGGATTAGTGTTGTCATTTGCTACTTCATGCACATTGCTAGCACTAGAAGTTGACCCAACCACCATTTCTCCCATTCTCCTATTACTAACAAATACCTCTCCATGTGCATACCAACACTGGTAATCCTCCATAAACCCTTTGTGTAGAAGATGCATCATTACAACATCTGGATGCAGATACTTTTTATTTTGACACTTCCTACATGGACACCTAATATCACCTCCAGTAAAATTTCTGGGAATAGATGTTGTGAAATTAATAAAACCTTGAACCCCATTACAATAATCCATCCTCCGCAATTCTTGGGGTGAATCTGGATACATCCATGAACGATCATCCATGACTTCTATCGAACCTCTATAAAATTATGATGACATCATGTATTAGTTAACTAAGTTAGGTAAATAAACTTGAAAAAAATATAACTTTACCTCGAGATTATCCAACAAACCAATCACAACTTCTCATAAATATTAAATATTCATTATCATTTATCAACATCCGTACACATTAATATATATAAATTAGCAGAAATTACCACTCTGCAATACCATCAATAAAACTTCAAAATGACTCATTAAGCAAGCTATTAATTATTTCAAAACAGAACATGTAATTCAATAATTCCACAAAGTTTTACCAATTTACAAACAAATACAATCTTACAAAATCTAAAACAAACCATAACAGGTATAAAATTATACATTCATATACTACAAGTTTGTTTGAGAAATAAAAATAAAACACGTACATCTACTAACAAAAATACATATACTAAAAAAACAATAAAATTGACATCTAAATGTTAAAATTTATTTTTTTATTGCTTTGATAAATATTGGAATGGATACGAGTACCTTGCGTACATTGACATGTATCAAACTTGTGATGATATTATTTGAAAGAATAAGAGTACCTTGCATGCATTGGTATGGATCCACTTGATTATGATAATGTTTGAATGAACATGTGTACCTTGCGTATAATGGTATGGATCAATTAATTAGGATAATGTTTGAATGAACATGAGTACTTTGCGTGCATTGTTATGTATCAAATTAATTATTTTATTATTAGAATGGATACGAGTACCTTGCATACATTGATAGGTATCGAATTAGCCATGATAACTCTGGAATGGACATTATTATCTTAAATACCTCAGTATGGATTGGGTATAGACAATGACTTCGAGATTGAAGGAGAAATCATGGATAATTGGTTACTGTGGTGTCGGTGGCTAAGGATACGTTATGATGATACTTAGTACCATGACGAGGGTGACCAAGGTTATGAGTCGATACTTGGCACAATGACTAGGGTGACCAAGGTTATGAGTTGATACTTGGTACCATGACGAGGGTGCCTAGGGTTATGAGTTGATACTTGGCACCATGGCAAGGGTGACTAAGGTTATGAGTTGATACTTTGCAGTGTAATGAAGGTGACCAAGGTTATGTGAATGATGCTTAGTGTCATAACCTATTTTTGAGTTATTCCCCAAATTCATTTTCTTTCTTTCAAGAATATAAAATAATCAAAAGAATTAAAATAAGGACCAATAATTTGGCAAAAACAAAGCGGCAAGTTGGGAGGATTTCAAATCAAACTGCAATTTTGAAGACTAATTGTATCCCATTTTACTTGAAACTGGGGAGACTGTAGATTCAAGGACAAATAAAATATTTATTACACAAATCTACTTAAAAATTAGGCCTAAAGACATAATATATTTTTAATAGGCTAATTTGATTTAATCATGGGCCGAATTGAAATTTAATTATGTCTAAGAATTAATTTGGGTCCAATAAAAGGATTTAATTAGGTTCAAGGACTTAATTATACTTTAAATGGTAGTTAACTTCACTAGTTGGATTTGATTAGTTTGGATTCAATTAGGCGAAACTTTAACTTTACTGAAACTTTTGTTTAAATTAAGTTAGCAAGAATGAAATAAATGAAAAGTGTGGTGGTTTGATTTGCATTTAATTAACCATCAAAAGCATGCTAATTATGATTTAAATTTAAGAAAATCCTTGGTGTCTTTTCTTAGGCATGTTCAGCCAGATTATTGGTAAGGAAGACGAGATTGTAGACATGACGGACATGTGCTGGTGTTAAATGGAGGACCTAATTAAAAAGTGAGGACCAATGAGAAGTAGGGGCAAGCCAGTTATAAAGGGGACCTTGTGACGAATATAGATTCTAGAGAAATCGGATAGGCTAACTTAGTAGTAGAAACATGAATAAGCAATAATGATATATTTAAAACTTAGGATATTAATGTAAAATAAACAAGATGATAGTAGGAAAAGTGAGATAATGGTTGTCCAATCCATGTATTGGGACTGAACAGTTCGGTCACCCAACTTTTAGCTGAGATTAGGGCACCCAAATGATAAAATTTAAGATTGGGTTCTTTACAAAGGTTGTAGGTATAAATGTTATCTTTCAAAAAAAACTGACCTCGCATAATTTAAGGTTAGATAACTCCAGATATGGACTGAAGATAGAAGAAGAGTTAAATTTTATCGTACTGGACAGATTATGTTGAGTACTATAACAGATAATTTTAGGGAAGTTAAGGGTAAAATTAAGCTTTCTATCCTTTAGTAGAGTTGTAGAATCGTGTCTTACCTTTCCAAGGAGTCAAGCGACACTTAAAACCGTTGTCTATAACTTTATTTACGAATAAAATAGTAAACAGTGCTCTCGAATGAAAACTAATCTAGAAAGTGTAACGAGGTAGTTGAAGGAAATTAATCGAAAAATGAAATTAAAACATGGTGATGAATTCTTGTGAATGAGATTGCAATAGTATGAGAATGCACATTGTGATAAAATTTTAAGAGGCTATTGCTTGTATCTCTTGATTCTCAAACAGAAGAGATGCCTGGAGTAGGGTCGTCAGTAGTTGAAGGGACTCGATCGGTTGGGGAAAGAGGAAGGTGCATCGCACCTTGTCTTTTCAATTTGTGTAAACTTATTGATAAATTACATAATTTATTGTTTTATTGCTTTGATAAATATTGGAATGAATATGAGTACTTTATGTACATTGATATGTATCAACTAGTTATCATATAATTGGAATGAATACGAGTACCTTGCGTACATTGATATGCATCAAACTTGTGATGATATTATTGGAATGAATAAGAGTACCTTGTGTACAATGATATAGATCAATTAATTAGGATAATGTTTGAACAAACATGTCTACCTTGCGTACAATGATATATATCAAATTAATTATGTTATTGTTAGAATGGATATGAGTACCTTGTATACATTGATAGGTATCGAATTAGCCATGATAACTTTGGAATAGATGTGATTATCTTATATACTTCGATATGAATTGGGTATACACAAATGAATTGGAGATCGGAGAAGAAATGATTATTTATTTTGTTTTTCACTTGGTCTTGATAAATTTCAGTTTGACAATGCATTCCTCGAAATCTAGTGAAAAGGATTATGCATGAATAGAAGTGTCCTTCAAAAGATTACTGGGAAAGGAAATTGCGCAGAGCAAGTTATTATGTATTATCAAATTTGATTGATAACCAATCAATACATGTAAAAAATATTACAAATCAATATTATTATTACAACTAGAACAGCATCGATCCTAGACGAAAAAGCGAGAATTAATTCGAAGACAAAGATCCACTGATGACCATAAACTAGAAGGACGCAAACATGGAATAGAATTTATTAGACGTGCATGGAAACCTAACTTGCTGGAACAAAGTTTGGCTTCAGCGTTTGGAGCTATTCTGACGTGGTTTCAAGTAGGTCTTGATCATACGAAAAGGGCTCCTGCATTGTTAATAAATTAGTTTGTTGAGCATGAAAAATGAATGCAAATGCAATAAAAGTAGTTATGGAAGATGATATACAATAATACCTTATTATATATTTCATGCCACTGTTTAATCAATTCTCGACTTCTTACGGCTACGAGCTGATCCCTCCTCCATTCGAGATTTTGATTTTCTGTTATTGCAATCATTTGTGTTATGAGAAATGTTGAGAGATTTTTTTTAATATAATAAGAGGAGATGAAAAGAGTCCTTACATGTTATCGTTGAGTTCAGTACTTTCGTCCTTCTTCAGAAATTGCTTAAACCACTTCACAGAATTTTTGGCATATCGTTTCAAGTTGTTTTCGTAGTCAATGTAGAAGAGACCAAACCTTGAACTATAACCGGATCCCCATTCAAAATCATCCAAGAATGACCAAGCAAAAACCCCTTGACATCGACACCATGGTCACTGCAAAAGTCAAGTTTTTTAGTGCAGATCAGACTGAGAAAGAAATTCCTTTTAAAATAAAAACTAGTACTGTTTGAAAAGGGAACGGAGAACATGAATTTGAAAAGAACAAACTCACTTGATAGATTTCAGAACATTGTGGAAAATGTCTTTATAATATTGCTCTCTGATGGGATCATTGAGGGCTTCCTCTAACGACGAGGAATTCACGTCATCAACTCCTAATTAAAAAAAACCAACAAATCAGTAAATCAGAGCTTCTTGACAACTATAACCATAAACGCATGAGGGCTGTTAGCTCTGTTCTTACCATTTTCAGTGATATATATTGTTGGATTTTCATACGCGTCCTTTATGTAATTCAAAAGATGACGAATACCTTCGGGATAAATATAAAGCCAACTTGAACCCGCCTGCGAATTTGATTTATATATCTCAATACCAGGGGAAAAACGAAAGATTCTACTTATCAATTACTAATTTGTTGAAACAAGAATGAAGAATCACATTCACCTGTGGGCCTATTGGTATTCCATTTCTCTCCCCTGTACGTAAAATAATATCAACATGAGTGAGAAAGTGTAGGATTGTAGACCGTCTTATTCTGAGAGTTTTTTTTTTTTTCATTTAATTAACAAGTAAATAAATATTTCACCTGGCCAGTTAACACGAGCATCTTCCATAAACCCAATATTCTTATAGTTAACATCCTCAACATTCTGAGCATAATATGTAGTGTAGTAATTGACCCCAATAAAGTCATAAGATCCTCTCAGCATCTTGGATTCCTCCTCACTGAATCTAGGCAATCTTCCTCCAACGTGGTCGTGCATATTCTGTGGATAGTCACCTTTAGTTAGAGGATCCATGTACCTGCCAAAAACATAGAATTTAAGATCTTGGCAAATTAATGTTTCAAATTATTATATTATCCAAATCGGCTGGCAAAATGCTTACCATCCAAGCATAAAATCAAGGCTTCGTTTAGTTGCCATCCGATCACTTTCACTAGTTGAGTAAGGTTCAAACCAATGAGAAACGAGGGTTATCCCAATTTTTCCTCCTTGACACGTCTGACGAGATTTTTTCAATGATAAAATTAGCACAGTCACACTGAAAACTTTGGTTAAATATGTTATGAAAGGAGCCTCAAATTATAGCTTTAGCTTTAGCTTGTGCAAACCTGATACTTTTCCTTGTACACTTTCACAGCCGTTGCATGAGCAAGCAACAGATGATGGGTTACAATGTAAACCTCGGTGGCGCCAGAGATTTTGGGTTGGCCTGGATAATTCTCCAAAGTTGAAATTCTGCCGGGTGCTAATGTGCCCGTGTCATAACCATTGACGCTAAACATAAAAGGCTCATTTAAAGTGATCCAGTGCTTCACCCGGTCTCCAAATCTTTGAAAGCAAAGCTCCACAAAGTCTCGGAAATCGTTTCTATATGAGTTTTGAAATTATTAGATTCTAGCATGCATGGAGGATTTAAATTAAAGTGAGATGTTTATATAATATGAATATAAAAACGATTACTTACAAAATATTAGGGCTCAAGAAACCACCATATCTGTCCTCAATTGCTTGTGGAGTGTCCCAGTGAAAGAGAGTTGCATAAGGCTGTATACCTGTACATTTCAAAGCGAAAATAATATTAGAAAACTAAAGTGTGAAACGTTTTGTATGAAAGTTTGGAAAATGCTTTTCAAATTTTCGAAATTCAAGCAAAGTAAGATTGCCCCTGCATTTACCATGGCCACTTCAAGATTCTTATTTAGTCGGTAACATTATTATGAAACACAGTCATCGAGGAAAAGGAAAGGGTTATAACCATTTTTTATGAGCTCATCGATGAGATTGTTGTAAAACTGGATCCCTTCTTCGTTTATTCCAGCACTTAGTCTGCCATCTGATGAATTCAATTCGATGATTGAAAAATCAAAGTAAGGAAAAATGTGGGACTTCGAAAGTCAAGTCGTGAATTAAAAAGGAATGAGATGTAGGGTAAAAACAAAAGAAAACACTTACGTGGTAATACCCTAGACCAGGAAATAGAGAATCTGAAAGCATCCATTCCCATTCCCCTCATTCTTTGCACATCTTCCTATAACATTTTGTGTGTAAAATATATCAACAAGTGTAATGGTGATCAGATCGACAAAAGGCAACTAAAAGAAAAATAAGATGAACATCGTACCTTATAGCGATTATAGAAATCAACTGCCACCTTTGCATTGCTATGGTCACTTATCTCTCTGCAATTTTTCAGAATTTGTTCTTAAATTCCTTTGAATATATATTATTAAGATCAACATGCTGGCAGGTGACTCCTTGAGAGATTTATACTCGTTGTTTTAGTTAGGAAAGCATTGTAACGAACTCCTGCATTGAATAAAGAGATACCTGGATGCTCCTCGATGAAGGTGTCCCATATATTCGGTCCTTTACCTCTCCTGTTCGTTTCACCTTCAAACTGCGTGCATATAATTTAAACGTTATCAGAGAACAAACAATTGAGGCGTTTCTCTCCTCGACGAGAGTACTTGAAGCATTGTTGTACCTGGTAAGCTGACGAAGAAGATCCAAAAACGAAACCATCTGGGAAAGACTTACGACTCAACTTGGCAATACTTCCCATGATACACACTAAGTCTTTGTTGAACAGCCTTGCAGAAGAGCAATAAAAGCTTTGAGCAGTACAAAAGATTGTTGGGTGATCAGAATAAAGAATGTATAGTGAGATAGCAGTGAAAAAATAAATAAATGAACGTATGAAGTATGGATTTTGTAAGAACATCGACATGCCAGAACCTATTTATAGGCATCATTTTGAAAGGTTATTCTCAACAACCAAGAACGATAATTGTGGTCAACTATTATTATTTGTTTCAGTTGACCGATCAATGAAAATTCAATTTGGAACTTCTAATTGGATAAGGATATTTGTCATTTGAGGAATTCATGGTGCTGAAACAAGCACAAAACTTAAGATTCCGTGTTTTAATTGCACTGTAAAGCCTAGCAATTGTACTTGAAGCTTGCAGAGAAAATTCAGCAACCGGATCGTCAACATAAGAATTTTCAACGACATTAATTTTCTTGTCTGATAGCAATCATGGAGCCAAGCGAAAGTTTCCAGCCCAAGAAGAGTTTTTAAATGGTAATGTGTGTATGTTGACCTTTCTCATTCAGACATGAAGGATATTCTGAGCTACAAAAAACATTACCAATCGCTTGCTAGAAATTTTGCATGAAACAATTTTAAATTCTTTACGCTGAATTAGCCAAGTCAAGCACAATACATGGCCTTTAACCAAAAGCCTAGGAGAGTAACCAATTACGATCAATCTCTAAGATGACCTTTCTTCAATCCCAAACCGACAACCCATCTCTAAACCGTGCAAGAAATGTTTTGAAGCGATCAACTAGTCATCAGCCTGGAATTCATTTGGCTTTGAAGCCATCAACTAGTCATCAGCCTGGAATTCAATTTTACAACTGTCTGGAATTTATTTTCCAAGAAAGTTTATCCTCGCGAAAACTTCAACTTGATTAGGAGAAACAAACTGTGTTTTGCTTCTATCGGAATTCAAGCATCCTCTTAAAGTCTCCAATGAATTCCTTAACAATTTGCAGTATTAGATTACCATTTTTATCATACTTGTTATAAAATAATATAAATCATATCTTGAGACTTCACCTAACATCTATGCTGCCAATACTTGTTATAGAATAATATCAAAAATATTCAGAATGAAATCCAAGAAATAATAGGAGTGGGAAAAGGAGGTTGGAATGATGAAAAATTGCCAAAAATTAATTAAGGAGGTTCAAAAGTACAAATGATTAAAATTTGATAGTATATCATTGACTGATGAAAGCCTTGTTGACAAAGAAAATTTAATTTGAGAAAGAAAAGTGCAAAATCAAACATGTATGGACTCAATTAAATTTTATTAAAGGTTTAATTGAATTTATAGAGGGTTTGATTGTAAGAAAAATTGATTAAGGAGTTAATTTGGGCTTTAATTGTAAGAAATTAAAGTTTTGGGGTCAAATTATAATTTTTTGAAAGTTAATTTCGTCAAATCAGGGGCTTAATTGCTTAAATATTGAAGTTTGATGGCCAATTAAGAACTTAATTAAAAAAATATGAAACCTAGGACCAAAATGAAAAACATGAGTAAATGGAGGGGCTGCAATTAAACCAAATCAGAGGCCAAATTGAAGAAATTAGAAGTTTATTGATCAATTGAGGGTCAAATTGCATAAATTCAAGACCAAGGACTAAAGTGAAAAGGGCGACCAACTTCTAAGGTCGCCGCTTGTTTTTTGGAGGGATACAATTGCATTGATTTTTAAATCAAAATTGAAATTAAGGATTTGATTGAACAAATTACAAATTGAAGACTTAATGGTACTTTAACATAAGTTTTTGCTGCCTTTTCCTTTGAAATGAAACGGCGTGTTTTGTCCAAAACTGCGCCGTTTCATGCACTGTTCAAGTGAAAAAAAAAACTCAAACAGTGTTATTCTGAACGGCATTTTGGGTTTTCTTCTTCCCCTTGATGTGCGAGGCAAGGGAAGAAGAAGATTTTTTTACCGACTTGTCTCTCTCTTTTCTCTGAAAAAAATCAAAAAGACACCAATCATAACTCCACGTGCATAACCTTTGACCCATGGCCTCCCACGGGGAGGTGAAAAAAGGAGGGAACGTGCCCCTCCGACTATTTTTGGGGCGGCTACACAAGGCCGCCCCTGCCTCTCTCTCTGCTATGTTTCCTATAACTACGAGGGAGAAGACAAGAAATAGGAGGACAGAACAAAAGATGAAAAAAAAATGAGGGGGGAGAGAAAGAATGAAAAACCAAGAGAGAGAAAGAAAAGAAAAAAAGAGAGGAAGAAGAGAAGGAAAACAGAGAAAAAGAAAAGGTAAAAAAAACAAAGAGGAATAGATAGAAAGAAGAGAGAAGAAGAATAGGGATATAGAGGAGAGAACCGAGAGAGGAAAAAAGAGAGAAAGAACAAGAATAGAAGAAAAAAAAAAGAGAGAGAGAAAATAGAGAGATATAGGGCAAATAGGGGAAGAACCGGTGAAAACAGTCATCACCGGCACCGTCTCTAGCCACTGCAGACGACAACAACCATCGCTAGCCACCGCAGACGACAAAAACCACCGCCCTTCACACCAGGTGATTAGTACTTAAAAGTGCATGTTTATCAAGGTTTTACATCATCATTTTGCACTTGAAGTATCAATAACTTCTTAACTAAAACATGTTTTATAATAACAAGTTTGATACTATAAGATACCTTTATTTATGGTAAATGCTCATCTTAAATGCTCATCACATAAATGAAAGGATTGATTGATGAGTTTAAGTATTGAAAGTGAAAGGACAAAGAGATGGCCAAACTTAGAAAAGAGATGCTGGTGCAGTCCAAACCGGAACATTGCTTGGTAATTGGATCATATCTGGAGCTCTAGATCTCGGATTTAGGTCCATTTTATATGGATGGAAAGTTAAGACATAGGGCTACAACTTTCATGTGGAGCCCAAGATTTAAAAAGGCTGTTTTGAAGTCCAAATTGTAGGAACAACGAAGAAGTCCAAATCTATCCTACAACCTAGACACTGTTCAGTGTTCAGCCTATATCTTGAGTTCTAGAAGTCCAAATGACCTCATCTTTTTTTTGTTGAAAAGCTGAGACAATTTCCTAGAACTTTCCTAAGGATTCTGTGCAAATTATGATATTATCAATGGCTTCTTGTTCAGACAAGAAGATAAAGATTGTCACCAAGTCAATATGTGCCCACCCACTCATCAATTAGTCAACAAATCAATAGTTCCAAATTTTGGCCTATAAAAGTTGGCATTTACCATGTCTTGAGGCATCTTGGTTTCCAGATCAAGATCATGCTCTTGCTTTCTCTCTTTGTATTGCTTATGTTTTGCTTTCATTAATATCAAATTTATTCACTTCATTTCCTTTCCTTTACTTAGTTAACTTCTTTCTCATTTATGTTCTTATCCTGTTGATTTATGTTTCTTTCTTTCATTATGTTTACCTAAGTTAATTATGCCAAGGTGAAAAGAGTACACTAATGGTGTAAGAATAAGTATAATATAAATTTAACAAGGACCTTAACGTTGGATACTAACATGTTTTATATTTGTTATCTTGTTCACTTTTAATACTTTGCATGTTAAATGGTTAATCAAGATTTATGTTGCATAACACTTGGTACAACAAATACTTGGCACTTTCATACTGTATGGTATAACCGACACCTGAGCTATGAAAGGAACTTGATTTGTTGTTAACGTAAGTTATAATCATGAATTCCTGACAACATTACAAGTATTAGTGATTAATACTTAAAAGTGCATGTTTATCAAAGGTTTATACCATTATTTTGCACTTGAAGTATCAATAACTCCTTAACTAAAGCATGTTTTATAATAACAAGTCTAATACTATAAGATACCTTAATATATGGTAAATGTTCATCTTAAATGCAGGCATATCACATAAATCAAATGATTGATTGATTAATTCAACTACTGAAATTTGTGAAGATAAAAGGAGGGTGAAGCTTAGAAAATAGATGTTAGTGGAGTCCAAACTGGAACACTATTCGGTAATTGGGTCATATCTCGAGTTCTAGATGTCTAAATGACCTTAAATGTTTACGCCGATTTGGTAAGACATAGGCCTACAACTTTCATGTTTTCATCAAGATCTAAGAAGGCCGTTTGCAAGTCCAAATTATAGCAACAAAGGAGAAGTTCGATTCTGTCCTGCAGCCTGAACATTGTTTAGTGTCTGACCTATATCTGGAGTTCTAGAAGTCCAAATGACCTCCATTTTTTTTTTCTGGAAAGCTGAGTCAATTTCCTACAACTTTCATGTTTTTAAATGGACCCAATTCTGATGCTAGCATTTTTGTTGTATTCAGACAAGAAGATAAGGATTTTCACAAAGTCAAGAGTTGGTCACCCACTCAACAATTAGTCATCAAATCAATAATTCTGAATTTTGGCCTATAAAAGGAGGCATTTGCCATGTATTTAGAGGCTTGGTTTTTTAGATCAAGTTCATCCTCTTTATTTCTCTCTTTATATATATATTTTTTTTTGTAATTTTTAAGTTTTGCTTTCATTAATATCTTGTTTATGCTTTTCATTTCCTTTCCTTTACTTAGTTAACTTGTATTTTCTTTATGTTCTTGTTTTGTTTATTTATGTTTCTCCTCTTCATTATGTTTAGCTAAGTTTATTATGTCAAGGTGAAAAGGTTACACTAATGGTGTAAGAATAAATATAGTGTAAACTCAACATGGATCTTAATGTTTAATATTAACATGTCTTATCTTTTTATCTTACTAATTATTAATACCTTGCTTCTTAAATGATTAATCTAGATTTGTGTTGTATAACACTTGGTACAACAAATGCTTGGCACTCTCGTAGCCCAACTATATGATATTATCTACACCTGTGCTATGAAAGGAACTTGATTTGTTGTTAACATAAGTTAGCATCGTGAATTCCTGACAATATTTAAAAATTTGGTGTTACTTAAATAAGATAATTAATATGATCATGTTAATAATTTATAATGAGCTATTAATGAGAAATCATCTGATTGGAACCTCCTCTATGTGTGGTTTCTAATTGAATAATAAGAGTTTATATTATACTTGTTTGAAATACCATTAGTGGATCCTCTAACCTTGAAATTTATTTTTATCATTGTTTAATTCTTACATTAATCTTCCATCTCAAAGTTCTCATTAATTTCTTCCTCCTCTTCTTTTTATTATTATTAGTACTACTACTACTACTACTACTACTACTACTACTATTAATATTATTACTATTATTATTATTATTATTATTATTTGCATTCTTGTTACATTTTATGTACGTTAAGTATGCTCTGTGTTTGATCAAGGATCTTGACATTGTTAGTCTTGCCTTGTTCATTCACATCAGAAATCTGTTTATATTATATAATATATCTCTTTGATCTTTTCATAAAATCAGTATATAGGCTGGAAACCTGTGACCCGATCTTTTAGATCATTCTCAGGTATAACAACGCCACGTCCTAAGTATTATTATTATTATTAGTACTACTACTACTACTATTAATATTATTATTACTATTACTATTGTTGTTGTTATTATTGTTGTTGTTGTTGTTGTATTGTTATTTATAATTTATACAATTGACTGTTGGGGTATAGATTTTATGGGTCCATTTCCTCCATCATTTGGTTTCGTGTAAATATTAGTCGCAGTAGATTATGTTTCAAAATGGATAGAGGCAATTCCAAGTCGAAACAATGATCACAAAACAGTGATAAAGTTTTTCAAAGACAATATTTTGAGTCGATTTGGAATCCCTTGAGCCATGATAAGTGATGGTGGAACACATTTCTGTAACAAGTCATTTGCTTCTTTAATGAAGAAATATGGAATCGCACACAAAGTTGCCACCCCTTATCACCCTCAGACAAGTGGACAAGTAGAGCTTGCTAATAGGGAGATCAAACAAATCTTGGAGAAAACAGTGAACCCTAATAGGAAAGACTAGTCTTTAAGACTTAATGATGCACTTTGGGCTTATCGAACTGCTTATAAAACATCATTAGGTATGTCACCTTATAGACTAGTCTATGGAAAACCTTGTCACTTGCCTGTGGAAATTGAACATAAAGCTTATTGGGCTATTAAAGCTTTTAATTCAAACCTTGATGATGCTAGTTAGCTTCGAAAATTGCAAACAAATGAGCTTGAGGAAATAAAAAATGATGCATATGACAATCCTAATGTAAATTACATGAAGAAAAGGGTTGAATTACATGAAGAAATGGGTTTTACACAGGGCTTCGTTTTGATAGTTACTCAGAATTATCTTCTTCTTCGTCATCAATTGAATAGTCATCACCTTCATCGCAATCTTCAATATGGATATCATCTTCTTCATCGACATTTGCTTGTCCGCTAGAGCTCAAAACAACGTTCAACTCCTCTACGTCAACATCAACATCAACAAGACTATCATCGGAAACACGAAAATTTGAATTTTCTTCCAATTCAATCGAAGGAGCAACTCGAAATGGTTCAACCAACTCACTAACTTGAAAGACTTCATCCCGCACACTTGTGTCTTCGTTCTCATCCAGAACAACCTCGACACGACCCCGTGGTTTTGTTTTTTAAACGGACAACCAATCAACTCTTGATCGATCCTTTCTAAATGAAGGGGTGTATGTGTAATAAACTTGTTGGCATTGCTTTGCGAAAACAAAGACATCGTTTATGTTACGGAGTCTAGCTTTTAAGTTGATTTCGACTAGACCATGGTGTGTATCAACTCTAATTCCTCTGTCTGTCGTGTCATACCAATAGCATTTGAATAAAAACACTGTATTCTGTTCGCTATGATATTGTAGTTCGATGACCTCTTCTAATCTACCATAGTAGTCAACTTCAACTCACTACTTGTGGATCCTTTAACACAAACACCACAGTTGTATGTCTTTCTTCCTTGCCTGTATTCTTCAGTATGGAAAACATATCCATTGACAAAATACCCGTTGTAGCACTTAACTTTTCTTTCAGGCCCGAGGCTTAATGAAGACAATGACTTAGACACACTTCTTCCCATTTGATAAACCTTATATACATGTAATGTACATCAATAAACGTTAAATGAATGAGAATCTCGTAATGACATGCATACGTACAATAATTTTGCAAGTTAGAATGAGTTTGTGATAGTGCTTACATGTGTTCTGAACCATGTGGTAAATTGTTCATCTTGTAATTGAAAGATCTAGGAGTCGGTCAACTGCGAGTTATTAGAGAGCAAATATTGTCGATGTTGCCTGTAAGTGATAATGAGTGTATGATTTCACAATATATAATTAGCAATATATTACTGACAAAGTTTAATTAGTATTACACATATATAAACTTACTGAATAAATGGTCTCAGCTCATCATAGTTAAATAGAACATAGTTGTGTGCTTGTTTGAATTCTATTTCTGACAAATATCTTCCTCTTACGGCCTTGTTCTTAATCTTTTTCTTGAGATTAAACAAGTACCTGCATTGAATTACAATTCAAGTATTTCCAATTAAGAAAAACATATAAAATACTTTTAGATATGAATTCCATTGCAACTGTAATATCTAACCGTTTGAATGGGTACATCCATCTATACTGGACTGATCCTCCACTTTTGCCTCAAACGGTAGATGTATAGGGAGATGCTCCATTGAGTCAAAAAATAAAGGAGAGAATATCATCTCAAGTTTCCATAGTGTCTCGATGATATTCGTTTGAAGCCTCTCAATGTGCTCAACATTCAACTTGCTGGAGCATATATCTCTGAAGAAATGACTGATCTCCGTCAGTGCATCCCATATTCCCTTTGGCAATAAATCACGAAAAGCTAATGGGATGAGTGTTTGCATAAACACGTGGCAGTCATGACTCTTTATTCCATACAATCTGCAGTCCTCTATGTTAACAAGCCTTGATATGTTCGATGCATGTCCATCCAGAAAATGCAGACTCTTAAGCCATTTGTAGACTAGTAGTTGTGTGTTTTTCTCTAACACGAAGCTTGCCCTTGGTTTTGCGACCCGTGACTCCTCATAAACCAACTCCATATTTTTACGGTTACAGTTAAAGCTATATCCAATCTAGACTTGATGTTGTCCTTTGTCTTCCCCTTCACATCCATGACGGTTTTGAAAATATTCTCAAACATGCTTTTTTCGATGTGCATGACGTCAAGGTTATGGCGGAGAAGATTGGTCTTCCAATAAGGAAGCTTCCAAAAGATACTTCGCTTTACCCAATTATGGGTCAAACCAAAACCAAGAAACTTTTGCTTACCTGATTGAAGGTCAAACACAATATCATTGTACTCTGATACAACATGATGCAATTCTTCACCAAAAAGACGTGGGGATGCAACATCTTTTTCAACTCTGCCAACAAAGAAATCTTTTCTGTTCTTTCTGAACCTGTGATTAAGTGGCAAGAAGCGACGGTGACAGTCAAAAAAAGAAGCTTTACCTCCGTTTGCTAGCATGAATGCCTTGTTGTTTTCATGCAGTATGGACATGCGAGTTTCCCATGTGTGCTCCAACCAGAAAGCATTCCATAAGCTGGAAAATCATTGATAGTCCACATCAAAGCCGCCCTTATAAGGAAATTTTGTTTCCTCGATATATCATAAGTCAGAGCTCCGAAGGACCACAACTGCGCCAACTCATCAATCAACGGTCGAAGACAAACATCTATATTCCACCCCAGGCTGCTTGGACCTGGTATGACAGTAGATAAAAACATGAACTTCGGCCTCATACACATTCCCGGTGGCAAGTTATAAATTGTGAGTATGACCGGCCAACAAGAATAGGGAGCAGCAAATGACCCAAATGGGTTGAATCTGTTTGTACACAACCCAAGATGGACATTCCTTGATTCAGCTGAAAAGTCAGGATGCACACTGTTAAAGCGTTTCCACGCTTCGCCATCAGAAGGATGCACCATCACACCATCAACCGCATCATGTGTTTAGTGCCATGTCATGTGCTCAACAGTCCTTCATGACATGAATAACCTCTGCAGTCTAAGTGTGATTGAGAAATATCTAAGTTTTTTATGCGCCACTAGAGTCTTTCCCCTACCAGTTCTGGGTTTGTAACGGGAATGCCCGCATGTCATGCACTCAGTCATCTCAGCATTTTCAAGGTAGTATAACATGCAGAAGTTAGGGCACATGTCAATTTTCTAGTATCCTAAACCGAGGGGTTTCATCATGGACTTCGCATTATAGAAGTTCTCTTTCGGCCTGTTCCCTTCAGGTAAAATGCTTCTTGCCCAATCAATAATTTTGTCATACTCGGCCTCACTCAGACCGTGATCTGACTTGATGGTGAATACCTGTGCCACAACCGATAATTTACTGTGGTTTGTGCAGCCATCCCATAATGGTTCATCAGAATCTTTCAACAAATCAAAAAACCTAGCTACCTCTGCATTAGGTTCTTCTTCTACGATTGGACATTGACTGACATTACCTTGATTCATTCTTATTGCATTCATAACCATATTTCTGTAAGGATTAGTGCTGTCATTTGTTGCTTCATGCACATTGCTAGCACTAGAAAATTTGACCCAACCACCGTTTCTCCCATTCTCCTATTACTAACAAATACCTCTCCATGTGCATACCAACACTGGTAATCCTCCATAAACCCTTTATGTAGAAGATGCAACATCTGGATGCAGATACTTTTTATTTTGACACTTCCTACATGGACACCTAATACCGCCTCTAGTAAAATTTCTGGGAATAGATGTTGCGAAATTAATAAAACCTTGAACCCCATTACAATAATCCATCCTCCGCAATCCTTGGGGTGAATCTAGATACATCCATGAACGATCATCCATGACTTCTATCGAACCTCTATAAAATTAACTAAGTTAGGTAAATAAACTTGCAAAAATATTACTTTACCTCGAGATTATCCAACAAACCAATCACAACTTCTCATAAATATTAAATATTCATTATCATTTATCAACGTCCATACAAATTAATATATATATAAATTAGCAGAAATTACCACTCTGTAATACCATCAATAAAACTTAAAAATGACTCATTAAGCAAGCTATTAATTATTTCAAAACAGAACATGTAATTCGGTAATTCCACAAAGTTTTAACAATTTACAAACAAATACAATCTTACAAAATCTAAAACAAACCATAATAGGTATAAAATTACCCATTCATATACTACAAGTTTGTTTGAGAAATAACAATAAAACACGTACATCTACTAACAAAAATACATATACTAAAAAAACAATAAAATTGACATTTAAATGTTAAAATTTAAATAGATAGAATTACTTACAAAAATTGATAAAATCCGTCGGTAAATCAGAACACGGATGATGTGACCATAAAACTTCAAGAAATACAACTTGTTATGCTGAGATGAGCAAGATTTTTATTTGGGGGCGAGGGGGGGGCTGGTTATTTGCAGATGGGGAGAGTTAGGATTAGAAAGAAGAAGGAGATATGGGGGAGGAGAGTATCGGCATAGTGGCCATATATTTACTTTTTCCGACGGCCTCACCGATCGAATAAAATCGTCGGCGACTCCGTCGGTCATTCTAAAGGGAAATTGACACGTCACCGCACAGACCTGCTTTCCAAATCCCTCGGTGATTCCATCGGTATTTTTGATGGTGCACCGGTCACGTCACCCGTATGGATCTGCCATTTCAATTCCGTCGGTATTTTGAACGGTGAACCGGTCCAATCACACGTACGGGTCACCCGTTTTGAATCTGTTGGTGATTTTATCGGAAAAATCACATGTCAAAACCTCTATGTCAGCTACCTGCCCTTTTTTCATTAATTCTGAACTTTCCGTCTGTCATTTGGTCGGTAATTACCGACGGAATACAACCGTTGGTAATTACCGACCGAATGACGGACAGAATTTTTCCATCGGTAATTTCGACCAAAAAATACCGATAGAAATATTCCGTTGGGGATTCCGTTGGTATTAAGCGAATTTCTAGTAGTGATAAAACACAATAAGATATATATTTTTTAAAAAATATGTTTTATATCTAATTTGTCATTAGCTCATATAAAATTTGTTGATGGAAGTAGGTTGCGTGATTTTTGGTATGAAGCATAGAAAAAAGCCAAAAAATACACCAGAGATAATGGTCTACAAGACTGGAATGACGTGGCGGTTTGGAGGGATTCCAAGATGCCATACATCCTGGAGGATATATGGCCATAATATATCTAACACGTGATGTCTAAGCGATTTACACGATGCTCATAGTCCAGTGATGACAACCAGAACCGGAAAATTCATGGTTCAGTGACCACGCACCCCGGCGGCTCCATTCCATTCACTGCACATGCAAAGCATATGGTAAGATTAATTTTAAGGAAATCTATCATTAATTAATTTTTTATTATTTATAAATATATTTAACTTGCAACATTTTTTTTTCTTACAGGCTACATCTCTTGGACGTGAGCCTAGCCCAATAGAGCTGTTTGTGGAGTCGCACGTGCGGAGTGAAAACCATCGATCAAATGGGGGGTGGCAACAGTTCATCAACAACCGCGCTCTACACTTTATGGTATGTTTGTTCAACCATTTTATTTTCTAAGTTATTTTCTTGAATTGAATATAATGATCCTTCAACTCATCCAGATTTCGATCCGGATTTGTAGATGGAGGCAGGATTGTCTAGTGGACCCCATAAAAATCAAGTGTACGGACTCTCCAACACTAAAGCCAATAACTTGAGGGCGGCTCATAGTGTCTCATTCGTTGGGAGCTCCCAATCAGTATTGAGCACCCAGTTTGAGAGATCGTGGCCTTGAAACAACACACGGTTGATCTCACCCAGCAATAATCATTTACATGACCTCATAAATGGGTGGTACGTGTACGCCTATTTTTTGGTCGTATGGTCCCACAAATGACCAGCCTCCTCCTCCTCCTCCGGCCCCGCCATTATTCTAGGTCAATTTTTTAAAATTGTAATGAATATTTGGATGAATATTATTTAATTTTACTTTTAATATTTTATTCAATTTTATTTGCTTCATTGGTTTTTTTACCATTATTCTATACAATTTTATATTATTTATTCTACAAATTTTTTAAAAAAAAAAAATTAAATTCGAACCAACGAATTTATAGATGTAATTATGCCATCGGTATTTTACAGAGAGTTGCAAAATATTTATTGCATATGCCACAATCACCGATGTCTCTAGAGACAAAATGAGTCTTCGCCAATATTTTACAGAGAGTTGTAAAATATTTACTGCATATGCCACAATCATCGACATCATTATTTTGTCGGTCATTTACCAATGAAAATATAGACATAATAATTCCGTCAATATATTTCAAGCAAAAAAAGTGTTTTTGGCACGCATTTTCTGTCTGTAAAACCATTAGTTTTTATTTTTTTTTGCCGAACAAATTAGCGACAAAACATGGAATTACCGACAAACGTATTCCATTGATGAATTAGTCGGTAAAATTTTAAACGACAAAGTGGTAATCTTACACTGACGGATAATATCCATCGATAAAACTATTAAATGTTGTAGTGAAAGACATTGTTTTTTTGGAAAAAGGAAAAAAAATTGAACTTTCAAATTTTTTTTTAACAAAACATTTAAGAGAAAACCGGTTATGTTATAATGTAAGTCTACAGCTAGATATTATGCAAAATAATTAGAAAAACATGAGAGAGGCCCACACATATTTTAAAAATGCCCTTTGAAAAAATTAAAATTCTCTTTTTTTCTAAAGAAAATTATCTTTTAATATTATTTTATTTTATTATGAAATATATATTGGATTAGACCCAGCTCAGCCATCTAGTCTAGGCTTAAATAGGTCTAGCCCAACTCAATCGAGGTAGGTCGACTGGCAGCTTAACAACCTTTCTATTTTTTTTGGGTTGGACCCGACCTAGCCATCTGGGCTAGGTTGAAACAAGTTATACCCATTATTGTTATTGACACATGTATTATGCATGCAAATGGCTATGATTGGGGGGGGGTTGGAGAAGAAAAGGAAGAGGAAAGCTTGCTTGGCCAAAAGATAAAAGTTGTTGGCGATATTTGTGGTGGTGTAGGGAAGTCTAGAGAGTGGTTGGTGGCAGCAACAATAGCAGAGAAAGAGGGGAAAGGTTGATAAAAAACCAACAATGGGGAAAAAGGGCTATTTTTTCCCAACTTTGACCTCTTATTTCCTCATGCTCAAAGCCTAGAATACACCCCTATTTATAGAGGGTGGAAGAGGGACTTTTTATTTTTATTAAGGACAAATCTTGGCCCTTGATTCAAGCATGAAAGATCCTAACCATTGGATCAAATGTGTCATCATGTCTTGTAAAAATTCTTGCAAAAAGACTAGTTGGGTTGGCCATTTTAGGGCAACATCGTGGTGGATGTATGGGCATTCAACCAACAAGATTTATGTTGGAGTATAGTACAATGTCAAGCCATCATAGTGGTGTATGGTTTGTTTGATTTGGTTGAGATATGAAGTATTAAATGCCATTGAAAAGTAGCCATCGAAGCAATTTTTTGGGCAAAACAAAAGATGATGAACAGTATGGTTAAGTTCACCATTTGGATTTGATTAGTTCTAATTGAGTTAGGAGTAACTTTAACATTGCTAAAACTTTTGTTTAAATTAAGATAGTAAGAATGAAATAAATGGAAAGTGTGGTGGCGTGATTTGTGTTTTACCATCAAAATCATGCTAATTTTGATTTAAATTGAAGAAAATCATTGGTGTCTTTCTGCAGGCATGTTTGGGCAGATTATTGGTAAGGAAGATGAAATGATAGACATGAAGTACATGTGTTGGTGTTAAATGAAGTACTTAATGAAAAAGAGAGGACTAGATTATGGGGGAGGGGAATGAGAAGTAGGTGCAAGCCACCTATAAAAAGGACCTTGTGACAAGTATGGGTTCTAAAGAAGTTGGATAGGCTAAATTGGTAGTAGAAACATGAATAAGTGATGATGATATATATAAACCTTAGGATATTAATGTAAAAACAAGTTGATAGTAGGAAAAGTGAGATATTGTTTATCTAATCCATGTGTTGGCATTGAATAATTTGGTCACCCACCTTTCAGATGAGGTTAGGGCACCCAAATGATAAAATTTAATATTGGTTTCTTAACAAAGGTTGTTGGCATGTATTTTATGTTTCAAACAAAACTGACCCCACTTAATTTGAAGTTATAGAATTCTAGATAACGATTGAAAATGGAAGAAGGGTTGAACTGTCTCGTATTGGATAGATTGTATTCAGTACTATAATAGATAATTTCAGGGATCTTAAGGGCATAACTGGGTTTTCTATCGTTCAATAGAGTTGTAGAACCATGTCATACCTTTCCAAGGAATCAAGCCACACCTAAAATTGAAGTCTATAACTTTAAATACAAATAAAATGGTAAACAATGATCTTGAATGAAAAATGATGTAAGACGTGTAATGAGGTAGTTGAAGGGAAATAATCAAAAAATGAAATTAAAAGATGGCAATGAATTCATGTGAATGAGATTTCAATAGTATAAGAATGCACATTGTCATAACCTAATTTTTGAACAAATAATAAAAATAAAAATATATTTGAGAATGGGGTTAAAACAACACAAATTCAAAGTTCATCGATGGAATTATCAAATTTTAGAATAATTTGGTTAGAAATTAAAGAATTAATAAGTTGGGAAATTTATTTAAATTTTGGATTAGTTTAATTAATGAAATTAGAAGAATTAATAAGTTTGAGGACTTAATTAAACTTTGATTTAATTAATTAAATAAATTCAGGGACTTAATTGAAATTTATCCAAAAAGGGAAAAATTGAAAGAATTAATTAAGGACCAAATTGAATAATCCAGGAATTAAGGATTGTTCTGTAAACAGTGCACCAATTTAAGGATTTAATTGAAATTTATCCAATAAAAGTGCAAAATTAAAAGAAATTTTTATTTGTTTAGGGGTCCAATTGTGAAATGTCCAAAGTTCAGGGGTCTAATTGAAAATCCCCATTTTTCCCGAAACGTCACCGTTGCTGGAAACAGGTGTGGTCGTCTTCTCCATCCTGGTTCAGCAGGCTGAAGATCTGCAACAAATTCGATCGATCTTGGACCACGTCTCTTGCCAATGATCCCGCTCGTGATTTGAATAACGGTCCTGCAAAGATGGGATTGATTTAGGGGGAAGCTCGAGCTCTATAAAAAGGCAGAACAGAAGCTAAACCCGGGAGGAAGAAAATCGAGGGACAGAGGCAAAAACCCAAAAAAAAAACCGAAAGAGAAACCCAGAAAGCAAAGCAGAAACCCAGAACGCAGAAGACTGAAATAAAGAGGAGAACCGATTCTGCCATTGCTGTCATCCCTGCATAAAATCAAACCAAAAACATAGCCAAGAACAGAGAACTCACAGCATAGAAACAGGGCATAAACCAAAAAAAAATACAAACGCAGAAAAAGAGAGAAAGGCTGAGAGGAGTCACGGATTGATCTTGTTTTCGTCCCTGCAAGAAAGCAATTAATCCCCTAACCATCGATTATCGACAGAACGCGGTCGAACCCACACCGGCGTTGCAATTCACACCATCGCCAGAAACAAAAAAATAACATTCGGACACACACCAGTATCATAGCCTTCTTCACCATCGCCAGAAACGGAAAGTCGAACTCCACCAGCGTTGCAGCCTTCTTTGCAATCTCCAGAAGCAGGTGCGCCCGTTTCTCTTTGTTATTTCTCCTGTGTTTGAATTGCCTTTGAACAGTGCGAAGGTAATTTAATTACCTTCGCACTGTTGATGCACGCGTGACAGTGCTTCACGCGTGCATCGTCGTTTTTTTTGCAGCCGGGTCACTGGCTTGGGCTAGTGACTCGGGCGGAGCTGGCTGGGCCCAGCCCAACCCCTGTGGGGCTGCGTTGAGCCCAACCACAAAGATACATATGCTGGGCTGGGTTTGAGCCCAGCCCAGCCCCTAGAAAAAAAAAATAATAATAAAAAATGCACATGCATGAATAAAAATAATGTAAATTTATTGGTTTATTCACTGACACCAGAGTCAGGAATAAAAAAACACCGGTTTAAATTTATATTATTTTTATTCGTTGTATTTTATTTTATTTAGATGAATAAAAATAATGTAAATTTATTGGTTTATTCACTGAAGCCAGAGTCAGGAATAAAAATACCAGTTTAAATTTATATTATTTTTAGTCGTTGTATTTTATTTTATTTAGCAAGAAAAATAAAAATTATGTGCATGCGTAAAAATAAATTTATTATTTATTTATTTATTCACTGGTGCTAGAGTCGGGAATAAAAAAATATTGATTTAATTTATTTTATAGCTACGTAATATTTATCAACGCCAGAGTTGAAAATATTCGTAGTTAAATATTATAAGCAAATTTTCATAGCATAAACTAATAAACATTTAGGAATTTAAGACGAAATTAACAATGCAGTCTGCCTTAGGCAGGACGTTTAATGGGTGATAATATCTTCCCTTTTACGTAACCAGTCCCGAACCATAGAATCTCTGTTGACCAGTTAGGGTTCCTAGTGACCATAATACTAGGTGGCGACTCCTTAAACAAGAATATCCACATTAAAGAATAGGATGCCAGAAATCCATTCTTTCCAAGGATTTAAAAAAAAAAATTTAAGGCCGCCGCGATGTCGGGTGCGACAGAATGGCGACTCCACTGGGACTAATGGACTAAGCTTTGCCTTTTGTTTATCAATTGTTATAATGTTTTTTTATGTTATGTTTATTTGTTTATTTTTCTTGAATTTACTGCTTTAGCATGCATCCATGTTTATATTATCATGCATCACATTGAGAGCACACACCTGAAAATCTAGGATAAATGGGAAAGTAACGGTACCCCAATGACTTTAGCCTGGGTAAGACTCGTGAAACCATCCAACTCTCGCTTGATTGTTTACTTGGAAGTGGTTGATATGCCAAACTGATATTACTCAGGGCCTCTATTTTCACACTACTTGTAAGCCTCATATCGACCTTTCATGGACGATCACTGAGCATGCGAGAGACCCTTTGAAACTAGATAATGACCAACCCTTTGATGCACTCAACAATTAGGATCTTCATATTAGGTTTTCATTCCGTGAAGGACGTGTCTGCATTCCATATGCATTTTTATTTGAATCAACATTTTTGCATAAATTGCATGATTTACATTTACAGGTTGAAATATAGGTTCCCATTTGAAACCTACATATAGTAAACCCTTTCGAGAAAAGACAAATGGAAAACGAAGAAAGAGCCCAGTTGGAAGCCCAACATCAAAAAGAGGTGGACAATCTTAAAGAAGAAGTCGCAAGGCTTACTAGTCTACTCAAGCAAGCCTTGAGAGATAAATCCGAAAAAGCAACACTTACAGCTCAGCCTGAACCTATGCTTGTAAATCCCTTCAATCCACAGAATCTGGGGGCAAATGGGTTGTCATCTGATTTTCAACAAGCCATGCATTTTCAACCAGCATACCCCACCAGAATGTCGTTTACCATTGATTCTACAGAGAATGAATCTCGAAAGGGCAAAATGGTAAAAGAAGATGAGCTGAACAAATTCATTGCCCTAGAACAAAGGATGAGGGCATTTGAGGGAATTCACCTATATGATCCTATAAAGGCTGATGAGATGTGTTTGGTGCCCAACGTGGTCATTCCCAAAAAGTTTAGAGTGCCAGAATTTATCAAATATACGGGAACTCAATGCCCTATAACTCATCTCAAAGCATACTGCAACAAAATGGCTGAGGTGGTTGATGATGAGAAACTGCTGATTCATTTCTTTCAAGACAGTCTGAGTAATGGTGCCCTCACTTGGTATATGCGGTTGGACAATACCAAGGTTAAAAAATGGAAGGATTTAGTTGATGCCTTCATGAGGCAATATAAGTTCAATATAGATGTGGGCCCTGATCGGTTAAGCTTGCAAGCTATGGAGAAGGATAGCAAAGAGTCCATAAGAGAATACGCCTGAAGATGGAGTGAGGTAGCTGCACAAGTTAACCCTCCCATGTTGGAAAAAGAAATGATCAGTTTATTTTCCAACACCTTTAAAGCTCCATACTTTGAATACTTGGTTAGAAGCTCTGCACAACATTTTGCTGACCTGGTTTTTATAGCTGAGAGGATTGAACAAGCCATTGGGTTAGGTAAAATTGATGATCCGACTGAAAAAGAATAGTTTCACTGAAAAGGGAAAGGACACTGAAAGGGGTTGCCAAGGCACTTACTGTTCTTACAAATGACTTCAACTAACTGTTGAAAAGATGCCCTTGTCGAGGAGAATGAATGATTGAAATATTCTAGAAATTCCAATCAATGATCGCTAAATGTTTAGCCCCTTTATATGTTATCTTGCCAGTATTCACAGCCCAAGATGTTGTCATAAGTTCTTTCTTGTTGAACTTATTTTCTAAAGTTTCAATGAAAATAATGAGTTTGTCATTCAATCGTGTTTACGATTAGCATTATTCATTTTTTTTTTCTAAGAGAGTTTTCTTATAAAGATTCACAAACACATCTTTGAAGCCTTATGCGATCTCATAAACGCAATTCATCTCTTTTACCAAAAAAATCAGTTTCCCTATTAGAGTTTTGAAAAAAATTGATCTGGCATTTTGATTTCAAAAAATAATTTGATGTTTATTCAAAAACAATATTTTTGACATTCTACTTGTAGAATGACAAGTGAATCAAGCAACTCCATCATTGAGGTGACTAAATTATAAAAACAATTGTGAAAAAAAAAGAATAAACACCCTTACCCCATTACTCTTGAATCATGTGTTTTTAAATGTATGAATAATGGTATGTAGTGAACTTGTTGCTCATAACTCATGAAATGCATCTTTGCAAAGAATAAATCATCACACTATACGAGGTCAAAGTTTATTGATCATAGCTGCTTGCGCTTGAAATGAGGAAAGGCCATCTTTGTTATTCCTTTCACGTTCTAAAATAAGTACATCCCTTGCAAACCCTTTTTGAGCCTGAATAATTTTTCTTTCATAAAAAAATCCCGACTAAGATCACACTCTACACTGGGGGCAAGTGAAATTTCAATGATTAAGAAGGATGATAAAGCCATGAGAAAGCCAAAAGGCAAAAGAGCCCAAGAAACTCAAATGCTAGGGATCATGCCCACATCACAAAAAAAGGGGGCAAGTGAAATTTCAATGATCAAGAAAGAAGATAAAGCCGTGAGAAAGCCAAAAGGCAAAAGAGCCCAAGAAACTCAAATACTAGGGGGCATGCCCATATCACAAGAAAAAGTGATAACCAAGATAAAGTGAGTATGCTCTAGCGGAGCAATGAAAAAGAAGAAAAAGGGGGCAAATCAAAGAAGAGCGGCAAAAGAAAATATGAATGACGTCAAAAGTCAAACTATTGGTCGTGATCTTCAGTCTTTGAAAACCTGAAACACTCTTTGAGCCTTATGAATCATTTTCTTTCATAGCCAAAAACCACAGCCTACGTTACGTGCCTGTAGAAGTCCTTTCTAATCAAGCAAGCAAGCAATCTAGAACAATAAACAATGCTCTCAAAATGCAAAGATACTTTTTCATAAGATTCATGACATCAAGAATAAACTACTCATTATTATTCATGCTGATAAAAATAAATGTTAAAAAAGAGACAAGTTTTTTCTCTTATAAAACCTCGAGCTTTTTCTCGAGCCCTTCACTTTGAAACAAAAGGTCATCTCATGACATATTTTCACCAAAGACCTCATTACCAAACACACGAGCAAATAATCTCTTTTCCAAGAAAGAAAATAACCAAGGAGTTGCAAGATTTCAAAAGCAAATTATTTTAGACTCACATCGAAATAAATTTTGTTTTCAAAATGCAAGATCAAGATTTCAAGATTCATTCTAGACTCGTATTCCTTCACCAAATGAGAGAATGACCTCTTAAAATCATTATTCATCTAAGTTAGTGACATAGCACACTTGGGGGCAATGACCAGTACAAGGGGACAACATTGTGTTTAAGGAAAATCTATCATCCCTTACAACAAGACAAGGGGGCATTTTGCTTTACAAAAGACAGCTCGATCCTTTCAGCAAGTGATACCGAATGTTTTTTAGCAGTGAGACGAGGGGTAATGAATAATCCTCTCAAATTATTTGACGAATCAGAAAATCTCTAGCAAGCAAGTGGGTCACGATGGGCACCACAAATGCTGAGTTGTGCAAACAAATTTGGAAATAGACTTACATGGGCCAACTCAAGTGGGCTAGAAAGCTAAACGACAAAGATGACTCAAATCAGTTAGCAAGATCTCACCAATCAATCAACAAGAAGACTATGAAGAAATGGGGACCTATATTTCAAATCAGGTAAAGATGCATGCATATCATTTAACTTTGAGACATTGGACAATGAGTTTTGCAAATTTCATATGAGAAAATTCCAACGAAATCCATCAAGTGGAAGGCCAACTTGAAATGGCCAAAGATCAAAATTGCTGTTGAAAAATTTTTCATTTTTGAGAATTTTTCAACCTGGGCAGGCTGCCCATGAGAATTAGGCCACTAGAAAAATCTCTGTATTTTTTCACCACTTTTCAGCCTCAACCATCATAGGTAGTGCATTTTCTATCCTACCTCCATTCGAGCGCACCTTTGAGCCCTCGTCTTACATTCGAGCGCGCCTTCGAGCCCTCGTCTTATCTCCATTCGAGCGCGCCTTCGAGCCCTCGACCACCTCAGGTAGTGCATTTTCTATCCTACCTCCATTCGAGCGCGCCTTCGAGCCCTCGTTTTACATTCGAGCGCGCCTTCGAGCCCTCGTCTTACATTCGAGGTCTTATATATAAAAATATAAAAAAAAAACTTGTATTTTTTTCCACTGGGCAGGTAACCCATTACAATGTGACCAACTAGGCAGGTAACCCATTACAATGTGACCATCTGGGGTGGTAACCCATTACAATATACCAACTAGGCAAGTAACCCATTACAATGTGACCAACTGGGCAGGTAACCCATTACAATGTGACCATTTGGGCTGGTAACCCATTACAATTTACCAACTGGGCAGGTAACCCATTACAATGTGACCACCTGGGTTGGTAACCCATTACAATATACCAACTGGGCCGGTAACCCATTACAATATACCATTCTATACTAGGCAGGTAACCCATTACAATGTGACCATTTGGGTCGGTAACCCATTACAATATACCATCATATACTGGGCAGGTAACCCATTACAATGTGACCATGTGGGCCGGTAACCCATTACAATATACTATTCTATACTGGGCAGGTAACCCATTACAATGTGACCATCTGGGCAGGTAACCCATTACAATGTGACCATTTGGGCCGGTAACCCATTACAACATACCATCCTATACTGGGCAGGTAACCCATTACAATGTGACCATTTGGGCCGGTAACCCATTACAACATACCATCCTATACTGGGCAGGTAACCCATTACAATGTGACCATTTGGGTCGGTAACCCATTACAACATACCATCCTATACTGGGCAGGTAACCCATTACAATTGTCGCACGTGTGCGGCGGCGCGGCGATCGTCCACCCTCAAGGAAAAATCATCGGAATATTTATTCCTGGCAAATAAGGAGAGACAAGGAATTCTTGTCTCTACATGTGAAAATATGGACTGGGAGTCGCCACCTAGTATTCTGGTTACTAGGAACCCTTACTGGTCTTTAGAGATCAGGTACGGAGACTGATTGCGTAAAGGGAAGGTGTTAGCACCCCAACTACGCCCTACCTAAGGTAGGCTGCATTGTTTTGTCTAATAAAATCTAAGTCATGTTGTGGTTTCCTATTGTCCAAAATATGCATTACATGTAATGTCATACCCCGGGTTCTATTGTCCAAAAAAAAAAAGAATTAAATATCTGGAATACGCATTACGTGTAATGTCATACCCCAGGTTTTATTGTCCAAAAAAAAGAATTAAATATCCAGAATATGCATTACGTGTAAAGTCATACCCCGGATACTAAGAGACAAACAAAATAAAATTTTTGTTGTTTTTGAAATATTGGCCAATATTCTCTTGACTTTAATAAACTGGTTATTAAAGCCAAAATGCATGCTAAAACATTTTTTTGGTGTATGAAAAATACAATATGAATTTTTAGCTTTGAGACACTTGGCCGTATGCACAAAAACATTTTTTTCTCTTTTTTTTAATTTTTTTTGTATTTTTGTGGAAGTTTTTGACGAAAACCGGGTATTTAAAAATCAGATTTTTGTATTTTTAACAACATAAAAAAAATACCACCAAATATTAATCAAAATGACATAAAAATTACATGAAAAAATAAAATGCTGAAAAAAAATATTTTTTTTTTTGAAATGGGACGGATCAGGCCCAAATATATGGGCTGGGCCGAACCTAGCCCAAAGAAGGGGTTAGCTACTGTGCACATAGTAACCGGGTTACTGTGTGCACAGTAACCAGAGAATTAATCTGCAGGTTACTGTGCGCATGCACAGTAACCGTGAATTAATTAGCGAGTTACTGTGCACAGTAACTCGCTAATTAATCTTCATCTGCTGCAGAACGTAAACGTTCTGCATGCAGATGAAGCTCAACCAAAAAAAACGACGGGCAAGGCTACCTGGAGCGGTGGTGATGTTGGCAACAACTGATGTGGCAGGGGTGACGGCGGCGTAACTGGCTGTTCGCGGTGGCCGGCGGTTTTCCTTCTCTCTCTCTCCTCTGTTTTTTCTGTTTTCTTCTCTGCTTCTTCCTTTCTCTTCTCTGCCTTCTCTCCTCTCTTCTCTCGGTCTTCTCCCTCTCTTCTCCCTTCTGTTCCCTTCTGTTCCCCCCTCTTTTTTCTGCTGTTCCTCCTCTATTTATAGAGCCCGTGAGCATGTTTTTTTCATTGTGGAGCCAAGGAACGGGTCATACGGCGGCTGGTCGGGTGCGGCTGTCCAGGCGTGCCTCCCTCAGTTTCGGCGGTGCGGTAGGTGGTCGGCCAATGTCTTCGGTCGGTGGGCTAGAGGGACCGACGGTCGGTGGGCTTGAGGGACCGGCGTCATTAAATATGCATTCTTTTTCCTTCTTTGCTGCTGTGTGTTCGGCGGGGAAGAAAGGGGAACAGTGCCGTACAAAACGGCACTGTTTTGAGCTTTTTTTTTTTTTTTTTTTTTTTTTTTTTTTAAATTTTTTTTTTTTTTGTATTTATTATTTTTTTATGGGGACCCAAAAATGGGTTACAACAGTTGCCCCCCTCTTTACAATGCTTACGGAGCAGAGATTTTGTGCATAGTAAGTGTTGTAAAGAAAAAAAAAAACATTGGTCTTCCAAAACTGGTCGTCTCAAAATTTGATTGACCTAAAACTTCAACCGGACCCAAAGTCCTGTGTAATGGTTGGGTTAAACTGAGATTCCTTTCGCCAATCCCCTTTAACCCGAAAAAAAAGAAAGAATGTGAAGTGTGGTCTCATTGTAATGGGTGACCTACCCAGCAAAATGTTGGTGAGGGCTCAAAGGCGCACTTAAAATGGAGGTGAGGGCTCAAAAGACACACACTTGGAATGAGTTGAGGGCTCAAAGGCACACTTAAAAGGAGGTAGGGTTAGAAAACGCACTACCTAAGGGATGAGGGCTCAAAGGCGCACTCAATAATGGAGGTACACTTAAAATGGAGGTGAGGGCTCAAAGGCGCACTCAAAAAGGAGGTAGGGTTAGAAAACGCACTACCAAAGGGATGAGGGCTCAAAGGCGCACTCAAAATGGAGGTGAGGGCTCAAAGGCGCACTCACAAGGAGGTAGGGTTAGAAAACGCACTACCAAAGGGATGAGGGCTCAAAGGCGCACTCAAAATGGAGGTAAGGGCTCAAAGGCGCACTCACAAGGAGGTAGGGTTAGAAAAACGCACTACCGAAGGAATGAGGGCTCAAAAGGCGCACTCAAAAGGAGGTAGGGTTAGAAAACACACTACCGAAGGGATGAGGGCTCAAAGGCGCACTCAAAATGGATGTGAGGGCTCAAAGGCGCACTCAAAAGGAGGTAGGGTTAGAAAACGCACTACCGAAGGATGAGGGCTCAAAGGCGCACTCAAAATGGAGGTGAGGGCTCAAAGGCGCACTCAAAGGAAGTAGGGTTAGAAAACGCACTACCGAAGGGATGAGGGCTCAAAGGCGCACTCAAAATGGAGGTGAGGGCTCAAAGGCGCACTCAAAAGGAGGTAGGGTTAAAAAACGCACTACCGAAGGGATGAGGGCTCAAAGGCGCACTCAAAATGGAGGTAAGGGCTCAAAGGCGCACTCACAAGGAGGTAGGGTTAGAAAACGCACTACTGAAGGGATGAGGGCTCAAAGGCGCACTCAAAAGGAGGTAGGTTTAGAAAACGCACTACCGAAGGGATGAGGGCTCAAAGGCGCACTCAAAATGGATGTGAGGGCTCAAAAGGCGCACTCAAAAGGAGGTAGGGTTAGAAAACGCACTACCGAAGGGATGAGGGCTCAAAGGCGCACTCAAAATGGAGGTGAGGGCTCAAAGGCGCACTCAAAATGGAGGTGAGGGCTCAAAGGCGCACTCAAAAGGAGGTAGGGTTAGAAAACGCACTACCGAAGGGATGAGGGCTCAAAGGCGCTCTCAAAATGGAGGTAAGGGCTCAAAGGCGCACTCACAAGGAGGTAGGGTTAGAAAACGCACTACCGAAGGGATGAGGGCTCAAAGGCGCACTCAAAAGGAGGTAGGGTTAGAAAACGCACTACCGAAGGGATGAGGGCTCAAAGGCGCACTCAAAATGGATGTGAGGCTCAAAGGCGCACTCAAAAGGAGGTAGGGTTAGAAAACGCACTACCGAAGGGATGAGGGCTCAAAGGCGCACTCAAAATGGAGGTGAGGGCTCAAAGGCGCACTCAAAAGGAGGTAGGGTTAGAAAACGCACTACCGAAGGGATGAGGGCTCAAAGGCGCTCTCAAAATGGATGTGAGGGCTCAAAGGCGCACTCAAAAGGAGGTAGGGTTAGAAAACGCACTACCGAAGGGATGAGGGCTCAAAGGCGCACTCAAAAGGAGGTGAGGGCTCAAAAGCGCACTCAAAAGGAGGTAGGGTTAGAAAACGCACTACCGAAGGGATGAGGGCTCAAAGGCGCACTCAAAATGGAGGTAAGGGCTCAAAGGCGCACTCACAAGGAGGTAGGGTTAGAAAACGCACTACGAAGGGATGAGGGCTCAAAGGCGCACTCAAAATGGAGGTAAGGGCTCAAAGGCGCACTCACAAGGAGGTAGGGTTAGAAAACGCACTACCGAAGGGATGAGGGCTCAAAGGCGCACTCAAAAGGAGGTAGGGTTAGAAAACGCACTACCGAAGGGATGAGGGCTCAAAGGCGCACTCAAAATGGATGTGAGGGCTCAAAGGCGCACTCAAAAGGAGGTAGGGTTAGAAAACGCACTACCGAAGGGATGAGGGCTCAAAGGCGCACTCAAAATGGAGGTGAGGGCTCAAAGGCGCACTCAAAATGGAGGTGAGGGCTCAAAGGTGCACTCAAAAGGAGGTAGGGTTAGAAAACGCACTACCGAAGGGATGAGGGCTCAAAGGCGCACTCAAAATGGAGGTAAGGGCTCAAAGGCGCACTCACAAGGAGGTAGGGTTAGAAAACGCACTACCGAAGGGATGAGGGCTCAAAGGCGCACTCAAAAGGAGGTAGGGTTAGAAAACGCACTACCGAAGGGATGAGGGCTCAAAGGCGCACTCAAAATGGATGTGAGGGCTCAAAGGCGCACTCAAAAGGAGGTGAGGGCTCAAAGGCGCACTCAAAAGGAGGTAGGGTTAGAAAACGCACTACCGAAGGGATGAGGGCTCAAAGGCGCTCTCAAAATGGATGTGAGGGCTCAAAGGCGCACTCAAAAGGAGGTAGGGTTAGAAAACGCACTACCGAAGGGATGAGGGCTCAAAGGCGCACTCAAAAGGAGGTAGGGTTAGAAAACGCACTACCGAAGGGATGAGGGCTCAAAGGCGCACTCAAAATGGAGGTGAGGGCTCAAAGGCGCACTCAAAAGGAGGTAGGGTTAGAAAACGCACTACCGAAGGGATGAGGGCTCAAAGGCGCACTCAAAATTGAGGTGAGGGCTCAAAGGCGCACTCAAAAGGAGGTAGGGTTAGAAAACGCACTACCAAAGTTGATTTTGAAACAATGATTGTCAATGTTGAAAAGCAAATGCATTATGATTGATATGCATGTATACTTACCTGAGAAATATAGGCCCCCATTTCTTCATGGTGTCTTTGTTTTTCTCAAAAGCTGTAGTGTTGGTAGTAACTTCGATGGCTTTTCCACTTTTGCTTACTTATGTTACATCTTGTGATCTTGACCTCTGAGAAAGTTTTGATGTCATCATACATCTTTGTCCTTCACCCTTTATCTTAAAAGTTACCAATTTTGCCCGACATTTTGCTTAGAAAAGGAATCATGGAGCCATCCCTACCATGTGTTTTTGATTGCCCCCAGCTTGATCATGCCCCCCAAGTGTTCAACTTGGGTTTAGTTTGGGGTGAGGATATGTGAAAGTAAGTTTGGGTTTTTTATACAATGAAATGTTTTCATGCAAAATTTTTGGAACTTCCAAGTTATTCCAATCACAAAAATTATTTTGACATTGGTTCAAAATAAACTTGTTCTAAAAAATCCAAGTGATTCCTATGGACAGGTTTCTTGAAGTGATGAAAGCTTTTTGCTTTTGGTTAAAGATGAAGGTGACATCTGGTTGGTCACAAAAGGTGTAAATGTCAATTTGAGGGTTATTGAGAACCGAATTGATTCAAAGCATTTATTTTATTTGCATGAATAATGATTTGACCTGCGCAAGAAAGCACTGCATACCGATCCAGATTGCTTGCCTTTGATCAGAAAGGGCTTTATCAGGTGCGTAATGTAGGCTTTAGTTATTGGTTACAAAGAAAAGGATATGTGTAAGCTCAAAAGGTGTTTGAGGGACTTGAAGACTAAGGATCACTAGTGCTTATATCCCAAACTCTTTTGTTCAAACATTTCTGGACCTTGGAATTGATTTGTAAAATGGTCCACGGTGCCCCCTAGTGTTGGGCTAGGGCTCTTTCTCTTTGTTTTTTGTTTTCTTCATTTGATTTTGAACATCATTGCATTGGCCTTGTAATTTTTGCTCAAAATTTTTGGATCCTTTGGATTTTTCTTCATGCCCCCTAGCTTTGTATGGGCACCTTTGATGATTGAGAACTTTCTTTTATGCCCCCCAGTATTGTTTGGGCACTTTCATTGTTGAAGACTTTTTCATGCCCCCAAGAGGTATTTAGGCACTTTCAATCATTATGGATTTTTTTGCACTTGCCCCCCAGTGTAGGGGTGTGATCCTAGCCAGGGTTATTTTTCAAGAAAAATTTATTAGGCTCAAAAGGGGACTGCAAATGATATATTTTAGCTTTGTGAAAGGATTATCAAAGATGGCCTTTCTTCATCTCAAATGCATGCATTTAGGAGCGGTAAGCCTTGCTTTCATGCGAGTATGCAATGTGATTTCTCATTATTCATGCAAATAAAACCCAGCTTTTAAAGTCACTTCATGTTTTTTTTTTTTTTAGGTGTATGGTTACCTCTCTAAGGAATCACCTGAATTTCCAGAACTCATTTGTTTCGGAAAAATATCAATCAACACGATTTTTGTTTTTGTACTCATTTTTGGAGGTCCCAAAAAAATATCCTTGAAAACATATGAGATTAATGTATGGGTTTGGAAGAAAGGAAAATGCACCACAAGATTTTGGGCGCGATGGTTTCATGCTTAAAGGTTATGCTCAATGTGTTATTTGCATGAAACAACAAAAATAAAGGCATGTGATGAACACAGCAAAACACATGATTTTATTAACAAGAAAAGCTCAGTGGACAAGGAAAGTCTTGTGGAATTTTTTTTAGCCAAATTACCAACAAAAACTAGAATAGGTTGAAACAAAAAATCAAGTTTTTGGAGGCATGATCAAACTGAGGTAGTTATTTTGGCAGAGAAAGAACAGGCTCCATTTCGCAACGGTGATGCAATTCCCCTTCAAATTGTGTTGAGGCTCTTGATCATGTGGGCCCTCAATTTCTTCAGGTTGAGTCTTTGTTGGGGCTTGAATAAAAATGATAGGTCAATTGGAAGGACCTTCACCAGAGGCATTTCTCAATATATGCTCGAGTAAGCTAGAGGTGAGTCAAGCTTTTGTTCAGAGACTCCAACTCTTCTTGAAAATGGATGTTGCAGCGAGCACGCTTCTTCTCCAATGTTTTTTTTTTCACTCAAATTTGGGTGTTGTAGATTCATAGGGGACCTACCTTTCTTTTCAGGTGCATGCATGCCAAATGTATGAACATGTAATCTATATGATGAATTCGCCCTTAAAAGGGGTGACACATGATTGTACTTGTTGCATGATGAAACAAGAATCTTGATTCTTGCCCAAACTCTACAATGAAAATTTTTGGAGTGACGATCATGAGTTCAAAAATGCTTCAAGAAGGGTTTTCCCGTATGCAAATAACGACAGCACTACAAACAAGGACAGGTTTTATTATGTGAACATGGGTAGTTGGCTATTCAGTCTCTAAAAAAGGGTCTCTTGCTGTCCCAGTGATCACCCTCGTGGAGGCAATATGGGGGCTTGTAGGTAATGAGATGGCACGTGTACCAACTGTTACCAGTCTAAGCACTCAGCGAAGAGTTGGGGTTTACACAAACTTAAACCTTGACTAAAAGTCGTAAGGTAAGCTGCTAGTCCCCCACTTAACTTAAAGTGTTTCAGTACAAACTCTCATATGAAGGATGCATGACACAATCTATAATGCATGAACAAATATGTACAAATTTAAAGCATATGAGCAAATAACTAAGGGAAATTCATCTTAAAAATAAAACACAATAAATCCAAAGAAAAAAACTAGACAAAACAATGCTTAGTCCACAAGGTCCCCAGTGGAGTCGCCATTCTGTCGCACGTGTGCAGCGGCGCGGCGATCGTCCACCCTCAAGGAAAAATCATCGGAATATTTATTCCTGGCAAATAAGGAGAGACAAGGAATTCTTGTCTCTACATGTGAAAATATGGACTGGGAGTCGCCACCTAGTATTCTGGTTACTAGGAACCCTTACTGGTCTTTAGAGATCAGGTACGGAGACTGATTGCGTAAAGGGAAGGTGTTAGCACCCCAACTACGCCCTACCTAAGGTAGGCTGCATTGTTTTGTCTAATAAAATCTAAGTCATGTTGTGGTTTCCTATTGTCCAAAATATGCATTACATGTAATGTCATACCCCGGGTTCTATTGTCCAAAAAAAAAAGAATTAAATATCTGGAATACGCATTACGTGTAATGTCATACCCCAGGTTTTATTGTCCAAAAAAAAGAATTAAATATCCAGAATATGCATTACGTGTAAAGTCATACCCCGGATACTAAGAGACAAACAAAATAAAATTTTTGTTGTTTTTGAAATATTGGCCAATATTCTCTTGACTTTAATAAACTGGTTATTAAAGCCAAAATGCATGCTAAAACATTTTTTTGGTGTATGAAAAATACAATATGAATTTTTAGCTTTGAGACACTTGCCGTATGCACAAAAACATTTTTTTCTCTTTTTTTTAAATCTTTTTTTGTATTTTTGTGGAAGTTTTTGACGAAAACCGGGTATTTAAAAATCAGATTTTTGTATTTTTAACAACATAAAAAAAAATACCACCAAATATTAATCAAAATGACATAAAAATTACATGAAAAAATAAAATGCTGAAAAAAAATATTTTTTTTTTTGAAATGGGACGGATCAGGCCCAAATATATGGGCTGGGCCGAACCTAGCCCAAAGAAGGGGTTAGCTACTGTGCACATAGTAACCGGGTTACTGTGTGCACAGTAACCAGAGAATTAATCTGCAGGTTACTGTGCGCATGCACAGTAACCGTGAATTAATTAGCGAGTTACTGTGCACAGCACAGTAACTCGCTAATTAATCTTCATCTGCTTCATCGCTAAATAAATTCAGGGACTTAATTGAAATTTATCCAAAAAGGGAAAAATTGAAAGAATTAATTAAGGACCAAATTGAATAATCCAGGAATTAAGGACTGTTCTGTAAACAGTGCACCAATTTAAGGATTTAATTGAAATTTATCCAATAAAAGGGCAAAATTAAAAGAAATTTTTATTTGTTTAGGGGTCCAATTGTGAAATGTCCAAAGTTCAGGGGTCTAATTGAAAATCCCCATTTTTCCCGAAACGTCGCCGTTGCTGGAAACAGGTGTGGTCGTCTTCTCCATCCTAGTTCGACAGGCTGAAGATCTGCAACAAATTCGATCGATCTTGGACCACGTCTCTTGCCCATGATCCCGCTCGTGATTTGAATAACGGTCCTGCAAAGATGGGATTGATTTAGGGGGAAGCTCGAGCTCTATAAAAAGGCAGAACAGAAGCTAAACCCGCGAGGAAGAAAACCCAGGGACAGAGGCAGAAACCCAAAAAAAAAACCGAAAGAGAAACCCAGAAAGCAAAGCAGAAACCCAGAACGCAGAAGACTGAAATAAAGAGGAGAACCGATTCTGCCATTGCTGTCATCCCTGCATAAAATCAAACCAAAAACATAGCCAAGAACAGAGAACTCACAGCATAGAAACAGGGCATAAACCAAAAAAAAATACAAACGCAGAAAAAGAGAGAAAGGCTGAGAGGAGTCACGGATTGATCTTGTTTCGTCCCTGCAAGAAAGCAATTAATCCCCTAACCATCGATTATCGACAGAACGCGGTCGAACCCACACCGGCGTTGCAATTCTCACCATCGCCAGAAACAAAGAAATAACATTTGGACACACACCAGTATCATAGCCTTCTTCACCATCGCCAGAAACGGAAAGTCGAACTCCACCAGCGTTGCAGCCTTCTTTGCAATCTCCAGAAGCAGGTGCGCCCGTTTCTCTTTGTTATTTCTCCTGTGTTTGAATTGCCTTTGAATAGTGTGAAGGTAATTTAATTACCTTCGCACTGTTGATGCACGCGTGACAGTGCTTCACGCGTGCATCGTCGTTTTTTTTGCAGCCGGGTCACTGGCTTGGGCCAGTGACCCGGGCGGGGCAAGCTGGGCCCAGCCCAGCCCCTGTGGGGCTGAGCTGAGCCTAGCCACAAAGATACATATGCTGGGCTGGGTTTTAGCCCAGCCCAGCCCCTAGAAAAAAAAAAAAAAAAAAAATGCACATGCATGAATAAAAATAATGTAAATTTATTGGTTTATTCACTGACACCAGAGTCAGGAATAAAAAACACCGGTTTAAATTTATATTATTTTTATTCGTTGTATTTTATTTTATTTAGATGAATAAAAATAATGTAAATTTATTGGTTTATTCACTGACGCCAAGAGTCAGGAATAAAAAACACCGGTTTAAAATTTATATTATTTTTATTCGTTGTATTTTATTTTATTTAGATGAATAAAAATAATGTAAATTTATTGGTTTATTCACTGACGCCAGAGTCAGGAATAAAAATACCAGTTTAAATTTATATTATTTTTAGTCGTTGTATTTTATTTATTTAGCAAGAAAAATAAAAAAATATATGCATGCGTAAAATAAAATTTATTATTTATTTATTTATTCAACTGGTGCTAGAGTCGGGAATAAAAAAATATTGATTTAATTTATTTTATAGCTACGTAATATTTATCAATGCTAGAGTTGAAAATATTCGTAGTTAAATATTCACTGGCGCCAGAGTCAGGAATATTATAAGCAAATTTTCATAGCATAAACTAATAAACATTTAGCAATTTAAGATGAAATTAGCAATGCAGTCTGCCTTAGGCAGGACGTTTAATGGGTGATAATATCTTCCCTTTTACGTAACCAGTCCCGAACCATAGAATCTCTGTTGACCAGTTAGGGTTCCTAGTGACCATAATACTAGGTGGCGACTCCTTAAACAAGAATATCCACATTAAAGAACAGGATGCAGAAATCCATTCTTTCCAAAGATTTAAAAAAAAAAAATTTAAGGCCGCCGTGATGTCGGGTGCGACACACATTGTGATAAAATTATAAAGGGGTATCGATTGTATCTCTTGATTCTCAAATATAAGAGATGTCTGGAGTAGGGTCATCACTAGTTGAGAGGGCTAGGTGGGTTGGGGAAACAAGTAGGTGCATCGCACCTTGTCTTTTCAATATGTGTAAACATATTGAAAAATTTCACAATTTATTTTTTTATTGCTTTGATAAATATTGGAATGAATATGAGTATCTAGTGTACATTGATGTGTATCAACTAGTTATGATATAATTGGAATGGATACGAGTACCTTGCGTACATTGACATGTATCAAACTTGTGATGATATTATTTGAATGAATAAGAGTACCTTGCATGCATTGGTATGGATCCACTTGATTATGATAATGTTTGAATGAACATGTGTACCTTGCGTATAACGGTATGGATCAATTAATTAGGATAATGTTTGAATGAACATGAGTACTTTGCGTGCATTGTTATGTATCAAAATTAATATTTTATTATTAGAATGGATACGAGTACCTTGCATATATTGATAGGTATCGAATTAGCCATGATAACTCTGGAATGGACATTAATTATTATCTTAAATACCTCAGTAATGGATTGGGTATAGACAATGACTTCGAGATTGAAGGAGAAATCATGGATAATTGGTTACTGTGGTGTCGGTGGCTAAGGATACGTTAACGATGATACTTTAGTACCATGACGAGGGTGACCAAGGTTATGAGTCGATACTTGGCACAATGACTAGGGGTGACCAAGGTTATGAGTTGATACTTGGTACCATGACGAGGGTGCCAGGGTTATGAGTTGATACTTGGCACCATGGCAAGGGTGACTAAGGTTTATGAGTTGATACTTTGGCAGTGTAATGAAGGTGACCAAGGTTATGCGAATGATGCTTAGTGTCATAACCCATTTTTTGAGTTATTCCCCCAAATTCATTTTCTTTCTTTCAAGAATATAAAATAATCAAAAGAATTAAAATAAGGACCCAATTATTTGGCAAAAACAAAGCGGCAAGTTGGGAGGATTTCAAATCAAACTGCAATTTTGAAGACTAATTGTATCCCATTTTACTTGAAACTGGGGAGACTGTAGATTCAAGGACAAATAAAATATTTATTACACAAATCTACTTAAAAATTAGGCCTAAAGACATAATATATTTTTAATAGGCTAATTTGATTTAATCATGGGCCGAATTGAAAATTTAATTATGTCTAAGAATTAATTTGGGTCCAATAAAAGGATTTAATTAGGTTCAAGGACTTAATTATACTTTAAATGGTAGTTAACTTCACTAGTTGGATTTGATTAGTTTGGATTCAATTAGGCGAAACTTTCACTTTACTGAAACTTTTGTTTAAATTAAGTTAGCAAGAATGAAATAAAATGAAAAGTGTGGTGGTTTGATTTGCATTTAATTAACCATCAAAAGCATGCTAATTATGATTTAAAATTTAAGAAAATCCTTGGTGTCTTTTCTTAGGCATGTTCGGCCAGATTATTGGTAAGGAAGACGAGAATTGTAGACATGACGGACATGTGCTGGTGTTAAATGGAGGACCTAATTAAAAAGTGAGGACAATGAGAAGTAGGGGCAAGCCAGTTATAAAGGGGACCTTGTGACGAATATAGATTCTAGAGAAATCAGATAGGCTAACTTAGTAGTAGAAAACATGAATAAGCAATAATGATATATTTAAAAACTTAGGATATTAATGTAAAATAAACAAGATGATAGTAGGAAAAGTGAGATATGGTTGTCCAATCCATGTATTGGGACTGAACAGTTCGGTCACCCAACTTTTAGCTGAGATTAGGGCACCCAAATGATAAAATTTAAGATTGGGTTCTTTACAAAGGTTGTAGGTATAGATGTTATCTTTCAAAAAAAACTGACCTCGCATAATTTAAGGTTAGATAACTCCAAATATGGACTGAAGATAGAAGAAGAGTTAAATTTTATCGTACTGGATAGATTATGTTGAGTACTATAACAGATAATTTTAGGGAAGTTAAGGGCAAAATTAAGCTTTCTATCCTTTAGTAGAGTTGTAGAACCGTGTCTTACCTTTCCAAGGAGTCAAGCCACACTTAAAACCGTTGTCTATAACTTTATTTACGAATAAAATAGTAAACAGTGCTCTCGAATGAAAACTAATCTAGAAAGAGTAACGAGGTAGTTGAAGGAAATTAATCGAAAAATGAAATTAAAACATGGTGATGAATTCTTGTGAATGAGATTGCAATAGTATGAGAATGCACATTGTGATAAAATTTTAAGAGGCTATTGATTGTATCTCTTGATTCTCAAACAAAAGAGATGCCTGGAGTAGGGTCGTCAGTAGTTGAAGGGACTCGATCGGTTAGGGAAAGAGGAAGGTGCATCGCACCTTGTCTTTTCAATTTGTGTAAACTTATTGATAAATTACATAATTTATTTTTTTATTGCTTTGATAAATATTGGAATGAATATGAGTACTTTATGTACATTGATATGTATCAACTAAAAATTAATTCAAGTGGGGCAGAAGTTTTGTGACCAGTAGGTCCTAAAGACAAACGCGATGATTTTCCTAAAGGACAACTTTGACATTGAAAATTAAGACATTTGTTGTTACAAATAATCTTATTTTTCGAGATTAACAATTGAAAGATACGTGAAGTAGGATGACCTAGTCGACGATGCCATAAATCGGCAGAGGCAGAAGTGCAGGGAGACCAATAGGCTTGAGGAACTGACGTGACGGAAGACTTGGTCAGGGCATAGAGAGCATCTTTACTCTGACCTGAGAGAAGGACTTCATGGGTGTTGAAATCCTTGACATAAAACACACGAGGGTGAAATTCAAAATAAACATTATTATCAAGACAAAATCTGAACAGAGAGCAGAGGTTTTGTGATTGCAGGAACATGAAGAACATTAGATAAGGTGAAAAAACGATGTGGTGTATATATTTTTGTATGACCAAGATGAGATATAGGAAGGCCCTTACCATCACCAACATGCAAATTATCATTACCAAGGTACGGTTTTGAAGCGGTCAAGGTGGCAAGATCAGGTGTGACGTGTTGATTGGCACCGGTATCTGGAAACCAATCAACAAAACCGGTTGAGGAGAGATTGCGCTGCACCAGGTTGGCAGTAGGTTGTTGGCCATAACCTCGTTGCTGGAATTGAGGGCAATGGGGAGCTGTATGGCCAAAATTCTGACACAGTTGACAGCGTGGATTCTGCCCCCTATTACGCTGCCAAGAGCCTTGCCTATTGTCACCGAAGGAGGAGTTTTGGAAGCTGCGGTGATCAGGTCTGGAGCCAGCAAATCGGTTGCCTCTGCTGTTGGACTAGTTGGGACGCCAGCCACTGTTGAAGCGGCCCCTACTACGGCCAAAATTGCCAAAAGTCTGGCGCTGTACAACAAGAGCAGACGATGGAATGCTGGGTGTGGGCAGCAGAGGAGCATGTATGGAAGTAGAAGATTTGTGAAGAAATTCATGTGTGAGGAGATGGCTGTGAAGATCTGCATATGATAAAGGTTCAGCCTTGGTAATAAGACTGGTAACTAAGTCTTTAAACTCTCCCCGAAGACCACGAAACACATATAAATTGAAATCTTCAAGTGAAACTGGCCGACCAGCAACGACCAATTCATCAAATAAGGCCTTCGCTTTTTGCATAAATTGAGTTACTGATTCATCACCCTGTCGAAGATCCTGAAGAGAGCCGTGAAGTTGCATAATACGAGAGTTGGAGGTGGAAGCGAGAGCTCGCTCAAGAGTGCCCCAAGCTGAACAAGAACTTTGACAACCAACAATAAGATGCAAAACTTCCATAGATAGGGAGGAAAGAAGAGCACTTAGAATGAGTTGGTCCTGTTGTTTCCAGGTTTGAAAAAACGGATTTACCTGAAGAGAGATACCATCATGGGCAAGAACATGTGTTGATGGACATGTGTTGGAGCCATCAACAAAACCAAAAACTCCTTGGCCTAGGAGATAAGGTAGCATTTGCATACGCCAATATAAATAATTGGTGTTTGTTAATTTGAGGGAGATGACTTGATGAGTGTGAGAAAGAGAGATAATGCTTGCGGCAGTAGAGGCAGCAAACGTGGGCTGCAAGAGGAGGCGTTCACCAGCCATGGCAGAGGAGAATCCAGGCGGTGACGTAGTAGAGGAAAGCAGAGGAGGCGCTGCAAGAGAAGAGGGCTGCACTGTTGGAGAAGAAGAAAGCTGGACTGCTGGTGCTGCAGAATTTGAAGATGTATGTGGTGGCTGTTCCATTGAAAAAGGGAGGTTGGGAGGCTATGAGAAAATTAGGTTTAATTTATTTTAGGGTTTTGTTGCTCTGATACCAAGTTGAGAATAATAAAATGTGTTGGGTTGTGCCTTAACCAACCTTCCTATTTATATAGAGGCAGTAGAATACTGCAGTAACTGTAATGATTACAACATCCTATATTAGAATCCTATTCTGATAGATATATGAGTAACTGTAATGATTACAACATCCTATATTAGAATCATATTCTATAATAAGGATAATGTTTGAACAAACATGTCTACCTTGCGTACAATGATATATATCAAATTAATTATGTGATTGTTAGAATGGATATGAGTACCTTTTATACATTGATAGGTATCGAATTAGCCATGATAACTTTGGAATAGATGTGATTATCTTATATACTTCGATATGAATTGGGTATACACAAATGAATTGGAGATCGGAGAAGAAATGATTATTTATTTTGTTTTTCACTTGGTCTTGATAAATTTCAGTTTGACAATGCATTCCTCGAAATCTAGTGAAAAGGATTATGCATGAATAGAAGTGTCCTTCAAAAGATTACTGGGAAAGGAAATTGCGCAGAGCAAGTTATTATGTATTATCAAATTTGATTGATAACCAATCAATACATATAAAAAATATTACAAATCAATATTATTATTACAACTAGAACAGCATCGATCCTAGACGAAAAAGCGAGAATTAATTCGAAGACAAAGATCCACTGATGACCATAAACTAGAAGGACGCAAACATGGAATAGAATTTATTAGACGTGCATGGAAACCTAACTTGCTGGAACAAAGTTTGGCTTCAGCGTTTGGAGCTATTCTGACGTGGTTTCAAGTAGGTCTTGACCATACGAAAAGGGCTCCTGCATTGTTAATAAATTAGTTTGTTGAGCATGAAAAATGAATGCAATAAAAGTAGTTATGGAAGATGATATACAATAATACCTTATTATATATTTCATGCCACTGTTTAATCAATTCTCGACTTCTTACGGCTACGAGCTGATCCCTCCTCCATTCGAGATTTTGATTTTCTGTTATTGCAATCATTTGTGTTATGAGAAATGTTGAGAGATTTTTTTTAATATAATAAGAGGAGATGAAAAGAGTCCTTACATGTTATCGTTGAGTTCAGTACTTTCGTCCTTCTTCAGAAATTGCTTAAACCACTTCACAGAATTTTTGGCATATCGTTTCAAGTTGTTTTCGTAGTCAATGTAGAAGAGACCAAACCTTGAACTATAACCGGATCCCCATTCAAAATCATCCAAGAATGACCAAGCAAAAAACCCCTTGACATCGACACCATGGTCACTGCAAAAGTCAAGTTTTTAGTGCAGATCAGACTGAGAAAGAAATTCCTTTTAAAATAAAAACTAGTACTGTTTGAAAAGGGAACGGAGAACATGAATTTGAAAAGAACAAACTCACTTGATAGATTTCAGAACATTGTGGAAAATGTCTTTATAATATTGCTCTCTGATGGGATCATTGAGGGCTTCCTCTAACGACGAGGAATTCACGTCATCAACTCCTAATTAAAAAAAACCAATAAATCAGTAAATCAGAGCTTCTTGACAACTATAACCATAAACGCATGAGGGCTGTTAGCTCTGTTCTTACCATTTTCAGTGATATATATTGTTGGATTTTCATACGCGTCCTTTATGTAATTCAAAAGATGACGAATACCTTCGGGATAAATATAAAGCCAACTTGAACCCGCCTGCGAATTTGATTTATATATCTCAATACCAGGGGAAAAACGAAAGATTCTACTTATCAATTACAAATTTGATGAAACAAGAATGAAGAATCACATTCACCTGTGGGCCTATTGGTATTCCATTTCTCTCCCCTGTACGCAAAATAATATCAACATAAGTGAGAAAGTGTAGAATTTTAGACCTTGTTTTCTTCTTATTCTGAGTTTTTTTTTTTTTTTTTTCATTTAATTAACAAGCAAATAAATATTTCACCTGGCCAGTTAACACGAGCATCTTCCATAAACCCAATATTCTTATAGTTAACATCCTCAACATTCTGAGCATAATATGTAGTGTAGTAATTGACCCCAATAAAGTCATAAGATCCTCTCAGCATCTTGGATTCCTCCTCACTGAATCTGGGCAATCTTCCTCCAACGTGGTCGTGCATATTCTGTGGATAGTCACCTTTAGTTAGGGGATCCATGTACCTGCCAAAAACATAGAATTTAAGATCTTGGCAAATAATTAATGTTTCAAATTATTATATTATCCAAATCGGCTGGCAAAATGCTTACCATCCAAGCATAAAATCAAGGCTTCGTTTAGTTGCCATCCGATCACTTTCACTAGTTGAGTAAGGTTCAAACCAATGAGAAACGAGGGTTATCCCAATTTTTCCTCCTTGACACGCCTGACGAGATTTTTTCAATGATAAAATTAGCACAGTCACACTGAAAACTTTGGTTAAATATGTTATGAAAGGAGCCACAAATTATAGCCTTAGCTTTAGCTTGTGCAAACCTGATACTTTTCCTTGTACACTTTCACAGCCGTTGCATGAGCAAGCAACAGATGATGGGTTACAATGTAAACCTCGGTGGCGCCAGAGATTTTGGGTTGGCCTGGATAATTCTCCAAAGTTGAAATTCTGCCGGGTGCTAATGTGCCCGTGTCATAACCATTGACGCTAAACATAAAAGGCTCATTTAAAGTGATCCAGTGCTTCACCCGGTCTCCAAATCTTTGAAAGCAAAGCTCCACAAAGTCTCGGAAATCGTTTCTATATGAGTTTTGAAATTATTAGATTCTAGCATGCATGGAGGATTTAAATTAAAGTGAGATGTTTATATAATATGAATATAAAAACGATTACTTACAAAATATTAGGGCTCAAGAAACCACCATATCTGTCCTCAATTGCTTGTGGAGTGTCCCAGTGAAAGAGAGTTGCATAAGGCTGTATACCTGTACATTTCAAAGCGAAAATAATATTAGAAAACTAAAGTGTGAAACGTTTTGTATGAAAGTTTGGAAAATGCTTTTCAAATTTTCGAAATTCAAGCAAAGTAAGATTGCCCCTGCATTTACCATGGCCACTTCAAGATTCTTATTTAGTCGGTAACATTATTATGAAACACAGTCATCGAGGAAAAGGAAAGGGTTATAACCATTTTTTATGAGCTCATCGATGAGATTGTTGTAAAACTGGATCCCTTCTTCGTTTATTCCAGCACTTAGTCTGCCATCTGATGAATTCAATTCGATGATTGAAAAATCAAAGTAAGGAAAAATGTGGGACTTCGAAAGTCAAGTCGTGAATTAAAAAGGAATGAGATGTAGGGTAAAAACAAAAGAAAACACTTACGTGGTAATACCCTAGACCAGGAAATAGAGAATCTGAAAGCATCCATTCCCATTCCCCTCATTCTTTGCACATCTTCCTGTAACATTTTGTGTGTAAAATATATCAACAAGTGTAATGGTGATCAGATCGACAAAAGGGAACTAAAAGAAAAATAAGATGAACATCGTACCTTATAGCGATTATAGAAATCAACTGCCACCTTTGCATTGCTATGGTCACTTATCCTCTCTGCAATTTTTCAGAATTTGTTTTTAAATTCCTTTGAATACATATTATTAGATAAAAATCATATTTACATCTTTAATTTGCACGCACTTTCGCCCCCTGACCCTAAGAGTCACCTTCTTTCTTTCCTTTTTCTCTCTTCTTTTGGATTTAATAGACAAAATACACTATGGTTTTAGGCGGGCCATCAACGTGCTGGCAGGTGACTCCTTGAGAGATTTATACTCGTTGTTTTAGTTAGGAAAGCATTGTAACGAACTCCTGCATTGAATAAAGAGATACCTGGATGCTCCTCGATGAAGGTGTCCCATATATTCGGCCCTTTACCTCTCCTGTTCGTTTCACCTTCAAACTGCATATAATTTAAACGTTATCAGAGAACAAACAATTGAGGCGTCTCTCTCCTCGACCAGAGTACTTGAAGCAATGTTGTACCTGGTAATTGAGACATTAATTTTCTTGTCTGATAGCAGTCATGAAGCCAAGCGAAAGTTTTTAAATGGTTGCTAGAAATTACCAATCGCTTGCTAGAAATTTTGCATGAAACAATTTTAAATTCTTTACGCTGAATTAGCCAAGTCAAGCACAATACATGATCTTTAACCAAAAGCCTAGGAGAGTAACCAATTACGATCAATCTCTAAGATGACCTTTCTTCAATCCCAAACCGACAACCCATCTCTAAACCGTGCAAGAAATGCTTTGAAGCGATCAACTAGTCATCAGCCTGGAATTCATTTGCCTTTGAAGCCATCAACTAGTCATCAGCCAGGAATTCAATTTTACAACTGTCTGGAATTTATTTTCCAAGAAAGTTTATCCTCGCGAAAACTTCAACTTGATTAGGAGAAACAAACTGTGTTTTGCTTCTATCGGAATTCAAGCATCCTCTTCAAGTCTCCAATGAATTCCTTAACAATTTGCAGTATTAGATTACCATTTTTATTATACTTGTTAGAGAATAATATAAATCATATCTTAGGACCTTACCTAACATCTTAAGCTATTGGGTTGAGTTGATTCTTTAACATGGTATCAGAGTCTTGATTTCCAAGCGATCACGAGTTTAAATCTCATCATCCCTATTTATTTGATAAAAATTAAGCACAAAATAATGTGAGTATATGCAAGTTTTAAACTCAAAGGGCGGCCTTCACTCGAGAAAGTGTATTAGAAAATAATATAAATCATATCTTGGGACCTCATCTAATATTTAAATTATTGGGTTGAGTTGGTTCTTTAACAATACTATCCCCTTTATCTAGAGGCGATTAAACACATAATACAAATCACACCATTAATATAGTGCCTCAGGTTCGTAATTATTGTCATTATACTTCATTGTTGAGATTTCTGAACATTTGCAAGATTCTTATAAACCTATTTTCTTTTCTTTAATTGAAAGGTTATCATTAGGAAACCTAAAATTCTAGGACTGTGCATTGCTCCATACACAAGGATTAGAAGTAGGAGCTGTATAAAATATATAGGTGTATCTTTAATCCAATGCTTTATATAATAAACTTAATAGAACATGAGCACAAAAAATCATCTCAAATTAAAATCTTAATTTGTATTATAGAATGTGTGTGTATATATATATATAGAAAATATTATAGGACTACTCTAGTGTTGTGACCTCTACACTTACTATTGCATACTGCTCTATACATATAAATAGGAAAGGTTGGCTAACTGATAAGTTAAGTGTTTTATTATTCTCAACTTGGTATGAGATCTCTAAACAATTTAAAACTCTTTCCCCTTTTCTCCAATGGACTCTTCTTCTCAGCCACCAGTGCAGACTTCCTCTGCCTCTACTGCTCCATTGGTACAAACCTTCTCCTTTGCTGCACAACCAGTGTAGTCTGCATATGAAGCTTACCTTGCTCTTGTCATGCCTCTACAAAACTTGTTCTCTTCCTCTATTCTACACTCTACTCCTGTCGATGTTAGCTGAAATATTGCAACCATGAATGTTTCAATTTTTAGGCTTCTTCTGTTGCTGCTATTGTCATCCACCTTGCTTCCTTGGATGCCATTGTTCCACTCTCTAATACCCATCAAGTTATTTCTCTGAAACTTACAAACATAAATTACTTGTATTAGTGCATGCAAATGAAGTCATATTTCCTTGGACAAGGAGTTTTCCAATTTGTTGATGGCTCAATCTCATGTCCTTCTCCTCATGTGGTTATAGTTGATGGTACTTCTCTGTAGGTTAATCATTATGTTCTTCATTAGAAACAACAAGACCAACTTATTCTAAGTGCACTGCTTTCTTCGCTCTCAATGGATTTCTCCATCTTGTTGTTGATTGTCAAACCTTGCACTGTGTTTGGTGCACTCTTAAGCAAGCCCTTGCTTCTCCATCTAGTTCTTGTGTTATGCAACTTTATGGTTCCTTTCAAGATCTTTAACAAGGTGATGATTTAATCACTAGGTTTATGCAAAAAACTAAAGCATTATTTGATAAATTAGCCACTGTTTGCCAGCCAGTTTCGCTAGAGGACTTTAATTTGTATGTGTTTTGGGGTCTCAGGGTGAGTTCAAAGACTTGATAACCAGCCTCGTGACCAAGGCAGAACCTTTTTCGTATACAGATCTTCATAGTTATCTCCTAACTCATGAATCTCTTCACAAGACCTTCCTTTAATCCATGGGTTTTGCTACAATCAATGCTCCTTTACTTCCCATACCAAACATCCCCCTTTAGCTCTTATTGCCCAACGTTAGTCTTTTGGTTCCTTTTGTAAAGGTAGAGGACGATTTCAGGGAGGGTGGTGTCCCAACAATGGCAACGGTAGACACAGGTCTGATTTTTGCAACTTCAATAGGTCTTCCAACAATTACTGCAGGCAAGGAAATTGGCAGCAAAATAAGGGGCATCATGGCTCTTCATAGTGGTCTAATGTGCATTCTCGATTATGCCAAGCCTCCAACGAATTCCTTAACAATTAGCGGTATTAGATTACCCTTTTTATCATACTATCCCTATTATCTAGGCAAGATTAAACATAGAATACAAATCACACCACCAATATGGTGCCTCAAGTTCATGTAATTATTGTCATTGTACTTCATTATTGAGATTTCTGAACATTTGCAAGATGCTTATAGATCTTTTTTCTTTTCTTTATTTGAAAGGTTGTAATTAGGAAACCTATAATTCTACTACCATGCATTGTTCCATATACAAGGGTTATAAATAAGAGTTGTATAAAATATATAGGTGTATCTTTATATTATTTCTTTATAGTAATTGAGTACAATTAAATTAAAAGAGCACCATTAAGAAGATAGTGATTGAAGGAATAAAAACTTACAATACAAGCATCTAAAAGGAGCAAATAAACAAAAACCAAACTAATTAGTCTAGTTCAAGATACATTCAAGACTTCAGATGTGATTATAACTCATGTAACTAAATTTTCTAACTGAGGATTTCAACCAAAAAGCCAAACATTGAAAGGTAAGATAAAAAATCACATACCAATCATAGACCTTGGACTCGAAGATAAGTCAATTGCAAACTAACTAGATAAACCAATAAAAGCCTTTGTATAGAAGAATAATAGCCTGACACTAAAAATTACCTTTGACCAACATTCTTGAAGATTTTGTTCAGGATCTTTAGATAGACGAATTAAATACCCGAACCAGTGCATGAATATATCCTAAAAATTCCACGCAATAGTACAATGATGGAATAGATAATTACTAGTCTCAATCTCCTCGTAATAAAAAGAAAAAGGAGCATCCTCATAATGAACAATCCCCCGTTTAGCTAAAAAGCCCTAGTGCTGAGACTACCATTAAGTAGGAGCCACATGAGCACATCAATTTTAAGAGGTGCAAAACCTTTCCAGAGCAAAACAAAAAAAGAAGGAGCCCTTGAAGCAAATAGCCTCTCTAGAAATTTGCAACTTGAATGAACTGAATAAGTGTTGGAGCTATCAAATTTTCATACCTTACTATCTTCACCTCCAAAAAACACTAAACCACGCTCCACCTCTACAATTAAATTTCCCCTTATACAAAGCTCACAAGACCTCAAATTCCTCCTCCAAGTCAAGCTAAGTGAGTTATCAATCAGGCTATACACATTTTCAAGGCCAAATAATTGTTGTAAAGAAAGATTAAATGGTCTAGGAAATAAATTATGAAGACGAGCTAGAGTACCTAGCCAAAAATCAATCTAAGAACAAATGTTAATGTCATCACCTACCTTGAAACCAATGCTTGACTTAAGTCGAATGGCTATGCTTTCTCTTGTGGACAAATTCAAAACAATGCCATGCCAGGTTGGATAAAGATAAATAACAAACACGGGAAGCCCATTGTTGTGGTGTGCCCAATGTCGATTGGCAGATGTCTCCTAAGTGTGTTGGAAAGGGGTTTTAGATTTAATCATAAAATATGATTATAAGGTTTAAGAGTCGCCACCTAGTATTATGGTCGCTAGAAAACTTAATGGTCTGCGAGAGTCCGGGTAAGGGACTGGTTGTGCAAGGATAAGATATATCACCCCCAGTGCACCCTACCTAAAGGAAGCTATATTGTTATTTGAATGTTCTTCTAAGTTGTATTTCTATTCATTAGTCTTGTCTAAAGTTTAATGTAGATCTCCCTTCATGAGGAAGTCTCTACCATATCGGATTAAATCTTGACCATTCTAAAGGCTAAACTTATTTATTTCTTGGATATAGCTAAGTCATATCATTTTGAATGACAAAGTAATTATAATGGGATATTTTGTATTTTGATCTATTATAGAATGTACAACATGTGTGTGTGTGTGTGTGTGTGTATAAGAATTAATGTAGGATTATTCCAATATTGTAACTCCTATGATTACTACCGTATTCTACCACATATATATAAATAGGAAAGGTTGGCTAAGGCCAACCTAAGTTATTCTATTATTCTCAACTTGGTATCAGAGCCCTAAATAAACTAAAACACTTCCTCTCCTCTCACTCTTCTTTTGCAGCACTGGCGGTGCCAGCTCTTTCCCCTTCCATAACAACCCTATATTCCTCCTCTACTGCTTCTATTTTGCCGTGGCCATAGCACACAGCTAGTGGTCATGCCATCTTCAACCAAAACAATACTCCCCTATTGCAGCCTTCTTTTGACATTGTTTCTGTCGCCTCTACCACTACCATTATCTCCCTCTCCTACAGTCAACAAGTCATCTCTCTCAAATTAACAAGCACCAATTATCTCTATTAGTAGATGTAGATGATTTTGTGTATCCTAGGTCAAGGAGTTTTTGGCTTTGTTAATGACTCCAACACCTGCCCCTCTCTGTATATTCTTATTGCCAATGGTACCTCTTTTTAGGTAAATCAACTCTTTCTTAGTTGGAAGCAATAGGACCAACTCAATTTGAGTGCTATGTTTTCCTTGCTATCCATGAAAGTTCTACATTTTGTTGTTGGTAGCCAAACTTTATGTTTTGCTTGGCGCACACTTGAGCAAGCTCTAGCTTCCACATCAATCTCTCGTATTACGCAACTTTATGGCTTTCTTCAAGATCTTCAACAATGTGTTGAATCGATAACTCAATTTATGCAAAAAGATAATGCCTTGTTTAATGAGTTAGTTATTGTTGGCCAACCTGTTTCGCTGGAGGATTTCAACTCATATGTGTTTTGTGGCCTTCGGGGAGAGTTTAAAGACTTAGCAACAAGCCTTGTAACGAAGGCCAAACCTCTACAATATACAGATATTCATAGTCACCTCCCCATGCATGAATTTATTCACAAATCATCCAATCCATCCATGGGGTCTACTACCATCAATTCTCCTTTGTTGCCCACGCCCAACACACTTCCTTCTACCTTTGTTTCTCAATGCCATACCTTTGGGAACTTTGGCCACAGTAGGGGCCATTTCCATGGAGGTTGTCGTCCAAACCAATTCAACAGTAGAGGCAACCGATTTGCAGTGTCTAAACCAGATATCCACAGGCTTCATGACTTTTCCACCAGTGACAATAGATAAGGAAATTGGAAGCGCAGTAGGGGGTAGAATCCACGCTGCCAATTCTACCCAATGTTTGGCCATACAGCTCCTCGCTGCCTTCATCTCCAACACCAGGGCTATGGACAACAACCCTACCTCCCCCCAAGTACTGCACTCTCTCTCTTCTGAACCTCTTGCATTCTCTTATGCTGACAAGTATGCTGTTTGGCATGATGCTACGTGTGATGAAATCAAGACTTTGCGCTCTAACCGCACTTGGTCTTTAGTTCCCTTTCTTCCTTTGATGAACGTTATTGGTAGTAGATGGGTGTATCAGATCAAACATCATGTTGAAGGTAGAATTGAGCGTTATAAAGCATGCCTTGTTTCTAGAGGCTTTACTTGTAGGAAGGCATTGATTATTCTGAAACCTTCAGTTCAGTTATTAAGTAGGCCACCATCCGAATAGTTTTCTCCATTATGGTTTCACGCAATTGGAAGATTCATCAACTTGATATTCATTGTCATAGCACATTTTTGGGTTATTCCCTAATTCACATTTTTTTCTATTTCTTTAAAAAATTTAAAAATCAATAAATATAACAGTGAAAATAGGATGTCAGAACGCTCAAAAAATGGTTAACAAATTGGTGGAGAAGGTTCAAAAATAAAAAGATTAAAATTTAACAGTATTTTGTTCGTTGATAATAGCCCTGTTGACAAAAAATATTCAATTTGTGGAAAGAAAGTGCAAAATCAAACATTTAGGGACTCAATTAAATTTTATTGAAGGTTTAATTGATTTTATAGAGGGTTTGATTGCAAGAAAAAATGATTTTGGAATTAATTTGGGCTTTAATTGTAAGAAATTACATTATAGGGTCAAATTATAATTTTTGAAAGTTAATTTAGTCAAATCAGGGGCTTAATTGCTTAAATATTGAAGTTGCATGGTCAATTAGGGACTTAATTGAAGAAATCCAAAACCAAGGACCAAAATAGAAAAGGCACGTAAATAGAGGGGCTGGAATTAAAACCAGACCAGGGGCCCAATTGAAGAAATTAGAAGCTTATTGATCAATTGAGGGTGAAATTGCATAAATTCAAGGCCAAGGAGCAAAGGAAAAAAGGCGACCAACTTTAGGGTTGCTGCCTGCTTTTTGGCAGAGATGCAGTTGCATTGATTTTAAAATAAAAATTGAAATTAAGGACTCGATTGAACTAATTACAAATTGAAGACTGATTTGTACTTTGACATAAGTTTTTGCCGCCTTTTCCTTTTAAATGAAATGGTACATTTTTTCCAAAACGGCGTCGTTTCATGCACTATTCAGGTAAAAAAAAAAAAAAAACCCAAATGGTGCTATTTTGAACGGCATTGTGGATCTTCTTCTTCCCCTTGACGTGCGAAGTAGGGGAAGAAGAAGATTTTTTTATCGACTTTTCTCTCCCTTTTCTCTAAAAAACATTAAAAAGACACCAACCATAACTCCACGTGCATAACCTCTGACCCGTGGCCTCCCACGAGGCGATGAAAAAGGAGGGAACGTACCCCTCTGGCTGTTTTTGGGGCGGCCTCACAGGGGCTGCCCGTACCTCTCTCTTTGCTATGTTTCCTATAACTATGGGGGAGACCCAAGAAACAGGAGGACAAATCAAAAGATGAGAAAAAGGAGGGGGGAGAGAGAAGAAAAAACCAAGAGAGAGAGAGAAAAAAAACAAGGGAAGAAGAGAAGGAAAACAAAGAAAAAGAAAAGGTAAAAAAAACAAACAGGAATAGATAGAAAGAAGAGAGAAGTAGAATAGGGATATAGAGGAGAGAACCGAGAGAGGAAAAAAGAAAGAAAGAAGAAGAACAAAAGGGGAAAAAAAAGAGAGAGAGAACAGAGAGAGATAGGGAAAATAGGGGAAAAACCGGTGAAAACCGTCCTCGCCGGCACCGTCTCCTCCACCTCTAGCTATCGCAGACAACAATAACCACTGCCCTTCATGCCAGGTAATCATCTCTCCTTCTTTGCTTCATTTTCTGTTGTCTTTCATTTGCATACAAAACGTAAGCAATTCACGTTCTGCAGCAAGATGAAAATAATTATAATCTTTTGGGCTGGTGCTGGCCCATTTTTCATGATAATTAGAAAACACACTAAGACCATAGTTTTTTATCAGACATTAAAACAACACAGCCTACCTTAGGTAGGGCATAGTTGAGGTGTTAATACCTTCCCTTTATGCACCCAATCTCCGTACCCGATCTCTAAGACTAGTTAGGGTTTCTAGTAGCTAGAATACTAGGTGGCGACTCCCATTAAAAGTTTTCAATGATAAAAGACAAGAATTTCTTGTCTCCCCATATTTTCCAGATAGACTTAAACATTTTCCCTTGAGGGTGGACAATCGCCGTGACGCCACATATGTGCGAAATTCATAATGCTATTCTCAATGGCTTTCTTATTGAAGAGGCCTATATGAAACAGCCTCCAGGTTTTGTTGACTCTACTCTTCCATCTCATGTGTGTAGATTGCACAAGTCATTGTATTCTTTAAAACAGGGCATGGTACACTTACCTGAGTGATTTTTTTGCTATCCACTGGTTTTCAGGCCTCTAAGGTTGACACCTCCCTTTTTATCTTGTCTGATGGCTCTAATATCTTTATCTTATCGTGTTTGTTGATGATATCCTACTTACGAGTAGCAACTCTACTATGTTTCATCGCCTAATACAATTACTATGCTTTGAATTCAAGCTTCGTTACTCGGGCGCATTTCACTTTAGGTATTGAAGTTCAATCTATAGGTATGGGTTTGATGTTGCGTTAACACAAATATATTCTTGCATCCTCACCAAGCTGGTATGACTTCCTGCAAACCCATTGATACTCCAGTCTCTCCTTCGAAAGTTATTATACTACCGGATAATTCATTCTCTGATCTTACACGGTTTCATCAAATCGTGGGTGCTCTTCAGTATCTTACCTTCACCCACCCAAATATCTGCTTTGCTATTAACAGAGTCTATTAGTTTATGTATCCTCCTACAGATTCTCATTAAGCCACCATTAAGCGTACTCTATGCTACCTTAAATGTACAACATCTTATAGTTTTCATATCACAATTTTATTTTTAAAAAAATATTTTTAATTTTGAATAGATGAATTTATAGACATAATTATGCCATCGGTAATTTACAGTGAGTTGCAAAATAAATAGAACTTTCAAAAGTAGAACTCAAGTATTTTAAGGGAGCTTTACATTGACCTAGGAGAGTAAGTCCAGTTTCAACAATATGTCTATGACGACATTCGACCATGCCATTTTATTCACGAGTATGATGGCAAATAACACAATGATGAATACCTATTGTTTTAAAATAGGTATTGAGTTTTTGATATTCGCCGCCCCAATCTGTTTGAACAAATTTAATTTTTAAGGAAAACTGATGTTCAACTTGTGCTTGAAATTGATGAAAGACAGTAAAAACATCATATTTGGCAGCCAAAGGGTAAAACTAAATAAACCTTGTATGGGCATCCACAAAAATAACAAAATAGTGAAATCCATCAGATGATGACATAGGGGAAGGTCCCCAAACATCACTAAAAATCAAGTCAAGAGGAGCTTGAGTTTGAGGACCTGTAGTTTTTAAAGACAAACGAGACGACTTACCAAGAGGACATGCTGAACAATTAAAATTAAAATATTTTGACGTACAGGACACCTTTTTATTTGACATTAAAAAATGCAAAATACATGGACTGGGATGTCCAAGACAACGATGCTAGACATTAGCTGAAGTAGAGATTCAGGTGGATAGAAAGGCTTGAGGTAATGACATTGCAGAGGACTCGGACAAAACATATAGACCATCTCTACTCCGACCGGAAAGAAGAACTTCCTTTTTCATGAGATCCTTAACATAAAATACAAATGGATGAAATTCAAAAAACATGTTATTCTCAAGACAAAACTTCTGAACAGATAGTAAAGGTTTCTTGATGGTACGAACATGTAAAATGTTGGATAATGTAAATGTGTGTTTGGGTGACTGAGTGTGAGAGTGAGCAATATTAGAGATAACAAGTCCCTTACCATCGCCAATATGTAAGTGATCATTACCAAGGTAAGGTTCTGAACTTGTCATACTCACAAGGTCCGGCATCACATGATGATTCGCACCTGTATTAGGAAACCAAGTAACAAGAAAAGTTGTGGGGGCAGTATTAAATGCTAAATTGGCATTAGCTTGTAAATGATGAGTAGATAATTGAGAACACTGCTAAGCAGTATGCCCATAATCATAGCATAGATGACAATTGATGGTGCGATGAGAATCCCCAAAATGGTTGCTTTGCTGCCCAAAGTGCTGACTTGAGCCACAGGAGACCCGATTTCCCTGTTGTCCAAACTGTGAACCTGAAGTAGAATTTGTAAGACTGAAATTCTGAGCTGAACCATAACCATGATTTCCACGATAACTACTACAGTTATTTGGTTGCCAGCCCCTGTGAAAACGGCCTCTTTTGCCAGCGTTGGAACCTGATTGCCACTGCCCAAAAAACACAGATGGCTGCTGGGATGGAGTGGGTAACAGAGGAGCTGTTATAGCAGGATGGATATTGGTTTTGTTGATAAATTCATGCATGAGGGGGTGGCTGTGGAGGTCAGTGTACGAGATAGGATCAGCTTTAGTAGATAAGATGGTTACCAGGTCCTTAAACTCGCTGCGTAATCCCCGAAACACATACAGATTAAAGTCTTCCATAGAGATCGGTCTACCAGCTGCAGCAAGTTCATCAAACAAGGACTTAGCCTTCTGCAGATAGGTGCTAACAAATTCATCATTATGTCGTAGCTCTTGGAAGGAACCATGGAGCTGCATAATTCGTGAGTTGGAAGGAGAAACAAGGGTTGTTTCCAGCATTGTCCAGATGTCGTGGGAGGTGTTACAATCAACCACTAGGTGCAGAACTTCCATGGAGAGGAAGGATAAAAGAGCACTCATGTGTAGGTGGTCTTATTGCTTCCATGACAAATAGGAAGCATTAACAGTAGGTAAGGAGGTGTCAACAGAAATCAAATGAGAGGGAGGACATGGTAATGAGCCATCCACTAAGGGAAAAATACCTTGGCCCAAGAGAAAAGGTTTCATCTGCATCCTCTAATACAGGAAATTGGTGTTGGAGAGCTTTAAAGATATTACCTGTAGAGTGTTGGGGAGAGGGATGATAGCAGGGACTTTTTTCATAGCAGTCGTGACATCTAAAGAGGAAGTCTGAGTTAGCAGTAAGAGGAGCACCAGATGTAGCAGCTGTCATTGATGGTGGTGTAAGAGAGGTGTTGTAACCCAATTTTTGATCATTTTATTTTAATTATTATTATTATTATTATCATTATTTTATTTACTGAAAAGGATGAAAAAAATAATAATGATGGAAAAACAAGTAAAATGAAATAAATGAAGAATGAATTAAAATTTGGGTTAAGGGCAACATGATTGGAAGTTTTGGGGTTTAATTAAACTTTGGAATTAATTTAATTAAGCTTGGAATTAATTTAATTAATTCAATTAAGGGTTTAATTAGAGAACTGATAAGTTTTGAGACTTAATTGAGCTTGGAATTAATTTAATTAATCCAATTAAGAAATTAATTTAATTAATCCAATCAGGGGTTTAATTGAAGAATTGATAAGTTTTGAGACTTAATTGAGTTTGGAATTAATTTAATTAATACAATTAAGGGTTAAATTGGAGAATCGATAAGTTTTGAGACTTAATTGGACTTAGAATTAATTAAATTAGTTAAATCAGGGACTTAATTGAAGAAATACCAAAGTTTGGGGATAATTGGGGGCATGATTGCAACAAATTAAAATCCAAGGACTACATTGAAAATGGCGCACAAATGCAAGGGGCCAATTACAATTTAAACTAGGGGCTTAATTACAAAACTTTTAAAACTTCAAGGGCCAAAATGCAAATAATCATTAAACTTCAAAACGGCGCCGTCTGTGGATACACTGTTCATCTTCTTCAACAAACGCCTGCCGCCGCCATTACACCTGCAATCAATGGTTGGAAGAAACGGATTGTTCTCTGGCTATAAAAGCCAGAGAACAAAAGGTCACAGAGGGCAGAGAAAGGAGAAAAGGGCAGAATCGAAAGGGGGGGAGAAGAAAAAAGCCACGAACGGCAGAAAATGAGGACAGAAGAACGAACCAGAATAGCAAATTTTTGTTTCTTCTCAGGGAACAGAGACGAAGAGAAATAAACAGGGGGGTAGACAAGGAAAGAGCAGAGAACAAAATAGAGGGTACCGAGAGAGGGAGGACCGAAAGCACAAGCTAAGAAAAGGAAAGAGCCAAAAGCCAGCGTTCCCAGCTTTGCTTTCGTCCCCAAAACGCAAACAAAGTGAACAGAACAAAACAGAAAAAAACCGAAAGAAAAGAGAAATCAAAGAGCAACACAGAAAGGGGTTTAGTTTTTGCCATTGTTTTCGTCCTTGCAGAAAAACCTATCAACAACCAATTCACAGTGGGCCGGCCTCTCCATCGTCTTCTCGGTTTCAAAAGTCGCTGAGAAAAATGAAGAGGCAACGTAGAAAAGTGAACACAGAGGGAGACAAGCAGAAGGGAAAAACATAAGCAGAGGAAAGCCACTGTGATCAGAACCAGTGTCACTGTTGCCTTCGGTTTTTTCCAGAACCAGGTAAGTAGGCTTCACTTCCCCCACTTTTCATTTTAATTCACTCCATTTACCTGCACATGCACGCATGCTTTATATTGCCCAGCCTCCATGGGCTGAGGTGGGCCCAGCCCCTAAAAAAATAAAAAAATAAAAAAATAAAAACAAATGTGTATGCATGAATAAAAATAATGTAAATTTATTGGTTTATTCACTGACGCTGGAGTCAGGAATAAAAATACCGGTTTAAATTTATATTATTTTTATTCATTGTAGTTTATTTTATTTAGCTAAAAAAATAAAAAAAATATGTGCATGCATAAAAATAAATTCATTTTTATTTATTTGTTCATTGGTGCTAGAGTAGGGAATAAAAAATATTGATCCAATTTTTTTCAGCTACGAATGTTTACCAACATCAGAGTTGGAATTATTCGAGCTCGAATATTCACTGGCGCTAGAGTCAGGAATATTATAAAAAAATCATCATAGCATAAGAGAATAAATATTTAGCAATTGAAGAAAAAACCAACAATGCAGTTTGCCTTAGGCAGAACGTTTAAGGGGTGATAATATCTTTCCTTTTACGTAACCAATCCCGAACCACAGAATCTCTATTGACCAGTTAGGGTTCCCAGTGACCATAATACTAGGTGGTGACTCCTTAGACATTTTTTTCCTTAAAAGAACCAGATGCCATAAATCTATTCTTTTTCCATAATCGAGAATTATTTTTAGGGTCTCCGCGATGTCGGGTGCGACAGAATGGCAACTCTACTGGGGAGTTAGGATTAAGCTTTGTCTTTTGTCTTATTATTGCTATTTATTTGTTGTGTTTATTTGTTTATTTTTCCAGCATTTACTACTTTAGCATGCATCACTTTAAAAGCACACACTTTACAACCTAGGATAAGTAGGGGAGTAACGGTACCCCAATGGTTTTAGCCTGGGTAAGACTCGTGAAACCATCCAACTCTCGCTTGATTGTTTACTTGGAAGTAGTTGATATGCCAAACTGATATTACTCAGGGCCTTTTGACATGACCAAAAGATTGATATCTTCTTCCAAGTGCAAGAGTGTCGAAGTAATAAATAACCCGATAAGACCGAAGTCGAACCACAGAGAGGTTAATTGTATAAATTATAAATAACAAGACAACAACAGCAACAACAACAATAATAACAACAATAGTAATAGCAATAATAATAATAATAATACTCAGTACGTGGCGTTGTTATACCTGAGAATGATCTAAAAGATCGGGTCACAGGTTTCCAGCCTATATATTGAGTTTTTAAAAAAATCAAAGAGATATATTATATAATATAAACAGAATGTAAATAATAATAATAATACTAATAATAGTAATAATATTAATAATAATAGTAGTAGTAGTAGTAGTAGTAGTAATAATAATAATAAAAGAAGAAGATGAAGAAATTAATGAGAACTTTGAGATGGAAGATTAATGTAAGGATTAAATAATGATAAAAACAAATGTCAAGGTTAGAGGATCCACCAATGGTATTTCAAACAAGTATAGTATAAACTCTTATTACTCAATTTGGAAACCACACACGGAGGAGGTTCCAATCTGATGATTTGTCATTAATAGCTCATTATAAATTATTAACATGATCATATTAATTATCAAGTTCCTTTCATAGCCCAGGTGTAGGTAATACCATACGGTTGGGCTGTGAGAGTGCCAAGCATTTGTTGTACCAAGTATTATACAACACAAATCTAGATTAACCATTTAACAAGCAAGGTATTAAGAATTAGTAAGATAAAAAGATAAGACATGTTAATATTAAACATTAAGGTCCATGTTGAGTTTACACCATACTTATTTTACACCATTAGTGTAACCTTTTCACTTTGACATAATAAACTTAGCTAAACATAATGAAGAAGAGAAACATAAATAAACAAAACAAGAACATAAATAAGATACAAGTTAACTAAGGAAATGAAAAGCATAAACAAGATATTAATGAAAGCAAAACTTAAAAATTACAAAAAATATAAAGAGAGAAATAAAGAGCATGAACTTGATCTGAACAACCAAGCCCCCAAATGCATGGCAATGCCTCCTTTTATAGGCCAAAATTCAGAAGTATTGATTTGATGACTAATTGTTGAGTGGGTGGCCAACTTTTGACTTGGTGAAAATCCTTATCTTCTTGTCTGAATAACAAAAAAATGCTACCATCTGAACTGGGTCCACTGGAAAACATGAAAGTTGTAGGAAATTGACTCAGCTTTCTAGGAAAAAAAATGGAGGTTATTTGGACTTCTAGAACTCCAGATATGGGCCAAACACTGAACAGTGTTCGGGCTGCAGGACAGATTCAGACTTCTCCGTTGTTGCTATAATTTGGACTTGAAAACGGCCTTCTTAGATCTTGATGAAAACATGAAAGTTGTAGGCCTATGTCTTACTGAATCTTTTTAAAAATTTGAGATCATTTGGACATCTAGAACTCGAGATATGACCCAATTACCGAACAGTGTTTCAGTTTGGACTGCACCAACATCTCTTTTCTAAGTTTCATCCTCTCTTTATCTTCACAAATTTCAGTAGTTGAATTCATCTATCAATCCTTTGATTTATGTGATAAGCCTGCATTTAAGATGAACATTTACCATATATTAGGGTATTTTATAGTATTAAACTTGTTATTATAAAACATGCTTTAGTTAAGGAGTTATTGATACTTTAAGTGCAAAATGATGATATAAAACCTTGATAAATATGCACTTTTAAGTACTAATCACCTTTATCTTCACACTACTTGTAAGCCTCATATTGACCTTTCATGGACGATCGCTGAGCATGCGAGAGACCATTTAAAACTAGATAATGACTAACCCTTTGATGCACTTAATAATTAGGATCTTCTTATTGGTTGTCACCCCGTATAGGGCAAGTCCGCATTTCATACGCATTTTTTTAATTGCTTCAACATTTTTGCATAATTTCATGATTTACATTTAGCAGGTTGAAACCCATCTATAACACTCGTTCAAGAGAAAACACAAATGGAAAACGAAGAAAGAGCCCAGTTGGAAGCCCAACATCAAAAAGAGATGGATAATCTTAAAGAAGAAGTCACAAGGCTTACTAGTCTACTCGAGCAGGCCTTGAGAGATAAATCCAGAAAAGCAACACTTATAGCTCAGCCTGAAGATATGCATGTAACTTATTTCGATCCATAGAATCTGGGGGCAAATAGGGTGCCATCTGAATTTCAACAAGCCATGCATTTCCAGCCAGCATACCCCATGAGAATGTCGTTTACCATTGATTCTACCGAGAAAGAATCTCAAAAAGGCAAGATGGTGAGAGAAGAGGGTTTGGAAAAATGGACTACCCTAGAATAGAGGATAAGGGCAGATGAGGGAAACCATTTGTGTGACCTGGTGAAAGCTGTCAATATGTGTTTGGTACCTAACGTAGTCATTCCTAAGAAGTTTAGGGTGCCAGAATTCATTAAATATACGGGAACTCAATGTCCTACAACTCATGTCAAAGCATACTGCAACAAAATGACTGAGGTGGTTGATGATGAGAAATTACTGATTCATTTCTTCCAAGACAGCTTGAGTGACGCTGCCCTCACTTGGTATATGCGGTTGGACAATACCAAGGTTAAAAAATGGGGTGATAATATCTTCTCTTTTTCGTAACCAATCCCGTACCATAGAATCTCTGTTGACCAGTTAGGGTTCCTAGTGACCATAATACTGGGTGGCGACTCCTTATACAAGACATTTTCCCTTAAAAGAACCAGATGCAAGAAATCTGTTCTTTTTCCATAATCAAGAGATTATTTTGTGGGCCACCACGATGTCAGGTGCGACAAGAGGAAGAAGAGTGAGTGAATGGTGCAGCAGCAACAAAGTTATTCATCATTGACAGAGAAGAGAACTAGACCAAAATAAAGCTGCGATTTTATTTTCTTTGCTTGCTCTGATACCAAGTTAAGTTTAGAGAATAATTTGTATGTGAATTACAATGGTTGCTAATAGCTGCAACCATCCTTTGTATTTATATCTCTAGGGTTATGTACAATACTAGAGTGGAGTATAATATACATGATAATTATCCTATATAAGGTATTTACATATATAAGGAATCTATTTTAATCTCTTTCCATAATAAACCCTAACCTATAATTCAATATCAAGCATCAATTCATTATCAAATTTGAAATGAATTTTTAAGATCATGTTTAGAACACCTTACCCAATATGAATTAAGATTTTGATCTTCAACTAGTTGAAGATTTTCAACTCCCTCCTTCTTTTCTTCTTGTTAATCCCTTGTACACAAGTGTTTATCCCATCTATAAACCCTTAATCTTGGATGGGTTTTTGAAATTTTAGTGTTTCTCTCTTGATTTTGCAAGAATGGATGCAAAACTCCATATTTTCTTTCCTTATGATTCTTGCAGATTTTTTTTTGTGAGGAGAGGTTATTTATACTTTATAGTTTCCCTTATTTGCATTTAGGCCCCGTGTTTCCTTTCAATGTATTATTTTCTTCAATTACATCCAACCCTTAATAGTACTGGGTTTATTATAATGTCTCGAATTATTTCACCTGGAAATTTATATTAAAAAAATTTCTTAATTCATGTTTTTATTTAACCATATGCATGAATTTCTTCACTTTTATTTATTTATTTATTTATTTTTCCTGGGGTTTACATTTACTACCTCCACTTTTTTACAAGTGAACAGTGGAGAGTGAAGTAATTTGCTCTCTACTATTCACATTACAAGTGAACACCCGAACCAAAATGGTTGGAACGGGTCCGACCTAGTCTAGAAAATATCAAAAAATCCTTTTGAAATTTTTTTGGTGATTTTCTTGCATATTTTTATATCAATTTTGCTTAATATTGATTTGTATTTTTGTACCGTAAAAATACAAATCCGATATTAAAATACCAGTTTTTGTTGAAACATTGCAAAAAATTATAAAACAAAAAAAAATTGTTTCATGCATACAACGAAGTCTCTCAAAGATTAAAATATATACATGGCTTTCTTACGTGGATAATGAATCTTTGTTTCAAGCTGGTGAATTAATTCCTAGCTGGCTGCCTCTTGCTCTTGGTTTCTGCTATTCCTTGAAGCTGGATCGTTTCTGTTATGCTCAGCTACATGTCTTGCATGGCTCTCTTACGTGGATAATGGCTCTTTGTTTCAAACTGGTGAATTAATTCCTAGTTGGCTGCCTCTAGCTTTTGTGATCTACTCTTCCTTGAAGCTGGATCGTTCCTGCGGTGTGCACGTCTTCCTTGCCTTGCTGGATGATTGTGTTGTTGGCTTCGATGGTTGCTTTCGGGTTGATCTTCAGATGGTTAGCTTGGGCATTGGTTGTGCTGATTATTGAGGAAATGGTCAGCTAATCTGCTGAGCTGTTTTGTTATTTTTTTCTTCGTTCAAGGGAGTCTGTTCCCTTTTCTGGTTTTCAGCTTGTATTCCGCTGATTTTTAGTTTTTGTGTCTATGGGGAGTTTACTCCCTATTTGCTTGTATGTATATATTCTGAACTCTGCTGGTTTCCAACTTGTATTGCAAGCTCGTCTTGCTCTTTTTCATCTAATATACTTCTTACATTTGATAAAAAAAAAAAAAGAAAAAAAAAAGATTAATATATATATATATATATCATATTTTCATACAAGAAAAATTCAAAAATTTGTTTTAGCATGTATTTTGAGCTTTAATAAATAATTTATTAAAGCCATGAGAACTAGGCCAATATTTCAAAAAAAATAAAGAAATTTTTTTTTCTTTTAGTATATGGGATTATAAACTTATACGTAAAATATATTTTCGATATTAAAAGCATCATTCTTTTATGTACAGACATTAGAATGGTCAGGATTTATCCGATAAAATAAGGATTTTCAAAATTGCTTATACCCCCTCTAATTAGTACTTAAAAGTGCATGTTTATCAAGGTTTTATATCATCATTTTGCACTTGAAGTATCAATAACTCCTTAACTAAAGCATGTTTTATAATAACAAGTTTGATACTATAAGATACCTTAATTTATGGTAAATGTTCATCTTAAATGCAGGCCTATCACATAAATAAAAGGATTGAATGATGAGTTTAAGTATTGAAAGTGAAAGGACAAAAAGATGGCCAAACTTAGAAAAGAGATGTTGGTGCAATCCAAACCGGAACATTGCTCTGTATTTGGATCATATCTAGAGCTCTAGATCTCGGATTTAGGTCCATTTTATATGGATGGAAAGGTAAGACAAAGGCCTACAACTTTTATGAGGAGCCTAAGATTTAAAAAGGCCGTTTTGAAGTCCAAATTGAAGGAACATATCTTGAGTGTTTAACCCATATCTTGAGTTCTAGAAGTCCAAATGACCTCATCTTTTTTTTGTTGGAAAGCTGAGACAATTTCCTAGAACATTCCTGAGGATTCTGGGCAAATTATGATGTCAGCAATGATGTTTTGTTCAGATAAGAAGATAAGGATTGTCACCAAGTCAAGATGTGGCCACCCACTCATCAATTAGTCAACAAATCAATAGTTCTGAATTTTAGCCTATAAAAAGAGGCATTTGCCATGCAGTTAGGCATCTTGGTTTCTAGATCAAGATCATGCTCTTGCTTTCTCTCTTTGTATTGCTTATGTTTTGCTTTCATTAATATCAAGTTTATGCACTTCATTTCCTTTCCTTTACTTAGTTAACTTCTTTCTCATTTATGTTCTTATCTTGTTCATTTATGTTTCTTTCTTTCATTATGTTTGGCTAAGTTAATTATGTCAAGGTGAAAAGGGTACACTAATGGTGTAAGAATAAGTATAATATAAACTTAACATGGACCTTAACGTTGGATACTAACATGTTTTATATTTGTTATCTTGTTCACTTTTAATACTTTGCTTGTTAAATGGTTAATCTAGATTTATGTTGTATAACACTTGGTACAACAAATACTTGGTACTTTCATAGCCCATACTATATGGTATAACCAACACCTGAGCTATGAAAGGAACTTGATTTGTTGTTAACATAAGTTATAATCATGAATGTCTGCCAACATTTACAAGTATTAGCTTTATTCGAATAAGATAACTAATGTAATCATGTTAACAATTTATAATATGATTGGAACCTCCTTTTATGTGTGGTTTCCAATTGAGTAATAAGAGTTTATACTATACTTGTTTGAAGTACCATTAGTGGATCCTCTAACCTTGACATTTATTTTTATCGTTGTTTAATCTTTACATTAATCTTTCATCTCAAAGTTCTCATTAATTCTTCATCTTCTTCTTCTTTTACTACTACTACTACTACTACTACTAGTATTATTATTATTATTATTATTATTATTATTTACATTCTATTTATATTATATAATATATCTCTTTGATCTTTTCATAAACTCAGTATATAGGTTGGAAACCTGTGACCTGATCTTTTAGATCATTCTCAGGTGTAACAACGCCACGTACTAAGTATTATTATTATTATTATTATTATTATTAATTACTATTATTGTTATTATTGTTGTTATTGTTGTTGTTGTCTTTTTATTTATAATTTATACAATTAACCTCTCTGTGGTTCGATCCCGGTCTTGCCGAGTTATTTATTACTTCGACACTCCTGCACTTGGGAGAAGACATCAAGCTTTTTGGTCGTGTCACCCTCCCTTTGAATTTAAGGATTATTTCGAGGAGACCCTACATTTTGCATCCTCAGGAATTAATTATTTTCCACAGGTATTCTTTATTTTATTTTTCACTTGTCTTGATAAATTTCAGTTTGACAATGCATTCCTCGAATTCTAGGGAAAAGGATTATGCATGAATAGAAGTATCCTTCAAAATATATATTACTGGAAAAAAGAAATTGCGCAAAGCAGGTTAATATTTAATATCGAATTTGATTGATAACCAATCAATACATATAAAAAATAAAAAAATATTACAAATCAATATTATTATTACAACAAGAACAGCATCGATCCTAGACGAAAATGTGAGAGTGCGAAGACAAAGATCCACAGATGTCCATAAACTAGAAGGACGCAAACATGGAATAGAATTTATCAGACGTGGAAACCTAACTTGCTGCAACAAAGTTTGGCTTCAGCGTTTGGTGCTATTCTGAAGTGGTTTCAAGTAGGTCTTGATCATACGAAAAGAGTCCTTACATGTTATCGTTGAGTTCAGTACTTTCGTCCTTCTTCAGAAATTGCTTAAACCACTTCACAGAATTTTTGGCATATCGTTTCAAGTTGTTTTCGTAGTCAATGTAGAAGAGACCAAACCTTGAACTATAACCGGATCCCCATTCAAAATCATCCAAGAATGACCAAGCAAAAAACCCCTTGACATCGACACCATGGTCACTGCAAAAGTCAAGTTTTTAGTGCAGATCAGACTGAGAAAGAAATTCCTTTTAAAATAAAAACTAGTACTGTTTGAAAAGGGAACGGAGAACATGAATTTGAAAAGAACAAACTCACTTGATAGATTTCAGAACATTGTGGAAAATGTCTTTATAATATTGCTCTCTGATGGGATCATTGAGGGCTTCCTCTAACGACGAGGAATTCACGTCATCAACTCCTAATTAAAAAAAACCAACAAATCAGTAAATCAGAGCTTCTTGACAACTATAACCATAAACACATGAGGGCTGTTAGCTCTGTTCTTACCATTTTCAGTGATATACATTGTTGGATTTTCATACGCGTCCTTTATGTAATTCAAAAGATGACGAATACCTTCGGGATAAATATAAAGCCAACTTGAACCGGCCTGCTAATTTGATTTATATATCTCAATACCAAGGGGAAAAAGGAAAGATTCTACATATCAATTACTAATTTGTTGAAACAACAATGAAGAATCACATTCACCTGTGGGCCTATTGGTATTCCATTTCTCTCCCCTGTACGCAAAATAATATCAACATAAGTAAGATCGAAAGTGTAGAATTTTAGACCATCTTATTCTGAGAGTTTTTTTTTTTTTTTTTTTTTTCATTTAATTAACAAGCAAATAAATATTTCACCTGGCCAGTTAACACTAGCATCTTCCATAAACCCAATATTCTTATAGTTAACATCCTCAACATTCTGAGCATAATATGTAGTGTAGTAATTGACCCCAATAAAGTCATAAGATCCTCTCAGCATCTTGGATTCCTCCTCACTGAATCTAGGCAATCTTCCTCCAACGTGGTCGTGCATATTCTGTGGATAGTCACCTTTAGTTAGAGGATCCATGTACCTGCCAAAAACATAGAATTTAAGATCTTGGCAAATTAATGTTTCAAATTATTGTATTATCCAAATCGGCTGGCAAAATGCTTACCATCCAAGCATAAAATCAAGGCTCCGTTTAGTTGCCATCCGATCACTTTCACTAGTTGAGTAAGGTTCAAACCAATGAGAAACGAGGGTTATCCCAATTTTTCCTCCTTGACACGTCTGACGAGATTTTTTCAATGATAAAATTAGCACAGTCACACTGAAAACTTTGGTTAAATTTGTTATGAAAGGAGCCTCAAATTATAGCTTTAGCTTTAGCTTGTGCAAACCTGATACTTTTCCTTGTACACTTTCACAGCCGTTGCATGAGCAAGCAACAGATGATGGGTTACAATGTAAACCTCGGTGGCCAGAGATTTTGGGTTTGGCCTGGATAATTCTCCAAAGTTGAAATTCTGCCGGGGGTGCTAATGTGCCCGTGTCATAACCATTGACGCTAAACATAAAAGGCTCATTTAAAGTGATCCAGTGCTTCACCCGGTCTCCAAATCTTTGAAAGCAAAGCTCCACAAAGTCTCGGAAATCGTTTCTATATGAGTTTTGAAATTATTAGATTCTAGCATGCATGGAGGATTTAAATTAAAGTGAGATGTTTATATAATATGAATATAAAAACGATTACTTACAAAATATTAGGGCTCAAGAAACCACCATATGTGTCCTCAATTGCTTGTGGAGTGTCCCAGTGAAAGAGAGTTACATAAGGCTGTATACCTGTACATTTCAAAGCAAAAATAATATTAGAAAACTAAAGTGTGAAACGTTTTGTATGAAAGTTTGGAAAATGCTTTTCAAATTTTCGAAATTCAAGCAAAGTAAGATTGCCCCTGCATTTACCATGGCCACTTCAAGATTCTTATTTAGTCGGTAACATTATTATGAAACACAGTCATCGAGGAAAAGGAAAGGGTTATAACCATTTTTTATGAGCTCATCGATGAGATTGTTGTAAAACTGGATCCCTTCTTCGTTTATTCCAGCACTTAGTCTGCCATCTGATGAATTCAATTCGATGATTGAAAAATCAAAGTAAGGAAATATGTGGGACTTCGAAAGTCAAGTCGTGAATTAAAAAGGAATGAGATGTAGGGTAAAAACAAAAGAAAACACTTACGTGGTAATACCCTAGACCAGGAAATAGAGAATCTGAAAGCATCCATTCCCACTCCCCTCATTCTTTGCACATCTTCCTATGACATTTTGTGTGTAAAATATATCAACAAGTGTAATGCTGATCAGATCGACAAAAGGGAACTAAAAGAAAAATAAGATGAACAGCGTACCTTATAGCGATTATAGAAATCAACTGCCACCTTTGCACTGCTATGGTCACTTATCCTCTCTGCAATTTTTCAGAATTTTTTCTTAAATTCCTTTGAATATATATTATTTGATCAAAATCATATTTACATCTTTAATTTGCACGCACTTTCTCCCCCTAATCCCAACAGTCACCTTCTTTCTTTCCTTTTTCTCTCTTCTTTTGGATTTAATAGACAAAATACACTATTGTTTTTGGCAGCCCATCAGCATGCTGGCCGAAAACTCCTTGAGAGATTTATATTCGTTGTTCTAGTTAGGAAAGCATTGTAACGAACTCCGGCATTGAATAAAGAGATACCTGGATGCTCCTCGATGAAGGTGTCCCATATATTCGGCCCTTTACCTCTCCTGTTTGTTTCACCTTCAAACTGCATATAATTTAAACGTTATCAGAGAACAAACAATTGAGGCGTTTCTCTCTTCGACCAGAGTACTTGAAGCAATGTTGTACCTGGTAAGCTGACGAAGAAGATCCAAAAACGAAACCATCTGGGAAAGAATTACGACTCAACTGGGCAATACTTCCCATGATAGACACTAAGTCTTTGTTGAACAGCCTTGCAGAAGAGCAATACAAGCTTGAGCAGTACTAAAGATTGTTGGGTGATCAGAATAAAGAATGTATAGTGAGATAGCAGTGAAAAAATAAATAAATGAACGTATGAAGTATGGATTTTGTAAGAACATCGACATGCCAGAGCCTATTTATATGCATCATTTTGAATGGTTATTCTCAACAACCAAGAAGGATAATTGAAACAAGCACCAAACTTAAGATTCCGTGCTCTAATTGCACTCTGTAGCAATTGTACTTGAAGCTTGCAGAGAAAATCCAGCAACCGGATCGTCAGCATAAGAATTTTAAACGACATCAATTTTCTTGTCTGATGGCAAGAAGCCAAGCGAAAGTTGACGGGTTTCCAGGCCAAGAAGAGTTTTAAAATGATAATTTTCAACGACATTAATTGTATGTTGACCTTTTTCGTTCTGAGCAACAAAAAACATTACCAATTGCTCTTGAAGCAGAGAAAATTAATAGTTTATAACAAGTAATACATGTTCAATTCTTTTTGTTGAATTAGTCAAGTCAAGCACTGCACATGATCTTGAAACTAAAAGCTAGGAGAGTAATATAAAACACTATTTTTTTAACCTTATCTGAAAATTTAATCTTTTAAGTTGAGATATATTTTTTATATGATATCAAAATTTTAGTGATTAAATGATTACAAGTTTTAGTTGAGAATAACAAAATGACTTATGTTGGCCTTAGCCAACCTTTCCTATTTATATATGTAGGGCAAAATACGACAGTAACCATAGGGATTACAACATTGGAATAATCCTACATTAATTTCTTATTCAGAGATATACATGCTATACATTCTATAATATGCCCCCTCAAGCTGAGGGTGGAGGATCGACCTGAAGCGTAAACCTGAAAGCAGTAAAGGACGCAGCGGAAAGTGGTTTGGTGAAGACATCAACAAGTTGATCCTGAAAGGGGATAAAGCAAATCTGAATTTTCTTCTTTGCAACTCAGTCGCAAATAAAATGATAATCTACCTCAACATGCTTAGTATGAGCATGAAAGATAAGATTCGCCGAGAGATAGGTCGCACCAAGATTATCACACCAAATGGTAGGAGTAGAGACGGAGGGAAACTGCAGATCTGCTAACAATTATTGAAGCCAGATGACCTCAGTAGTAACATCTGCTAAGGCTTTATACTCAGCCTCAGTGGAGGAGTGGGAAATTGTACGTTGCTTACTGGATTTCCATGAAATTAGTGTCTGACCAAAAAAAACAAGATAGCCACCCGTAGACTTGCAATCATCAATGCTACCAGCCCAATCAGCATCTGTAAAACCATGAAAAGCAAAAGAGATACCTCGAGTGATATGAAAACCATAGGATGTCGTTCCTTTGAGGTAGTGTAGTATGCGTTTAACAGCAGCCCAATGGGAATTTGTAGGAGCATGTATGCACTGACAAACTTTGTTAACAGCAAAGTAGATATCTGGACGAGTGAATGTAAGATACTGAAGAGCACCCACAATTTGATGAAATCGTGTGGGATCAGAGAATGGATAATCCAACTGTATAGCAAGTTTGGAAGGAGAAACTGGAGTATCAATGTGTTTGCAAGAAGTCATACCAGCTTGAGTGAGGATGTCAAGAATATATTTATGTTGGCACAACATCAAACCCATACTTGTAGACTGAACTTCAATATCTAGAAAATAGTGAACATCACCTAAGTCGCGAAGCTTGAATTCAGAGCTTAGTAACTGGACTAGGTGATGAAGCATGGCAGAGTTGCTACTCGTAAGTAGAATATCATCAACATAGACCAAGAGATAAAAGATATTAGTACCATCAGATAAGATAAACAGAGAGGTGTCAACCTTAGAGGCAAGGAAACCAATAGAAGGATGAAAGGGCACTAAGGACCCAGTGTGTGGTGTAAAGCTTTGATCATGTCAAGCAACATATTTATCTGCATCAAAAAAGGCAATAGGTTCAGAGGAAGGAGAGAGCAATACCCGAGTGACAACTGTATCAGTTGTAGCAGAGGACACCATATTTGCAGTTTTGGGTTGTCACGATCTAAGGACCATAGGGTGGTGGTTGAGCAACGATGGTGATGCAGGAGAGGTAGGCGTCACAGAGGTGTCCTGCTATAGTGGATAAGTAGAGAGATCAACCACCAGATTCAGACCAGGGGAAGAAGCTGTCGGAAGTTGAAGGCTGCAACAACTGGGGCTGGCAGTAGAGACAAAGTCTGCAGAAATCGGGTGACTGGTAGACTAAAGAGAAGCATAGGAGGAACCAGAGGATGTCCTAGTACTATCAAAAACACCGTGCTAGAGGGCAGGGAAAATTGATCTGCAACCTGTACCTACAACAGTATGGTGAGGTAAAGATGCATGTGATGAGCGGTAAGGGAAAGGTGGAGGCTGTGGTGTTTGGGTAGGAGGTGAAGGCAGGGCAAAGGCAGGGCAAAGGCAGAGGCACAATAGGGTGTGGGTTCAGCGGTGAACAATGGGGAGTGGGTTAGATTTGGGAGGATGGTAACATGAGATGGTGTATGGGTTGGAGCAGAGACCTGTGCAATATGTTCAGATTTATGAAACAGAAAAACATGTTCATGAAAATGGACATGACGGGAGATATACATGCGATGAGATTCAATGTCAAAACATTGATAACCATAGTGAGAGGAATTGTAGCAAAAAAACACACAAGAAGAAGACCGAAAATCCAATTTATGATTATTATAGGGATGCAAAAAAGGAAAACAAAGACATCCAAAAGTACGCAAAAATGATAATCAGGAGACCGTTGAAACAAACAATCAAATGGAGATCAATTATCAAGAACAAGAGTAGGCATATGATTAATGAGATAAACTAAAGTGTCAAAAGCATAATTCCAAAAGTGAAATGGAGCTTAACATTGGCCTAGAAGAGTAAGGCCGGTTTCCATAATATGCCTATGACGTCTTTTTACTATTCCATTTTGTTCATGAGTATGAGGACATATCAGACGATGATGAATACCAATAGTATGAAATAAAGTGAAGAGTTTGCGATATTCACTGCCCCAATCAGTTTGAACAGATTTTATTTTTAAAGAAAACTGACATTTGACAAGAGTTTGAAATTGATGAAAGACAGAATAAACATCAGATTTTGCAACAAGTGGATAATACCATATATATTTTGTGTGCGCATTAACAAAGATAACAAAATAACAATAATCATCTGAAGAAAAAAGGGGAGCAGGACCCCACACATCACTAAAAATTAATTCAAGCGAAGTAGAAGTTTTGTGACCAGTAGGTCTTAAAGACAAATGCGATGATTTTCCTAAGGGACAACTTTGACATTGAAAATTAAGACGTTTGTTGTTACAAATGATCTTATTTTTTTAGACTAAAAATTGAAAAATGTGAGAGGTAGGATGACCTAGGCGACGATGCCACAAATCAGCAGAAGTAGAGATGTAGGGAGACCAATAGGGTTGAGAAATTGACGGGACGGAAGACTTGAACCTGGATAAAGTATAGAGACCATCTTTACTTTTTCCTAAGAGGAGTATTTCATTGTTGTTGAGATCCTTGACATAAAATAGAAAAGGGTGAAATTCAAAATAAACATTATTATCGAGATAAAATTTCTGAACAGAAGGCAGAGGTTTTGTGATTGCAGGAACATGTAGGATATTAGATAAAGTGAACAAACGATGTGGGGTATATAGTTTTGTATGGCCAATATGAGATATGGGAAGTCCCTTACCATCACCAACATGCAAATTATCATTACCATTGTATGGTTATGAAGCAATCAAGGTTACAAGGTTACGTGTGACGTGTTGATTTGCACCGGTGTCTGGAAACCATTCAACAGTACCTGTAGGATTATGTAGTGCTAGATTGGCACTACCCTGCTGTCCATAACCACGTTGCTGAAGTTGGGAGCACTGAGGAGCAGTATGTCCGAAGGCTTGGCATAACTAGCAACGAGAATTGGATCCCTTACTACGCTGCCAATTTCCCTGCTAGTTGATGTGTCTGTTGTCATTGCCAGGAGTGCTATGGAAGCTATGAAAGTCAGGCCGGAACCAGAATTATGAGACCCTCTGTGATGGAATTGTTGAGGAAGCCAGCTACCATGAGAACAACCCCTATTGTGTCTAAACTGAGCAGTAAGCTGACGGTGAGAGAGGAGTGCTGAAGGAGGGATGTTTGGCGTGGGTAACAAGGGTGCATGAATTGCAGCAGACCCCATAGATAAATGGGAGGATTTATGAATAAATTCATGAGTTAGCAGATGACTAAGCAAATCTGCATATGGTAGAGGATCTGCCCTTGTAACAAGACTTGTCACTAAGTCCTTAAATTCTTCGTGAAGGCCACGAAACACATATAGATTGAAATCAGTTAGCAAAATAGACCGGCCAGCAGCTGCTATCTCATCAAATAAAGCCTTAGCTTTTTGCAGAAATTGAGTTACTGAATCATCACCTTGTCGAAGATCTTGAAGAGAGCCATGATGTTGCATAATATAGGAATTGGATGTAGAAGCTAGAGCTTGCTCAAGTGTGTGCCAGACAGAACATGAGGTTGGTTAATCAATAACAAGGCGAAGAACTTCCATGGATAGCGAAGAGAGTAGGGCACTTAGAATGAGTTGGTGTTGTTGTTTCTAATGAAGAAAGTGTTGAGATATTTGAAGAGAGACACCATCGGCAACAAGAATATGTGGAGAGGGGCAGGAGTTTGAACCATCAATAAAGCCGAAAACTTCTAGGCCTAAAAGATCCGGTTTCATCTACATTCGCCAATATAGATAATTGGTGTTTGTCAATTTCAGAGAGATGACCTAATGAGTGTGGGAGAGGGACACAATTGCCATGGCAAAAGCTGTAGTGGCTTCAACAAAAGAGGATGGCAACAGAGGAGAATTATTGGGGTTGAAGAGAGCATGGCCAACATTTATAGGTTGTGGCCACTGTAGAACTGAAGCTGAAGAAGAAGGTGGTGTTGCGGCAGGAGAGCAAGATGGCACAACCGGTGTTGTTGTAGAGGAAGAGATGGTTGCCAGCTGGGAGAGATCCATTACAGAGATGAGAGAGGTGTTTTAGTTTATTTAGGGCTTTGATACCAAGTTGAGAATAACAGAATGACTTAGGTTGACAGTTGAGAATAATGAAATGTGTTGGGTTGTGCCTTAGCCAACCTTCCTATTTATATAGAGGCAGTAGAACATTGCAGTAACTGTAATGATTACAACATCCTATATTAATTTCCTATTCTGATAGATACATGATATACATTCTATAATATGCCCCCTTAAGCTGAGGGTGGGGGATCAACCTAAAGCTTGAACCGAAAAGCAGTAAAGGATGCAATAGGAAGCGGTTTAGTGAAGACATCGGCAAGTTGATCCCGAGAGGGAACAAAATGAATCTGAATTTCTTTCTTGGCAACACGGTCATGGACAAAGTGATAATCCACTTCAACATGCTTAGTACGAGCATGGAAAATAGGATTTGCTAAGAGATAGGTAGCACCAAGATTATCACACCAAATGGTAGGAGCAGAGACTGAGGGAACCTACAAATCTGTTAACAAGTATTGAAGCCAAATGACTTCAATGGTACCATCAGAAAGGGCTTTATACTTAGCCTTAGTAGAGGAGCGAGCAACAATGTGTTGCTTGCCGGATTTCCAAGAAATCGGTGTTTGACCAAAAAAGACAAGATAGTCACCCGTAGACTTGCGATCATCAATACTACCAGCCCAATCTTCATCTATAAAGCCATGTAGAGCAAAAGAGGAACCTCGAGTGATATGGAAACCATAAGATGTCGTACCTTGAAGATAGCGTAAAATATGTTTGACAACGACCCAATGAGAATCTGTAGGAGTATGCATAAACTGACAAACTTTGTTAACAGCAAAGCATATATCTGGATGGGTGAAGGTAAGATATTGAAGAGCACCCACGATTTGATGAAATCGTGTAGGATCAGAGAATGAATGATCTAGTAATAAAATGACTTTCGAAGGGGAGACTGGAGTATCAACTGGTTTGCAGGAAGTCCTACTAGCTCGGGTGAGGATGTCAAGAATATATTTATGTTGACGCAGCATTAAACCCATACCGGTAGACTGAACTTCAATACCCAGAAAGTAGTGAACAACACCTAAGTCATGAAGCTTGAACTCAGAGCTGAGTAACTGTATAAGGTGATGGAGCGTAGCAGAGTTGCTACCCGTAAGCAAAATATCATCAACATACACCAGGAGATAAAAGATATTATTACCATCAGATAAGATAAACAGGAAGGTGTCAACCTTCAAAGCTCGGAAACTAATGGAGAGAAAAAAATCACTTAGATGAGTGTACCATGCTCTCGGTGCCTGTTTCAAACCATACAATGATTTGTGCAATCTGCACATATTATGAGATGGAAGAGAAGAGTCAATGAAACTGGGAGGTTGTTTCATGTAAACCTCTTCAGTAAGAACACCATTAAGGAAGGCATTATGAATATCAAGCTAATGAATCTTCCAATTTCGCGAAACCATGATAAAGAAAACCAATCGGACAGGGGCCTACTTAATAACTGGATTGAAGGTTTCAGAATAATCAATACCTTCTTGCTGGGTAAAACCTCTTGCAACAAGGCGCGCTTTATAGCACTCAATACTACCATCAACACGACGTTTTATCCGATATACCCATTTACTACCAACAACGTTCATCGAAGGATAAAATGGAACCAAAGACCAAGTGCGATTTTCGCATAAAGCGGCAATCTCATCACACATAGCATTATGCCAAACTGCATACCCGTCAGCTTCAGAGAATGCAAAAGGCTCAGAAGAGGGAGAATACAGTATACATGTGGAGGTAGAAGAAGCGACAGCGGAAGCAACTAGATTAGTTGTTTTTGCTGTCATGGTCTAAGAGTCATAGGATGTCTGTTGTGTGCTAATGGAGACGTAGGGGAAGAAAGTTGTAGCAAGGAGACTTGTGGCAGCTGATAAGAAGACAAATCAACCATAAGTTGCAGACCAGCGGGAGAGGATGATAAAGAAGCAGCCTCAAGCACAGGACTGTCAGCAAAGGAGGGGTTGGAAGCAGAGACTGAAGCTGTAGGAGTGCTGGCCAGGAAGGGTGAAGCAGAGGAGGAACTAGAAAGTGCCTCAAGTTGAACAAGAACTTTGACAGCCAACAACAAGATGCAAAACTTCCATAGATAGGGAGGAAAGAAGAGCACTTAGAATGAGTTGGTCCTATTGTTTCCAGGTTTGAAAAAGCGGATTCACCTGAAGAGAGATACCATCATGGGCAAGAACATGTGTTGATGGACATGTGTTGGAGCGATCAACAAAACCAAAAACTCTTTGGCCTGGGAGATAAGGCAGCATCTGCATATGCCAATATAAATAATTGGTGTTTGTTAATTTAAGGGAGATGACTTGATGAGTATGAGAAAGGGAGATAATGCTTGCGGCAGTAGAGGCAACAGACGTGAGCTGCAAGAGGAGGCGTTCACTAGCCATGGCAGAGGAGAATCCAAGTAGTGACGCAACAGAGGAGGCGCTGCAAGAGAAGAGGGCTGCACTGCCGAAGAAGAAGAAAGCTGGACTGCTAGTGCTGTAGAATTTAAAGATGTATTGGCGGCTGTTCCATTGAAGAAGTGAGGCTGGGAGGCTATGAGAAAAGTAGGTTTAATTTATTTTAGGGTTTTGTGGCTCTGATACCAAGTTAAGAATAATAGAATGTGTTAGGTTGTGCCTTAGCCAACCTTCCTATTTATATAGAGGCAGTAGAACACTGCAGTAACTGTAATGATTACAACATCCTATATTAATTTCCTATTCTGATAGAAACATGATATACATTCTATAATATTGACCTTAGCCAACCTTTTCTATTTGTATATGTAGGGCAGAATACGACAGTAACCATAGAGATTACAACATTGGAATAATCCTACATTAATTTCCTATTTAGAGATATGCATGTTATACATTCTGTAATAGTTTTAATCTTACCATCTTATTTTCTCTTGTAATAAAAATTAATTAATAGTTTGAATCTTATTATATACACTACCAGAAACTCGCTAAATACCAACGGAATCCCCGACGGCATATTTTTGTCGGTATTTTTCGGTCGAAATTACCGACGAAATATTTTCGTCTGTAATTCAGTTGGTAATTACCGACGGTTAGATTCCGTCGGTAATTACCGATCGAATTACAAACGAAAAGTTCAGAATTAATGAGAAAAGGGCGAGTACCTGAGGCGGAGGTTTTGGCGGGTGATTTTTCCGACAAAATCACCGATGGATTCAAAACCTGGGACCCGTACAGGTGACGTGACTGGTTCACCGTCAACAATACCGACGGAATCACCGACGGATTAGAATGCCAGATCCGTACAGGTGACGTGACATGAGCATCGTCAAAAAATACCGACGGAATCACCGAGGGATTTGAAAAAGCAGGTCCGTGCGGTGACGTGTCGATTCCCCGACACAATTAGCGACGGAGTCACCGACGTATTCACCGACGGTGTTATTCCAAACAAAAATCTTTCTCATCTCAGCAGTTGTATTTCTTGAAGTTTTGTGGTCACAGCATTTGTGTTGTGATTTACCGACGTATTTTATCAATTTTTGTAAGTAATTCTATCTTTTAAAATTTTAACATTTAAATGTCAATTTTATTGTTTTTTTAGTATATGTACTTTTATTAGTAGATGTACATGTTTTATTATTATTTCTCAAACAAACTTGTAGTTTATGAATGTATAATTTTATACCTGTTATGGTTTGTTTTAGATTTTGTAAGATTGTATTTGTTTGTAAATTGTTAAAACTTTGTGGAATTACCGAATTACATGTTATGTTTTGAAATAATTAATAGCTTGCTTAATGGGTCCTTTTTAAGTTTTATCGATGGTATTGCAGAGTGGTAATTTCTGTTAATATATATATATATATATATATATATATATATATATATATATATATTAATTTGTATGGACGTTGATAAATGATAATGAATATTTAATATATATGAGAAGTTGTGATTGGTTTGTTGGATAATCTCGAGGTAAAGTAATATATTTACAAGTTTATTTACCTAACTTAGTTAATTAATATATACATGATGTCATCATAATTTTATAGAGGTTCGATAGAAGTCATGGATGATCGTTCATGGATGTATCTAGATTCACCCCAAGGATTGCAGAGGATGGATTATTGTAACGGGGTTCAGGGTTTTATTAATTTCGCAACATCTATTCCTAGAAATTTTATTGGAGGCGGTATTAGGTGTCCATGCAGGAAGTGTCAAAATAAAAAGTATCTGCATGCAGATGTTGTAATGATGCATCTTCTACACCAAGGGTTTGTGGAGGATTACGAGTGTTGGTATGCACATGGAGAGGTATTTGTTAGTAATAGGAGAATGGGAGAAACGGTGGTTGGGTCAACTTCTAGTGCTAGCAACGTGTATAAAGCGGAAAATGACAAAACTAATCCTTACAGAAACATGGTTATGGATGCAATGAGAATGAATCAAGGTAATGTCAGTCAATGTCCAATCGTAGAAGAAGAACCTAATGCAGAGGCAGCTAGGTTTTTTGATTTGTTGAAAGATTCTGACGAACCATTATGGGATGACTGCACAACCCACAGTAAATTATCGGTCGTGGCACAGGTGTTCACCATCAAGTCAGATCACGGGCTGAGTGAGGCCGGGTATGACAAAATTATTGATTGGGCAAGAAGCATTTTACTTGAAGGGAACAGGCTCAAAGAGAACTTCTATGCTGCGAAGTACATGATGAAACTCCTCAGTTTAGGATACCAGAAAATTGACATGTGCCCTAACTTGTGCATGTTATACTACCTTGAAAATGCTGAGATGACCGAGTGCATGACATGCGGGCATTCTCGTTACAAACCCAGAACTGGCAGGGGAAAGACTCTAGTGGCGTATAAAAAACTTAGATATTTCCCGATCACACCTAGATTGCAAAGGTTATTCATGTCACGAAGAACTGCTGAGCACATGACATGGCACCAAACACATGATGCGGTTGATGGTGTGATGGTGCATCCTTCTGACGGTGAAGCATGGAAACGCTTTAACAGTGTGCATCCTGACTTTTCAATTGAATCAAGGAATGTCCGTCTTGGGTTGTGTACAGACGGATTCAACCCATTTGGGTCATTTGCTGCTCCCTATTCTTGTTGGCCGGTCATACTCACAGTTTATAACTTGCCACCGGGAATGTGTATGAGGCCGGAGTTCATACTCGGTCCAAGCAGTCCGGGGCGGAATATAGATGTTTGTCTTCGACTGTTGATTGATGAGCTGGTGCAGTTGTGGTCCTCCGGAGCTCTGACTTATGATATATCGAGGAAACAAAATTTCCTTATGAGGGCGGCTTTGATGTGGACTATCAATGATTTTCCAGCTTATGGAATACTTTCTGGTTGGAGCACACATGGGAAACTCACATGTCCATACTGCATGGAAAACAACAAGGCATTCACGCTAGTAAATGGAGGTAAAGCTTCTTTTTTTTACTGTCACCGTCGCTTCTTGCCACTTAATCACAGGTTCAGAAAGAACAGAAAAGATTTCTTTGTTGGTAGAGTTGAAAAAGATGTTGTATCCCCGCGTCTTTGTAGTGAAGAATTGCATTATGTTGTATCAGAGTACGGTGACATTGTGTTTGGCCTTCAATCATGTAAGCAAAAGTTTCCTGGTTTTGGTTTGACCCATAATTGGGTAAAGCGAAGTATCTTTTGGGAGCTTCCATATTGGAAGACCAATCTTCTCCGCCATAACCTTGACGTCATGCACATCGAAAAGAATGTGTTTAAGAATATTTTCAACACCGTCATGGATGTGAAGGGGAAGACAAAGGACAACATCAAGTCTAGATTGGATATAGCTTTATACTGTAACCGTAAAAATATGGAGTTGGTTTATGAGGAGTCACAGGTCGCAAAACCAAGGGCAAGCTTCGTGTTAGAGAAAAACGCACAACTGCTAGTCTACAAATGGCTTAAGAGTCTGTGTTTTCCAGATGGACATGCATCGAACATATCAAGGCTTGTTAACATAGAGGACTGCAGATTGTATGGAATGAAGAGTCATGACTGCCACGTGTTTATGCAAACACTCATCCCATTAGCTTTTTGTGATTTGTTGCCAAAGGGAATAGTGGATGCACTAACGGAGATCAGTCATTTCTTCAGAGATATATGCTCCAGCAAGTTGAATGTTGAGCACATTGAGAGGCTTCAAACGAATATCATCGAGATACTATGCAAGCTTGAGATGATATTCCCTCCTTCATTTTTTGACTCAATAGAGCATATGCCTATACATCTACCGTTCAAGGCAAAAGCTGGAGGAACGGTCCAGTATAGATGGATGTACCAATTCGAACGGTGAGATATTACAGTTGCAATGAAATTCATATCTAAAAGTTTTTTCTATGTTTTTCTTAATTGGAAATACTTGAATTGTAATTCAATGCAGGTACTTGTTTAATCTCAAGAAAAAGGTTAAGAACAAGGCGCATGTTGAGGCTTCGATATGTGAGGCCTATATTGTTGAAGAGATATCAACATTTATCTCGTACTATTTCAAACCTCATCTGAGAACAAGAATCAATCGCGTTCCACGACATGACAATGGCGGTGAAGTGCCTTCTAGTGGGAACTTGTCAATATTCTCCAATACTGGATGACCTACACCTAAAAATGTTGTAAGAGGAAGATATTTGTCGGAAATAGAATTCAAACAAGCACTCAACTATGTTCTATTTAACTGTGATGAGCTGAGACCATTTATTCAGAAAGTCTATATATGTGTAATACTAATTAAACTTTATCAGTAATATACTGTTAATTATATATTGTGAAATCATACACTCATTATCACTTGCAGGCAACATCGACAATATTTGCTCTCCAATAACTCGCTGCTGACCGACTCCTAGATCTTTCAATTACAAGATGAACAATTTGCCACATGGTTGAGAACACATGTAAGCATTATCACAAACTCATTCTAACTTGCAAAATTACTATACGTATGCATGCCATTACGAGATTCTCATTCAATTACCGTTTATTGATGTACATTACATGTATACAAGGTTTATCAAATGGGAAGAAGTGCGTCTAAGTCATTGTCTTCACTAAGCCTCGGGCCTGAAAGAAAAGTTAAGTGCTACAACGAGTATTTTTTCAATGGATATGTTTTCCATACTGAAGAATACGGGTAAGGAAGAAAGACATACAACTGCGGTGTTTGTGTTAAAGGATCCACAAGTAGTGAGTTAGAAGTTGACTACTATGGTAGATTAGAAGAGGTTGTCGAACTCCAATATCATAGCGAGCAGAATACAATATTTTTATTCAAATGCTATTGGTATGACACGACGGACAGAGGAATCAGAGTTGATACGCACCATTGTTTGGTCAGAATCAACTTAAAAGCTAGACTCTGCAACATAAACGATGTCTTTGTTTTCGCAAAGCAATGTCAACAAGTTTATTCCACATACACCCCTTCATTTAGAAAGGATCGATCAAGAGTTGATTGGTTGTCCGTTTTAAAAACGAAACCACGGGGTCGTGTCGAGGTTGTTCAGGATAAGAACGAAGAAACAAGTGTGCGGCATGAAGTCTTTCAAGTTAGTGAGTTGGTTGAACCATATTGAGTTGCTCCTTCGATTGAATTGGAAAAAAATTCAAATTTTTGTGTTTCCGATGATAGTCTTGTTGATGTTGACGTAGAGGAGTTGAACGTTGTTTTGAGCTCTAGCGGACAAGCAAATGTCGATGAAGAAGATGATATCTATATTGAAGATTGTGATGAAGGTGATGACTATTCAATTGATGACAAAGAAGAAGATAATTCTGAGTAACTATCAAAACGAAGCCCTGTGTAAAACCCTTTTCTTCATGTAATTTACATTATGGATGATGTATTTTTTAAAACAAAATATTTACTATTTAAGCAATGTTGTTATTGTTTTATACGATGGACAGTTTATTAGTTAAGTTTTTGCAGGAAGGTAAATAGGCAATACAAAAACAACCTTTCCTGCAAAATGCAAACTTACCGACGTCCATACCGACGGATAAACATCCATCGGCATCACATAGAGAGTTCGGAATTAATTACGTGAAATGCCACATTCACCAACGCCATCACCGACACCTACACCAACGGATTATATTCCGTCGACATCTCATAGAGAGTTCAAAAATAATTACAACAAAATGCCACATTCACCGACAACAACACCGACGGACATCAATCCGTCGGTATCTCACAGAGAGTTCGAAAATAATTACAAAAAAATACCACAATCACTGACAGCAACACCGATGGAACTCCATCCGTCGGTATCTCATAGAGAGTTCGAAAATAATTACAACAAAATAACACAATCACCGACGGACATAGCGACGGAGTTGTCGACGCCAATACCGACGGAATAAGTCCGTCGGTAATTTGTCGGTCTCAAATATTACCGACAGAAATACCGACGGAATGCGCGAATTCCAAAGGGTGTGAATTGAATGCACCTCTAATTGTGTCAGATTACCGACGGAATCACCGACGGACCGCGAAAAATATGGAGGGCAATTAAAATTTTCGGTGCAAAATTCAAAAATTACCGATGGATTTTTGACCTGTTATCGATGGATTTAAAAAATTAATAATATTTTTTTAATATCCATCGGTAAATCCGTCAGTAAATTTGCCATATAACCTATAACTTCCAACGCCCGCTGCTTCGCCTCATTTTTTCTTCTCCTCCGTTTTTCTTCTCCTCCGCTGCCCTATAATTTTCATTTTTTTGCTCTCAATCCTTCAAGGCTTTCAACTTGAATCTCTTGCAAGATTTGAATAAAGGTATGTGGTTTTTTCTATTTTATTTTATTTTATTTTATTTTAGTTGTAGTTGTTTTTATTTTTGTTACTTTGTTGTTTTGGTGTATTTTTTTGTAATGTAGATAATGTTTTGAATTGGACATATTATTAAGGTATGTATATTTCGTTCCTTTTCTTGATGTAGGTTTTTTTTTTTGAATTTTTAGAATATTTTTTTATTGTTGTTTTGTTATAATTGGTATTAGTTAATTTATTAGATATTTGTTGTTAAAGTTGAATTTAACTTAGAATTAGTAATTGACTATGTTAGAATAATTAGTAATTTTACTCTATTATTGCATGATTTGTATTTAATTATTTCCATTGATTTTAATTGTTAGTCTATATATTTTTTTAATTTATTGTTGTATTGCCATATATAATTATTGATTAATTTGTTGAATTAATATTGTTAATGTTGAATTTACCTTAGAATTAGTAATTGCATTTGTTGGAATAATTAGTAATTGCATATGTTTTTAATTGTTAGTTTATATTTGTTTTTTAAATTTATTGAATATATTTTATTGTTGTATTGCCATAATGAATATTTAATAATTTGTTGAATTAATATTGTTAATGTTGAATTTATCTTAGATTTAGTAATTGAATATGTTGGAAGGATTATTAATTTTACTCTAACTTGATGATTTGTGTTTAATTGTTTCTATTTATTTTGAATTTATAGTTTTGTTGTATTGACATAATTATTGAATAATTTGTTGAATTGTAATTGTTAATGTAGAATTTACCTTAGGATTAGTAATTGAATATGTTGGAATAATTAGTATAGATTGGGTCAATTTGTTGTGGCTATTGTTAATATTTGCAGGTTTGTGGATTTGGGTAGTATCCAAGTATAGGGGAGGTGCTGCCGAATATTTTGTAACATTTCAATTGAATTATATCATTATTTATATAAAATTGGTTAGATGCAGAGAATGAAAACCAGAGCTGCACGTACGGTCGCATCTAGTTCGTCTAGTAGCAACGAAGACATTTCCTTAGGTGCCCTCTCAAGAAGAGGCACCTACACCACTTGCACCGTCAGCTGATGCTGCCTTTTCCAGCGATGTTTCACGTCGCAGAAGCGGCGTGCCTTCGCAACGGAATCGATGGACCCGCAAGTACGAGGCATAATGGAAGGACGATCTTTCAATGTAAGTTTGTTAAGGTTTTAATTTTTTTTTTTTAAAAAAATTTAAAACAAATTTATGAAGTCACTATTTAATTAATTTCAATTCTTTTCAGGTTCACAAACATTGAGGCCGCCCGAGTAATATCATCGGCGTTTAAAGCGTCGATGGAGATTCCATTGTTTCAATGGAGTCAGGCATCCAGGCATCCTGAATGGATGCCTCAAATCAATGCATGGTTTCGTAGATTTGAGCTTATTTCTAATAAATTCTTAATATAATTGTAAATAAATTATTAAAATTTTTAAAAATTATTTTTTATACACAGAATCGATTCTGCTGGAATGACGAACATAACAATGTTATGAGGAGAGTGTGGGAAAATCACGCGGCAACTAGGTAACATAAAAAATAATACAACCTTTTTTTACAAAAAAATTTATGTTTCAAAATGTAATTTTTGATTGCGTTAAGTAGGTTGCGTGATTTTTGGTATGAAGCCCAAAAAAAGGGGAAAAAAACTACCAGGGATAGGGGGTTCCAAGGCTGGAACGATGTTGCGGTTTGGAGGGATTTCAAACCGATATACATCCCGAAGGATATATGGCCGCACTATCCTGAGCACGTGATGTCTAAGCGGTTCACACGACGCTCATAGTCCGATGCTAGCAACCGGAATAGGCCAATTCATGGCTCGGTGACAACGCACACCAGCGGCTTCGATCCGTTTGCTGCACATGCGAAACGGATGGTAAGATTAATTTAAATGAAATATATCGTTTAATTAATTTGTTGTTAATAAATTTTTTTCATTATAGGCTATGTCTCTTGGACGTGAGCCGAGCCCTATGGAGCTGTTTGTGGAGACGCACGTGTGGAGTCAAGACCGCCAAAAGGGGGTGCAACAGTTCGTTGACAGTCGCGCTCAACATTTTGTGGTATATTTATTCAACCATTTTATTTTGTAAGTTATTATTATGTTTATTGAATTGAATATGATGATTACATTTTTTATTTTCAGGAGACTTATAATAATCGATTGAGGGAGACATACGGGGACGATCCTTCGACTCATCTGGAATTCGATTCGAATTTGTGGATGAAGGCTGGATCATCAGGTGGACCTGATAAGAATCGGGTTTACGGGCTCTCTAACACTAGGGCCGACAACTTGCGGACGACTCGTACTGCTTCAACCGTCTGGAGCTCCCAATCAGTATCGAGCTCCCAATCTAAGGAGCTCGTGGCCTTGCAGCAAAGGTGCAACAACCTATCAGAGGCGTACACACAACTAAAAGAACAATACACAGCAGAATCTACACAACAAAGAGCGGCCTATGAAGAGCTTCGTCAAATGGTCATAAACATGTCACAAGATGGAACATGTGCACCCAATCCAAGTTGGCCGCATAACAGCCAGCCTCCTCCTCCTCCTGATCCTCCTCCTCCTCCTTTATATTAATTTTTGATAAACATTATTTACATTTAAAATTTCATTTAATGTTTTTTTGAAACATTTCATTTTGTAATGAATATTATTTATCTTTCATTTTTTGTTTTTGATGCTTAATATAAATTTTATTTGCATAAATGGTTTTTATTACCATTCTGTCGCACCCGACATCGCGGCGGCCCTAAAAAAATAATTCTCTCAAATTAATTATGGAAAAAGAACAGATTTCTGGCATCCGGTTCTTTTAGGGGAAAACGTCTTGCTTGAGGAGTCGCCACCTAGTATTATGGTTACTAGGAACCCTAACTGGTCAACAAAGATTCTATGGTTCGGGACTGGTTACGTAAAAGGGAAGATATTATCACCCCTTAAACGTTCTGCCTAAGGCAAACTGCATTGCTGCTTTTTGTCTTAAATTGCTAAATTTTTTTATTGGTTTATGTTCTGACGATTTATTCACAATATTCTTGACTCTGGCGTCAATGAATATTCAACTACGGATAATTCCAACTCTGGCGTTGGTAATTATTACGTAGTTAACAAAATAAACTTAGATTAATATTTTTTATTTTTGACTCATAAAACTAGTGAATAAACTAAAATAAACCACGCGTGCGTGCCAAAGTGAATTAAATCTAAACTGCACAGTAAAAGAAACGAAAACAAGCTTACCTGATCTGCAGACGTTATTGGAGGCGATGAAGACGATGGGGATGTGGATGTTGGTCTCGATTTCTCCTGCTTGTGTTTCCCCTTTGCTTCCCCTATCTTTCTGTTTGGACTTATTCCTCTGCTTTTAACTCTACTCGTCGCCCCGGTTATTGGCGATGGAAGGGACGGAAACGATGATGAAATGTTGGCTCTCTCCTGCTGCGAATTTGTTTCGATTTTGGGTTTTCTTTGTTTGCAGGGACGAAGGCAGTGGCAGAGCCAATACTCTTCTTTGTGTATTTGTGTGTTTTCTAGGTTTCTTTTCCTTTGCTCCTCCTCTGTGTTTTCTTCTCTCTGTCTTCTCCTCCCTTCACGAGGTCTCCTTCGCTTAGCTTTTATAGAGACAGCGGCAGCCTTGGTGGTGGAAACGGCTGCCCTCCTAAATGCCCCGTAACCGGCGCCTTCAATGAAGAAACGTCAGCGCCAACGGACGAAATGCCTCTGCCTTTAATTGCAGAGCCGTTGCAGAGACGGTGAACAGTTGCAGAGAAAACGGTGTCGTTTTGCTGGTTGCGAATTTGGTCCTTCTGATTCTTCTAATTTTGCAATCAAACCCCTGATTAAAATGAAAATTGGATCCTTACATTTCTGCGCCATTTTCAAGTTGGTCCTTGGATTTTAATTTTCTCAATTTGGACCCCAATTAAACCTCAAACTTTGATATTTCTTCAATTAAGTCCCTGATTGGATTAATTAAATTAATTTCAAGCTTAATTAAGTCCAAAAACGTATCAATTCTCCAATTAAACCCTTAATTGGATTAATTAAATTAATTTAAAGCTTAATTAAGTCTCAAAACTTATTAATTCTCCAATTAAATCCTTGATTGGATGAATTAAATTAATTTCAAGCTTAATTAAGTCTAAAAATTTATCAATTCTCCAATTAAACCCTTAATTGGATTAAATAAATTAATTCCAAGCTTAATTAAATTAATTCCAAAGTTTAATTAAACCCCCAAAACTTCCATTCATATTGCCCTTAATCCAAAATTTATTTCATTCTTCATTTATTTCATTTTACTTGTTTTTTCATCTTCATTATTATCTTTTTTTTCATCAATTTTTTATCCTTTTCAATAAATAAAATAATAAAAATAATAAAAATAAAACAGTCAAAAATTAGGTTATAACAGTTGCCCCCTCTTTATAATATTTATTATGCAAAGATATTAGAAAATTTCATTTTCTTTTATCTTTGTGTAGTAAATTTATAAAGACAAGTAGATAGAGAAAGAACCCTCTTTTTTTTTAGTCTTGAAAACAGTAGATGAACTCACGACCTTTACAGAGAGATGTAGAAATCAAGAAACAAATCATCTGGAAGACAACCCATTTTTTTTTTTTTTTAGAAGTGGTCTCATTATGATGGGTGACCTACCCAAGTAAAAAAAAAGGCACTCAAAAGAATGTGAGGGCTCAAAGGAGGAAAGCGAGTGCTCAAAGGTACTTGAAGGGAAAAGCGAGTGCTAAGAGGCACTGGTGCTCAAAGGCACTTGAAAGGGAAAGCGAGTGCTTAGAGGCACTGGTGCTCAAAGGCACTTGAAGGGGAAAGCGAGTGCTCAGAGGCACTGGTGCTCTAAGGCACTTAAAGGGGAAGCGAGTGCTCAAAGGCACTTGAAAGGAAAAGCGAGTGCTCAGAGGCACTGGTGCTCAAAGGCACTGGAAGGGGAAAGCGAGTGCTCAGAGGCACTGGTGCCCAAAGGCACTCGAAGGGGAAAGCGAGTGCTCAGAGGCACTGGTGCTCAAAGGCACTCGAAGGAAAAAGCGAGTGCTCAGAGGCACTGGTGCTCAAAGGCACTTGAAGGGGAAGCGAGTGCTCAGAGGCACTTGAAGAGGAAAGCGAGTGCTTAAAGGCACTCGAAGGAGAAGGCGAGTGCTCAAAGGCACTCGAAGAAGAAAGTGAGGGCTCAAAGGCGCTCGAGAAGGAATGTGAATGCTCAAAGGCATTTGAAAAGGAAAACGGGTGCTCAAACGCACTCGAAGAGGAAGAAAAGAATGAAGATTTTTCAGATGGCCTATTTCTTATGGGTGACCTTCCCATGTTGAAAAATTCTCAAAAATGAAAAACATTCAACAGCAATTTCGATCTTTGGTCATTTCAAGTTGGCCTTCCACTTGATGGATTCCATTGGGATTTTCTCATATGAAATTTGCAAAACTCATTGTTCAATGTCTCAAAGTTTAGATGATATGCATGCATCTTTACCTGTTTTGAAATATAGGCCCCCATTTCTTCCTAGTCTTCTTGTTGCTTGATTGATGAGGACTTGTTACCTCTGATTTGGGTCATTTTTGTCGCTTGGCTTCTAGCCCACTCGAGTTGGCCCATGTAAGTCTATTTCCAGATTTATTTGCACAACTTAGCATTTGTGGTGCCCATCGTGACCCACTTATTTGCTGAAGATTTCTGACTCGTCAAATAATTTGAGAGGACTTATTCATTGCTCCTCGTTTCATTGATAAAAAAATTCGGTGTCACTTGCTGAAAGGATCAAATTATCTTTCGTAAACCAAAATGCCCCCTTGTCTTGTTGTAGGAAATATTCCTCTCTTTTTCTAAAAGAGAAAATACAATGTTGCCCCCTTGTACTGGTCATTGCCCCCAAGTGTGCTTTGTCAGCGACTTAGACAAATAATGGTGTTAAAAGACCATTCTCTCATTTCTCTTTTTGTTCATTTTGGTGGAGGAATGTGGGTCTAGAATGATGAATCTTGAAATCTTGATCTTGCATTTTGAAAATAAAAAAAATTATTTTGATGTGAATCTAAAATGATTTGCTTTTGAAATCTTGCAACTCCTTGGTTATTTCCTTTATTGGAAAAAGAGGTTATTTGCTCTTGTGTTTGGCAATGAGATCTTTAGTCATGAGATGACCTTTTGTTTCAAGGTGAAGGGCTCGATAAAAAGCTCGAGGTTTTATATGAGGAAAATTTGTCTCTTTTTGAATCATTCATTTTTATCAGCATGAATAATAATGAGTAGTTTATTCTTGATGTCATAAATCTTATGAAAAAGTATTCTTTGTATTTTGAGAGCATTGTTTATTGTTCTAGGTTGCTCACTTGCTTGCTTAGAAAGGACTTCTACAGGGACGTAACGTAGGCTGTGGTTTCTGGCTATGAAAGAAAAGGATTCATAAGGCTCAAAGAGTGTTTCAGGGTTTCAAAGACTAAGGATCACTATCAACAGTTTGACTCTTGATGTCATTCCCGTTTTCTTTTTCCGCACTTCTTTGATTTGTTGCTTCTTTTTTTTTATTATTGCTTTGCTAGGACATACTCACTTTATCTTGGATGTCACTTTTTCTAGTGATTTGGGCATGCCCCCTAACATTTGAGTTTCTTGAGCTCTTATGCCTTTTTGGCTTTCTCACGGCTTTTTCTCTTTTCTTATTGAAAATTTTCTCTTACCCCTTAGTGTGGGGTATGATCATAGTCGGGATTTTTCCATGGAAGAAAAATTATTCAGGCTTAAAAAGGGATCGCAAAGGATATACTTATTTCAAAACGTGAAAGGAATAACAAAGATGGCCTTTCCTCATTTAAAGCGCAAGTAGTTAAGATCAATAAACTTTGACCTCATCCAGTATGATGGTTTGGTCTTTGCAAAGATGCATTTCATGAGTCATGAGTAAAGAGTACACTACATACCATTATTCATACATTTAAAAACACACGATTCAAGAGTCATAGGGTAAGGGTGTTTATTCATTTGTTTTCTTTTTTCTTTTCTCTCTTTTTTTTTGGTTTATAATTTAGTCACCTCAATGATGGAGTTGCTTGATTCAATTGTCATTCTATAAGTAGAATGTTAAAAATATCATTTTTGAATAAACATCAATTTATTTTTGAAATCAAAATGCTAGATCAATATTTCAAAAACTCCAATAGGGAAATGTTTTTTTTTTTTTTTTTTGGTAAAAGAGATCAATTATGTCTATGAGATCATGCGAAGTTGTAAGGGTTTTTTTTTTTTTTTTTTTTTTTTTGCAGGCACCCCTTATGAAAAACATGCAAAGAGAAATAATTGGCCCAATCTTATTTATTGATTTGATAAACACTTATACATCATGGATAATATTTCTTTACAGAATCAGAGTTCACAGGCCTAACTACATCCTCCCCATCCATTCTTGTTAGTATCAATGCCCCTCCTGAAAATGCCTTCTTCACTATGTAGGGTCCTTCATAATTAGGTGCCCATTTACTGCGATCTTCTCCTAGTAGTGACAGAACTTTCCTCAATACTAAATCTCCTTCTTTGAATTCTCTTGGCCGAACTTTTTGGTCATACGCCTTAGCCATCCTTCTTTGATACAACTGGTGGTGACAAATTGCTGCTAACCTTCTCTTGCTGATCATATTTAGTTGTTCGTACCATAGCTTGACCCAATCAGATTCCTTGAGTCCAGATTCCATGAGGACCCTTAAAGAGGGAATTTCTACTTCCAATGGTACCACTGCCTCCATTCCATATACTAAAGAGTATGGTGTAGCCCCGGTTGATGTCCTCACTGCTATTCGATACGCATGAAGAGCATAAGGAAGCCATCCATGCCAATCCTTGTAAGTAATCACCATTTTTTGAACAATCTTCTTTATATTTTTATTAGCAGCTTCTACAACGCCATTCATCTTGGGTCTGTAAGGGGATGAGTTGGAATGCTTGATCTTCCACTTTGTGCATAGCTCCGCTATCATCTTTCCATTAAAGTTTTGAGCATTATTAGTCACTACTCTCTTGGGCACACCATATCTGCAAATTAGATCTTTCTCGATGAACCGTTTGACCACTTTCTGAGTCACATAGGCATATGAGCAAGCCTCTACCCATTTGGTGAAGTAATCAATCGCTACAAGGATAAAACGATGTTCGTTACTGGCTTTTGGATTAATAGGCCCAATCACATCTATTCCCCACATTGCAAAGGGCCAAGGAGACACCATGTTAAATAAGGGTGTAGGAGGCGCATTGACTTTGTCGCTATACACTTGACATTTGTGGCACCTTCGGACATAATTTATGCAATCCTTCTCCATGGTCAGCCAAAAATAACCTGCTCTTTGCATCTGCCTAGCCATCATGTGTCCGTTTGCGTGGGTAGCACAAATTCCTCCGTGCACTTCTTGTAGGGCCTGGTTTGCTTCCAGATCACTTAAACACCTTAGTAAAGTCCCATCAAATGACCTTTTATACAAAATCTCCCCATCTATGTAGTATTCCATGGCCATTCTTCTCAAGGTCCTTTTATCTATCTTCGAGGCTCCCGACGGGTACTCTTGATGCTGGATGAATCTTTTTATATCCGTGGACCATGGGTCTTTGTCTGTTTCTTCTTCTATTAAACAACAATGCGAGGGAGAATTTCTGATCTCGATGCTTACAGGCTGAATTTTTGCACCACAATCAATTATAGCCATAGAAGCTAAGGTAGCTAACGCATCGGGAAACTGATTTTTGTCTCTTCCCAAATGAGTAAATTCTATTTCATCAAAGCTTTCAGCCAATTAGGAGAGGTATTCCTGGTATGGTCTCAATTTTTCATCCCTTGTCTGCCATTCACCTTTCACCTGACAGATTATTAGCATTGAGTCTCCATATACTTCTAATTTCCCTACATTCATCTCTAATGCAGCTTCGAATCCGTGGATGCAAGCTTTATACTCAGTTGTGTTGTTTGTACAACTAAAGTGCAGCTTTACTGAGATAGGATATTGCTTTCCTTCTGGGGAAATTATCATAGCACCTGCCCCGTTGCCCGATACATTTACTGCGCCGTCAAAATACATAGCCCACCAACCACTCTTCTCCTCCTTTTCCGTTACTAGCACATCTTCATCAGGAAAGTCAAAGTTCAATGGCTCGTAATCCTCAATAGCATTATCGGCTAAATGATCCGCAATTGCGCTTCCTTTTACTGATTTTCTTGTCATGTAGATGATGTCATACTCAGCCAGCAGTACTTGCCATCTAGCTATTCTACTCGACATGTATGGCTTTTCAAAGATATACTTCAATGGGTCCATTCTTGAGATCAGCCAGGTAGTATAGTATAGCATATATTGTCGCAACCTCTTCGCACTCCACACCAAACTACAACATAACTTCTCTACCATACTGTAACGGGATTCACACTCGGTGAACTTCTTACTCAAATAATAGATGGGTTGCTCCTTTCTTCCTGACTCATTCTGTTGCCCCAACACACACCCCTTAGCTGATTCGGTCACAGTTAAATACAGGATGAGTGGCGTTCTGTGTACAGGTGGAACCAACAATGGTGGTTCTTGTAAGTACTGCTTGATTTTATCAAAAGCTTTTTGGAAATCTTCATCCCATGTTCCAGGATTCTTCTTTCGGAGTAATCAAAAAATCGGTTCACATGTCACTGTAAGTTGTGAGATAAAACGAGCAATATAGTTCAAGCGCCCCAAAAAGCCTCGAACTTCCTTTTCGGTCTTTGGAGCGGGCATGTCTTGTATGGCTTTTACTTTGTCGGGGTCCACTTCTATGCCTTTATTACTCACCACAAATCCTAATAATTTGCCTGATTTCACCCCGAATGTACACTTTGCAGGATTCAATTTCAACTGATATTTTCTCAACCTCTCGAACAATTTCCTTAGAGCTGGGATATAGCTTTCTTCATCTTTGGACTTTGCGATCATGTCATCCACATAGACCTCAATTTCCTTGTGCATCATATCATGAAAAAGTGCTACCATTTCCCTTTGGTATGTTGCTCCAGCATTCTTCAATCCAAATGGCATTACTTTGTAACAGTAAGTTCCCTATGGGGTGATAAATGTCGTCTTTCTCTTATCTACTTCAGCCATTTTAATCTGATTATAGCCAGAGAAACCATCCATGAAAGAGTAAGTGGAACTCTTAGCAGCATTGTCCACCAACACGTCTATATGCGGTAACGGAAAGTCATCTTTCGGGCTTGCCCTATTCAAATCCCGGAAATCCACGCACACCCTGATTTTGTTGTCCTTCTTGGGAACCGCAACAATGTTAGACACCCATTCAGAATATTCTACTACTTCCAAGAAACCCGCATCCCATTGTCTTGTTATCTCTTCTTTTACCTTGAGCAATACATTAGGTCTTGTCCTTCTTAGCTTCTGTTTGACTGGACGACAACCCTCAATCAAAGGTAACCTATGCACTACTATTTCAGTATCCAAACCGGGCATGTCAGTGTACGACCAGGCAAAAATATCCACATACTCCCGCAAAAGGGAGACCAACTCACTCCTCATAGCTGTAGTGATCAACATCCCTATTTTCAACTCCTTTTTGTCATGCTCGGTACTTACATTTATTAATTCTAATTCCTCTTTTGCAGGCCCCCAAGCATGTTCGGATTGTTTTATAAGCTTCTTGAACTCTTCAATATCATCTTCACCATCTTCTTCCTCATCCATTGAAGTTATAGTTTTATCAAAATTAAGCCAATTATTCTCAATGCAATGGGTTTGTAAGTTTATCGTTGTCCCGCTTTCAGATTCCCTGAAAGCGGAAAGTGCCTTTGTTATGAGTGCATAATGGAAAAAGTGAAACGAAAAGGCATGATGAAGGGAAAAAACCAAGCATGATCTCATTAAAACTTGAAATGATAGAAGGGCTCAAAACAAAATCTTGTTGCCAATATCTTGAGCCACGATTACTGGTAACATAAATTTATTCAAACAAAATGCAGCAATAATAAAAAAAACAAGCAGCCAACAAATGTTTACTTTTTAAAAATAATTGGGACTTCATGAATTTCCCAATTGTTCAACTCTTCCCCTTCAACTAATCTTCTCACAAAATCAGGTAGACCATCCTCTAGAGCACTCACAGTCAGTTGGGGTAGTTCATCATAGGGGCTCTTTTCATCTTTAAAACCCCCTTGGGGTTCTTGTTTGTCGATCTCTTCTAGATAGTGGATGGTAGCACCGCTAAATTCTTTACTCATCCTCTCAATTTTACCCTCAGCATTGATCACTTGTGCAGGTTAGGGGAAGGTTACGTGAATCGGAGGGATCTAGATTTGGCCTTCATTAGGCTCCCTTCCTTCGATTCGAGCTAACCTCCGTTCTCTTTTAAACTCAGCCACTCTCTTGAAATCTTTCTTTATAGGTTTAAAACCTAAACCGAACCTCTGATCTGTGTATTTCATCTTTATTACATTGATTCTCTCGGGCATTCCTGTGACAGGGTCATATGGCAATCCGTGCTTTAGAAAGTATTTAGCAGCCATCCTTGCAGCCTCAGAAACCTCTGGCTTCCTTCGCACTGTATTCTCAGGTACCCATTCAGCATTTACTACCTCAAATGCATGTAGGTTCCCGTCTTTACTCTCTTCAGCCTCTATATAAGGAATTGACACGTTTCTCACCATAGCTAAAACCTCTTCAGCCCTTACTGTCACCAGGTTTCCATTGATGATAAACTTAACCCGTTGGTGTAATGATGATGCAATGGCTCGTGCTGCGTGGATCCAAGGTCTTCCTAACAACATGTTGTATGTGGGATGAATATCCATCACTTGTAAAGTTATTTGGAATGGTTGGGGGTCGATTACAAGCTCAACATCAATATTTCCCATAATCGGCCTTGGCGAACCATCATATGCTCTAGCTGTCATGGTACTTGGCTTCATATGAGAGACTTCAATTGGCATTTTATCAAGCACATGCCTTGGCAACACATTCAAAGCGGAACCATTATCTATCAGCACCTTGGCGATCACACAATCCTTACATTTCACAGTGATATATAACGGCTTATTGTGACCAATTCCTTCATGATCTAGTTCATCATCTATGAAGTAGAGATAGTTAGTGGCTTGAATCCTTCCCACCAAATGTTCTATAGAATCCTGTGTGATATCTTAAGGAACATATGCTTCGTTAAGGACTTTCTGGAGAGTGTTTCTATGCAACTCCGAACTCAAAACTAATGATAATAGAGAGATTCTGGCGGGGGTCTTTTTCAACTGGTCCACCACACTGTATTCACTAAGCTTCATTAGCTTCAAGAACTCGCTAGCCTCCTCATCGCTCACTGGTTTGTTGACCTCATCCATCTTGGCCAATTCCACCATATTTTTTCCTTTTGCCCTCCTTTGGTCTTCTAGCTCTTCAGGAGTATAGTATCTTCCACTTCGGGTTAACCCTCCAATTTCAGCATGAAGAGTAGGAGCTGATCTCGTGGTATGGAAAGAATAACCATAATTATAAGGCATGGCATTAGAATTTCCGCTAATTGTGCTCGTAGGTCTAGCCAAAATCATTCTTGGGGGTCCTTTCTCCGTTGGTTGATATCTACAAACTTCAACCTTCTTGTTGAAACCAGTCATGGTTCCTACTAGTTCTTCTTCAGGCACCCCTATCCTCAAGAGTTTATATGGTGTCCTATATGCTGGTGATACTCACAATATTCACCCATATGCTCTGCGACTTGCTTTTTAATGGGTGCTTGGAGGTACCCAGCTTGCTTCAACATTTTGTACAACCCCTCCATTGAAAACTTTAAGACATTAGCACCCCTCTCTTCTTCTTCCAAAGCATTTACCCCTCCACCTCCAGAAGCATGGTACGGTAGCGGGTTGGATTTTACGTTCGGAAAATCATCAAAGGAAATCCAACCTGCTTTGATGAGTTGGAGGATTCTCCTTTTGAAAGCTAAACAACTATCAATATTATGGCCGGCGATACCAGCATGGTACTCGCATTTCTGGTCTGGTTGGTACCATTGAGGAAAAGGTGGTTGCAAAGGTGTCAAATGAACAGGTGTTACTTGGCCAATACTGAGCAATCTTTGATACATCTCACTAAGAGGCATGGGAAGTGGGGGCAGTTCTTCTTGGTTTGTGGGGAAGCTTCTGCGTGGGTAAAATGTGTTGTTTTGGCGGTATGGGATATTTTGGGTATTTGTTTGGTTTTTTAGATAAGGTGAGGTGAAATTTATATTAGATGTGGGGGGAATGGTCATGGGTGGCCTGAAATTATGCTTTCTTCCCTTACCTTCACCTTCGACATTGTGGACATCAGCCTCCTTCTTGTGTCCAACAAAACCCCTTTTTTCACTAGGGTCTGTGATCCTACCCGTTCGAATGGCTTGTTCAATTCGTTCGGCTATAACAACCAAATCAGAGAAGCTTTGTGCAGAACTTCCAACCAAGTATTCAAAGTATGGAGCTTTGAAGGTGTTGGAAAATAAACCGATCATTTCCTTCTCCAACAATGGCGGATTAACTTGTGCTGCCATTTCACGCCATCTTTGTGCATATTCCCTTACAGATTCCTTATAACCTTTCTCTAATGAATGCAAGCTTGATCTATCAGGGGCTATGTCTACGTTGAACTTATATTGCTTAATAAAGGCTTCAACCAAATCTTTCCATCCCCTTATCTTGGTGTTGTCCAAACACATGTACCAAGTGAGAGCGACATCACTTAAACTATCCTGGAAGAAATGGATCAACAACTTCTCATCTTGCACTACCTCGGCCATCTTATTGCAATATGACTTAAGATGGGTTATTGGACATTGAGTTCCGGTGTATTTGATGAATTCTGGCACCCTAAACTTCTTAGGAATGACTATGTTAGGTACCAAACACATCTCGACAGCTTTCACCGGGTCATACAAATGATTTCCTTCAACTGCCCTTACCCTCTCTTCTAGGGCAGCCCACTTCTCTAAACCTTCAGCTCCTATCATTTTGTCCTTATGAGACCCCTCCAAGGTTAACTCATCAGCATGAGGAATCCTCATCGGGTATATAGGCCGAGCTGGGAAATGCGTAGCATATTGAGGCTCAGGCGAAGATCCACTTGCCCCCATGTTTGGTAGGTTGAAGAACATCGGAGGCGTCGGTGGTAGCTGAGTGGTAAATGTTGGTTGAAAGGATGTCCCTTCTCCCGACTTAGATCTCAGAGCTTGTTCGAGTAGGCTAGTAAGCCTAGCGACATCTTCCTTCAGACTGTTCAACTCCTTTTGATGTTGGGCATCCAATTGAGTTCTTTCTTCATTTTCCATTTTTTTCCGCAACCGTGTGTTATGAGTGTGTTTTAATGGGGGACCTATATTTCACCTGATGTGCAGCATTATGACAATTCATAAGTGTATGTTCAAAATGCATTAATATGAATGCAACATATTGGACAGGGATTATTTCATGGGAGGGTGACATAACAACTGTTATTCTTTGGATGCTTGGTTAGATCTACATCCAATACTTATTGCAATGCCGAGAGGAGATCTGTTTAACCTTTTATCATCTGAGCTTTCAGCCTTATACACTTATTTGAATAAAAGTAAATAAAGGTCTTCACCTTTTTTTATTTAACCCATAAAACTTTCATTACAACAAATGATTCATCTTAATCTATTACAGGGGGAAAGGCACTGCCTCTATTAGATATAGCTTTTAGAAACATATCGGTGTTGTTCATGCTCCCTCGATACTTCGCGATGTCCCCTCCAACTTGACGAGCCTCTACTCTTAGCCAATGAGCCTCGGCCGCAGCTCGATCAATCTGCTCTTGAAACTCCCTTATTCTTTCAGTATGGATCAAGTTGTTTCTGGATAGAGAATTATTAGCAGTATCTAGTATTTGAACATGACTCTCCAACATTTTCTGACTTTCTAGCAATTGTTCGATCTTTGCTTCTCCCTTTGCTAATTTAGTCTTCAATGCCTTTGCTTCAATTTTACTACTATTGAGTTCAGTTCTCAAATTCTGCGTGGCTTTGACTATCTTCTTGGATTTAGCCAATTCCAATTCAACATCTTTTAACTGGCTCTTGAGTTCTTTCAATCTGTTAAACGCTTGCTTGACACAGCTTGATTTTTGACGGCCAATTCCTCCTAATACTGGGCCTTCTCCACCTGAAGCGTCTTCTCCTCGTTGATGACTTTTATGGATTCTAAGTCGTTCATTGCTTTCATCCGATCTCAGCCCAACGAGTCCCTTTCTTCCTCAGCCAATTTCCTCATAGCTTTTTCTTTGGCCAACTGATGCTCTAATGATAGTCTCAAATCCTCCTTTGTTTTAAGCTCGGCTTGCAATCGTTTTACTTGCTCTCTTAGTTCTTCTTCGCAACTCACCCTCTTTCTTCGGGTGCCTACGGATTCTGAAATTTCTACCATGTCGGGGACTCTTCTGTCACGCCATTCGGGATACTTTTCACTAACTGTGGGATTTCTTGATCCATTCTCCTTCTTTATCACCAACAAAAAGTTCCAATCCTGCTTAATGCTTTCTAACATTTCCATGGCGACCCCTTTATAGACCCCGGTAAATTGAGCTATGTCAATTGTCCTTGGAACACTTTGTATGCCCCCAAGCTGCCTTGCAACTAAAGCAGGTGCATAACTGATGTATCCCGTTACTCCAATTAATGGTACCCAAGGCTTTTCTCCACAACTCATCAAGCTTGTCATATTCCTCATCCAAGGAGCTTTCCAATCAAAAATGCTTAATGGAAGCCCTTGTAATTTTACCCTCCAATCATCTTCCGAAAAGCTCTCCCATTCTTTTGATACGAACAACTCGAGTGGCTTTTGGTCGAACCACCAGAAATTATTGAATATTGGTGTCTCCGTTTCTATATGACTTAACAACCAGATGAATAGTAAAGAGACACAACACCTCATGGAACCTTTACCCGTTTTCTTGCAATGACTAAGAGATACGAAGGTTTCCGCCAAAATCACGGCACACGGGTTGATCTTTGTCTTTTCATATTCCATAAACAAATTGGCAGCTTCCAAACTGATAATTCCCTTAGTAGAGGGACATAGAACCAAACCAAATATTCCCAAAGCCAATATTCTATGTTTCTCTAATTTAGCATCCGGGTTAGCTTTTTTAGCAACCAGCAACTCCTCTAGCCGTTTCCATCTAAGACCCCCAGAGTTATCTTTTTCTCTATACGGTATTAGTTGAGGGATCCCTAGCAATTTGGCAAGCTCATCCATGGTGTCGTCGATTCTCTGGCGGAAGTACACTTTGTAGGCATCTACGGGGAATTCAGTCAACACACTATACTCTTCGATGGTAGGTGTCATGTCAACATTTCAGAAAGTGAAGCGTCGGTAATCAGGATCCCAAAAATGTATCATGGCTTTTATAGCTGATGGTAAAACTGGCACTTTCAAAAAGTGCAAAATCCTCCCATACTTCATAGCAAATTCTGTTTCATCTATCTGATACTTCGTGAGTGAAAACAATCTGCTAGTGTCATTTATTATGCACCTGACATCTTTGAGTAGCGGTGTCCCACTGGCATTTGGTCTAGGGCAGTCTCCCTCGGTCATTTGCAAAGATTCAGATTCGAGTCCATACTCAACAGTGGTTACCTCACGAATAACGGTCATTATGTCACCCGAAAGTCCTGTAATGAAAATGCTTAAATGTTATGCTCATCTCAATGAAATTATATAGGGACCAACCTAAAGAATAGGTTCTAGTCATTAAATGCATCTGGGTAGTTTTGCTATCTAGTCTCAAAGGTCTTTCACATGCTCAGTGATCGTCCTCGAAAGGTTGATATGAGATTTACAATCAGTGTGAAGATAGAGGCCCTGAGTAAAATCAGTTTGGCATATCAACTACTATTGAGCAAACAAATCATGCGAGAGTTGGATAGTTTCGCGAGCCTTACCCAGGCTAAAGCCATTAGGGTGCCGTTACTTCTCCACTTATCTTAAAATTGGTACCACACACGTGTATATATATATATATATATATATATATATATATAATGAGCTTGCATGATATTCATATCAACATATATGCATGATAAATGTGAATAATTATGTGTGCTAAAACAGTAAAAAACAAAATAAATAAACATAAAAATAAAAATGAAAATAAAAAATAAAATAAAATACACAAAAATACATAATAAATCATAATAAACAATAAATAAATAAATGAATAACTTGACAAGCGCTAACAAAAACAAACAAAAATATTTAGCAATAAAAGAAAACAAAAAAAACAAAGCTTAGTCCTAGTCCCTAGTGGAGTCGCCATTCTGTCGCACCCGACATCGCGGCGGCCCTAAAAAAATAATTCTCTCAAATTAATTATGGAAAAAGAACAGATTTCTGGCATCCGGTTCTTTTAGGGGAAAACGTCTTGCTTGAGGAGTCGCCACCTAGTATTATGGTTACTAGGAACCCTAACTGGTCAACAAAGATTCTATGGTTCGGGACTGGTTACGTAAAAGGGAAGATATTATCACCCCTTAAACGTTCTGCCTAAGGCAAACTGCATTGCCTGTTTTTTGTCTTAAATTGCTAAATTTTTTTATTGGTTTCTGTTCTGACGATTTATTCACAATATTCTTGACTCTGGCGTCAATGAATATTCAACTACGGATAATTTCAACTCTGGCGTTGGTAATTATTACGTAGTTAACAAAAATAAACTTAGATTAATATTTTTTTATTTTTGACTCATAAAACTAGTGAATAAACTAAATTTACACATTCATATATTTTTCTATTTTTTTATATATAATTAAATAGAAAAGGACAAAAATAAAATAAAATAAAATAAAATCAATGTTTTTATTTTATTCCCGACTCTGGCGTCAGTGAATAAATAAGTAAATAAAAAAAATAAATTTATTTTTCATACATGCACATATATTTTTTTCCTAAATAAAAAAAAATAAAAAATATTGGTATGCATGAATAAAAATAATATAAACTTATTGGTTTATTCACCAACGCGAGAGTCGGGAATAAAATACTGGCTTGAGTTTATATTATTTTTATAAAATACAGTAGCCGCGACCATCACCGACAAATTTCCAGACGGAAAAATTCGGTCGGTGTTTTCATGACTCACCAACAGATTTACCGACGACATTAATCCGTCGGTAATATAACTTACCGACGAATTTACAAATGGTATATTCTGTCGGTATTTCAACAATTCACTGACTAAGTTACCGACGGAAATTAACAGTCGGCGAATTGTGATATACCGACGGAATAACAATCCGTCGGTATTATTGAAGCGGGAATTTTATTTTTTTTGGCGTGCAAATTCTGTCTGTAAAACCGTCGATAAATGTTTTTTTTGTTTTGCCGACCGATATAGCGACAGAATGGGTAATCACCGATGAAAGGTAAGCCGACGGAATTATTCCGTCGGTAAGTTAGTCAGTAAATATTTTACCCACGTACTATCAATCACATACCGACGAAATAGTTCCGTCGGTAAAACAGTGAATTCTTGTTGTGATAATTATTTTTACTTTTAATTAAAATTAATTAATACTACGAGATAATATAAGCATGTATAAATTTCAAACTCAAAAGATTGAATTTCCCAGTAACATCATCCATCCCCATCTGCCGACTGTTTTCTTGTATGATGGCAATGAAGCCAAGCGAAAGTTGACGGGTTTACAGCCCAAGAAGATTTTTTAAATGGTAGGTTGACCTTTCGCATTCAGACATGAAGTATATTCTGAGCTCCAAAAAACATTAACAATCACTTGCTAGAAATTTTGTATAAAACAAATTTTAAATTCCTTACGCTGAATTAGCCAAGTCAAGCACAACTCATGATCTTTAACCAAAACTTCAACTTGATTAGGAGAAAGAAACTGCGTTTTGCTTCTATCGGAATTCAAGCATCCTCTTCAAGGCTCCAGCGAATTCCTTAACAATTAGCGGTATTAGATTACCATCATCTAGGCACGATTAAACACAGAATAAATTATTGAGATTTAAGCAAAATTATTGATAGTGTACTTCATTATTGAGATTTCCGAACATTTGCAAGATGTATATAGACCTTTTCTCTTTTCTTTAATTGAAAGGTTGTCATTACGAAACCTAAAATTCCACTACCATGCATTGTTACTTATTCGAGGATTAGAAGTCGGACCAAAAGCATCAAATTTTAAAAAGCTCAAAGCCCGGTTTTCTACTAATCAAAAGTTGAATGATAAAATTGAAAAAAAAAATCAATCATATAAAAAGATTAAAAAAAAATTACAATTATTTTCGCACGTGTGCGGCCTAGAAATTCTTGTCATTTATCAGTAAAAAGAGAGAATGGGAGTCACTATTTAGTATTTTAATCACTAGAAACCCTTACTAATTTCAGAGTCTAGGAAAGGGGCTTCATTATGTAAATAAAAGATATTAGCACCCCTAATACGCCTTACCTGAGGTAATGTAACATTCTCAATTCCAGAATTGGACAAGACAATTAAAATTACTGAATTTTGTGGGTAAATTATTATTTTTTTCATCTTGATTTATTTTACACTGTAATGAAATTTCTACCGAAGTTTCAGCAGAGTCTCCCCTATACCGAGAGGTCCCAAATTATCGACAATTCATTATGTACATATCTCATGTTCATTCCATCATCAACACATATCCATATCGCATCATGACCACAATTATTATTAATCATAATATATTTAAAATCCACAGATTCATTTCAAACATATAATTTACAACACAAACTAATAGTAATAAACTTGATTAATAACATTAATATTACAGGTATAAATCCTGAAGGTCTCTAAGATTATTAATATAAAGGAATACTAACATCGTTCAAGTCATATAATTATCTAAAGAAAAATACAACAACATCTTTTTCATTCCAGGTTCATATAGAAGAAATAAAGATGCTAACTCTAAAACGTACAAAAAGAATTAAGAACATGAAATCCCTAATTCATACAAAAGAATTGAAAATGCTAATTTCCTAATTCATGCAAAAGAATTAGACACCTAGGACATTAATCCTGACGGGAATGAGAAGGACCTGCAACATCAAAATAAGAGAATAAGTATATTAAATAAATAAAATACACCTAAATAATGGGGGGTCTCTACTACATGTATCTACACATATAAGTACCCACACGATAAGGCATAATCGTAGTTGATCCGTAGAAGAAGATCATTAGCTACATCTAACACCTATCCTTCCACAACCTACTTATGGTTTTCTTTTTTATTATCACACATTAATTTTTGTGTGATTTACCTTTTTCCTTATTTGCCTCAAATTCTAAGGTGGTCGTTGCCGACACTAATAACTCCTATTAGTGTCATTAGTCACCTTACCCAGATCGACTAGTCAATTCCTTGACAGTGCCAACACCAACTTAATCGGTCGATGCCATCGAGCTATTTCCAACCGGAAATAGTCAATCAATTGCTCTCCATCACACTTGGAGATGTTTCAGGTAATGCCAATGTCAAGTTCTCTTGACACCATTAACTTCCTCCTTAGGAAGTTAATCAAGTTATTATGGGCTTGCCGATACCAACACTATTCGTTAGTATCATTAACTATTCTTGATAGAAGTAGTTAATCAAGTTCAATATTCATTATATTTCCATCAAGGTCATGCCAATGTTAACAATATTTGTTAAAATCATTAGCTACCCTTATTTGAGGTCGGCTAATCAAGTCCATAGGTGGTGATTTTCTTTCTTGTTCTTTTTTATATATATAATATAGACCCATTCCAAACTCTAAATCCCAAAGTCTATGACCAAAATTCAGATTTCAAATCCATGTTCGTTTCACTGTATCTTTTCTTTCTTTAGTCATATTCACGAATATGATTTCTAGCATGAATTTGAGTACGATGCTTATTATCAACCAAGAAGAATATAGGTGTGGGACACCTACCTGCCACCAATGCTCAATTTGTGTTCCCTTGTTGTTGTTGTACTCCCCCTATGATTCCTTCTTAATTCACAAGTACACTATATTATTTCATGGCGGTGTCCATTTCGCAAATAGCAAGGCAACAACAATAACATTTACTCTTCACATTTCTTTGTTTTAAATCGTTACGCACATCATCAACTTCACTTTTCAAATGTGGTTTATCCCTTACTAGTGTTAAGGTTCGATGTTACAAGAATTTTGGTGGGAAAGAAAATGGTTTTCTGTCCTTACCACTGCTAAATCTCCTTATTTTATTAATTCTCATCAGATCTACCAGCAAGGGCGATAATTTGACCTTTTCTCATATATTTACCTATATCTGGAGCTCTAGAGCTCTATATTGAGCGAGGTTAGATTCGTTGGAAAGCTAACATCTCAGGATATAGTTTCTATGAGAGATGTTTTCCAAATTTTATCATTTTAAGGCCTGAAATCCCCTAGAACAAGGGTGATGAATCTATCTAGAATTCATTTGTGATTCCTAAGTGAGCTTTCTACTATAATTGGTTCTTACATAAACATATATAACACACCAAAATTCTTCTTATTTCCCTTTATATAGCTCTTGGTCGATCTTAGTCTAAGGGAACTAAGGATCCCCCTCTTTCTTTTCTTTTTTTCTAGTTGATTTTTCTTACCACGCAGACTTATTGTCCATATACTACACATGCCATAAGTGTTCATTAACCCCAAATTTCATAATCCCTTTCCTCCCCTTTCCATCACATGGCCGGCCACTTAAGTTTGGAATTAATGATTTCTTTCTTTAATAATTTTGTGTGTTTCTTTCAAGTTCAGAGCATCTTATTTTGCTTAACTAACCTCATTTCTATCAATTTCTGCATTTCCCTCAAATTTTCCTTCAAGAACCTTAATTTATAAAATCTGAAATTTGTGCATAATTCCTACTTAATTGTTAACTTGTTTCATACAATCAAGTATAGTGTTCATACCTTTAGAAATTTCAAAATTTCAGCTCATGTAAATTGAATATTTTGGCCCCTCTTCTCAAGCATGATGTCAGCCCTTTCTTCCTTTTTTTCTTCAATTCTGCATTTGTTTTATCCTTGTTAGAACCCTTGTTATTGGTTGTCCTCTCTATTTGGAGTTTCTAGGTTTGCATTCATAAGTGATTTGGTGTTTTTCCTTTTCTTTTAAAGAAGAAAATCAACACCCCCCAACCCTTTTTTTTCTTTAGTTTTTAGTCGGCCATGAAAGAGGAATGAATGGGGTATTTATAGCCCTCATTCTTCCTAATTATATGTTGGCCCCTATTATTTCCTTTTCTTTACAATTTGAGTCACATTCTTTATGTCTTTATATTTTCCTATTTAATTTCTTAATTATTACTTTTATTTATGACGTATATAATAACATTTTAATTTAATTTTTTTTTGGATTGTACAAGTAAGTTGCAATGTTTATTTGTCTAATATAAAGTAAGGAAAAGTTGTGTTTTCTAATTATTGGTATGTTTAAAGTTTAAGAAAAATCATTCTCCATAAAGAGATCATTTTCTTATCAGAATAAAAAAAAAAAAAAAACTAATTGTTCTAATGCCACCAAAAATAAATTGTCTTTTAATTTAAAACTAAAAATATGTCTTACATTTATGTTCATAATCACGTGTATTAAAAGAAACAAAAATATAATTTAGGTATTTTTGAAATGTAGGCCAAAATCCTTTAGGAATATACAAACTTGCTGTAAAATCCAAGCAATATTTTTCTTTTAAAAAACATGTCAAAGTATTTAGATTTTCTTAAAAACAATGTTTATATAACTTTAGGATTTTTAGCAATATGCAAGAAAAAATATTTTTTAAAAATATTTTTTTACCCAACCCTCTGGTCGGCCCGATCAGGTTAACCCAAAATCTTAGGCTCGACCATAAACCAAAGCAAAAATCTTGATTTCACCCGAAAACAACTCAAAAAAAAAATAAAGTAAAAAAATATATTAAACATCCAAAAAACATAAAAACTCAAAAAATTTTGAACAAAATGGATTAAACACACAAAAAATGGACACTAAGAACACCCAAATGAACTCAGCAACGTGAACTCAAATTCAGATCAATTTCATGAGATCAAAAGCACATAAAGGTTCATTCAAGGATCAAGGATCAAGAATTAATGGTTCATTCACTTTTATTTTTGTTAAATCATCACGATTTGACTAAAATCAATTTCAGAAGGTTGTCTTTAGGAAACCTTAAATTCCGCCACCATGCATTACTCCTTATACAAGGATTAGAAGTTGGAGCTATATAAAATACATAGAACGTGAGCATAAAAAAGCATCTCTAATTAAAATCTTAAGTGTTAGGTGAAGCTCGATTAATAATTTTATATAACACTATCTTCTAAATGAAAATCTTTTGACCTTGAAACTCGTATAAGTAAAATATTATCTTGTGCTTAATTTTATTTATTTAATCACATAGAATAAAGATAATAAGATTCAAACTTATGATTGTTTGATCATTCAAGCTCTAATATTATATCAATTCAAAAAATAAAAATAAAAATAAAACATAATGAATGCTTTCATTTTAAAGTGAGATACTCTAAAAGATTTTCCTTTCCATTTCATTTTCATTATGGTAAAAGGGGAAGGTTTTGATCTATGCATTTGCTACCTCCCATTCCATTCCTTCCACAATGCACTTGGATCTTATCACCAATTTTTTTTATACATAAGAAGAACAATGTTCAGGCAATGCTAGGGTTTCTAAAGAAGTAAAATTTGAGGCTCATGTCATTGAGTCAAGTGTGTTTAATACGCTCAGTTAATTTAATAACATAAAAAAGCAACCCTAATTTAATCTTTCAAAATCATAACCTATAAAATCTCAGACCCGGACTCAATCAATTCCGGTTTTCAACTTATTGGAAGTCATGGCCATGAACAATTACTAGTGGCCAAATGAAAGAAGCATACAAAAGAAGATTGTTGGGGTGCATGAAATTGATGCAATCACAGCATTAACAGCTCAAGTCCATTCACTAACTCAACAACTAAAAGCCACTCAACTTACAACAAATGCCATCCATGCAACATGTGATTTTTGCCATGGAAATCACACAAGTGAAGAGTGTCAGGTTGGGAACCCATTCTCTCAAGTAGAACATGCTCATTTTTTGTCAAATTACAGTTGGCAGAACAACCCTGTAGTGCAACATATAATCTCAACTCATCCTCACATGGAACAATCAAACTAACATAAAGAATCTAGCCATGCCATGTTCAAGTGAGCACATTAAAGAGAAATCAAAACTTGAAGAAGCTATGAAACAATTAGCGAACAACACTAGCAGATTCATGACTAAAACAAATACCAATCTGCAAAACCAAGCAACTTCAATTCAAAATTTAGAGGTTCAAGTTGGTTAGTTAGCCAGCATGCTCACAGGTAGACAACAAGGAAATCTACCAAGCACAACCAAAATTAATCCTAAGGAGCAACGCAAGGCCATAACCTTAAGAAGTGGAAAAGAAGTGGAGCAGACTACTGGAAACAAGAGTGCAGGAAAAGAATAGGAGGAGCAAGTGGCCAAACCACTTCAGAATATGAAAAAATCTGATCCCCTGCCAGAACCAACGCAAGAAATAATGCAAACAATTCCATTTCCATAGCGACTTAAGAAGAATAAACTTGATAAGCAATTTTCAACGCAAACAATTCCATTTCCAACGCAAGAAGCATGTTTGGTAAATAATGTACTGGAGAAGGATGCTGAGATAGCAAAATATACATGTTGGATGGATTCTTTTGAACCTAACCGCAGAAGATATTTTGAAGATTTAGGACAAGCACCACCAAAAATAAAATCAATTAGTGAACAAGCACCGATTCTGGAATTGCAACCTCTGCAAGAGCACCTTTGGTATGCATATCTTGGAGAAGCTTCCACCTATCCTGTGATAGTCTCTGCAAAACTATCCAAAACAAAGGAAGAAAAATTATTGAGGGTGTTGAGAAAACATAAGGTAGCTCTCGGGTGGGTATTGGCAGATATCAAAGGCATTAGTCCCTCTATTTACATGCATAAAATTCTGTTAGAGGATGAAGTCAAGCCAATAGTAGAACATCAGAGAAGGTTTAACTTGATCATAAAAGAGGTAGTTCGAAAAGAAGTTCTGAAATGGTTAGATGTTGGTGTTATTAATCCAATCTCTGACAGCTCATGGTTGAGCCCAGTTTAAGTTATGCCAAAGAAAGGAGGAATGATAGTGGTAAAGGATGCAGATAACAAATTGATACCTACTAGAACAGTAACTGGATGGAGGAATTTGCATGGATTATCGAAAGCTAAACAAGGCAACTCGCAAAGATTGCTTCCCCCTACCATTCATTGATCAGATGCTGGACAGGTTAGCCGGACATGAATACTATTGTTTCCTAGATGGTTATTCAGGATATAACCAAATAGCCATCGCATCTGAGGACCAAGAGAATACCACTTTCACCTACCCTTATGGTACTTTTTCTTTTTAAAGAATGCCTTTTAGGTTGTGCAATGCACCAGCTACCTTTCAGAGGCGCATGATGGCTATCTTTTCAGATATGGTGGAGCAGATCATTGAGGTCTTCATGGATGACTTTTCTATATTTGGAACTTATTTTGATGACTACCTTGCAAAGTTGGCATTGGTTTTGGAGCGTTGTGAAAAGACAAACTTGATATTGATCTGGGCAAAATGTCACCTCATGGCAAAGGAAGGTATAGTGTTGGGACACCAGATTTCAGAAAAAGGAATAGAGGTAGACAGAGCTAAAATAAGGCAATAGACAAGCTTCTACCGCCAAGTATGGTAAAAGGGGTTAGGAGTTTCCTTGGTCATGCGGGATTTTATAGGAGGTTCATCAAAGACTTCTCTAAAATATCCAAACCGCTATGCAGTCTGCTACTAAAGGACACAAAGTTTCAGTTTGATAAGGAATGCAAGACAACCTTTATGTTGTTGAAAGAGAAGTTAGTGACATCTGCTATTGTACTTGCACCAGATTGGGAGAAACCATTTGAGTTGATGTGTGATGCAAGTGATTATGCAATTGGAGCAGCACTGGGGAAGCAGAAAAATAATGTGTTTCACACTAGATACTATGCCAATAGAACACTCAATTATGCCACAACTGAGAAAGAGTTGATTGTTGTGGTTTATGCGTTTGATAAGTTTTAGCCTTACTTGATGGGAAACAAGGTGTTGGTGTGATGCAACCATATTATTCGATAGTTTCACCCGCATTTCACTAGTGTTTTGCCTATGTTATATATATATATATAATACCTTGATATTCTTTGTTTTATGTTTTGAAGGCACTTTTGGATGAAAGATGCAAAAAGGAGTATATTAAAAACACAACATCCATACCTTTCTAGAAATCTAAGGCAAGAAAATAAAATAAGGAAGAGCATGGAAATCGTAGCCTTCAAAGTCAAATATCACAATCTGCCAATGTTGACCTTCGACCATTCTGAATTGAATATCTGGAGCTAGAGAAGTCTAATTGATGCAAACTAAATTGTTTTGGATTCCTTACTCAAAGGCCTATCAACTCTCCAAATTTCAACCAAACACGATGTCATATAAGGGAGATAGGATTTTTCAAAGATGACAATTGAATTCTGCTAACAAACAGGTTTCGTGAAGAAATGAATCCAAATTACGTTCCAAAGCATCTAAATTGATATCCAAGTTTTTATTCCAGCAATTTAGCTCCTCTAAGTCAAAGCTTGAAGATTTCATGCAAGGATATTTCTCTTATTTTCGGAAAATAATTGTTGAAGTACTTAAATGTAAATTGTCTCCTTAAAGGAGGACTATTTTGTAAAATAGAGACTAGGGTTTCTGATGCGAACCTCGTGATCACGTGGTCATGTAAAGACACCAATTCCCGGAAAGCCAAGTAAATCAGGTTTGATAGGAGTGTGACACAAAGATAACTTGTACCTACGCACCAGCACTATAAGAAACGGAAACCCCCACCCAATGAATATTGATTCGCAAACGAGAAGTATAAGGATGATGCCACGAAGCCAGTTGTTCTTTAATAAGTCGTTTTCAATTCTTTAGAGAACCAAGGAAGGGAGATTATCCCACCGACACACAACAAGTGCAGCAAAGAAGTTTATTATCTGAAAATTGAGTAACCTTACATGTTTGGTTATGCCTTTATTTATAATGACTCTAGACTTAAAGAAACCCTAATGGACCCCCCTTAGGTGGACTTATATGAAGCCCACTTACAATTGACCCAAATAAGTAATAATAACCCAAAAACTAAGAATAAAATAATAAAAATCCAAAAATTACCATCCTAAATATGCTAGAATCAGATTTGTCACCCATAAGAAGTCCTACATAAACTAGGAAAAATCTGATTTTGGAAAATTTGTGTTGCTGCCCCCTTTCCTTTGATGTCCTAGATTAGCTTGGATTTCCTTATTTAACTTGGACAAAAAAGAAAACAAATTTCCTCCTTTGTTGCTGATTTAATTACTTTCCTTCCTATGTTAGGAAAAGCATTAAATAGTCCTCTTCTCTTTAGGAATAAGATATGGCCAACTTCCTTACTTAATTAGGAGAATAAATTGCTGACTTTTTATCCTTGTAGCATTAGGAAAAAGAACAAGCCTAACAAAGCTGGTATTGGGCCGGACATATCAACCCCTTGTTCCACACGAATTGGGATCTTCTTGGACCTAAACTAGATGAATTAAAGGTTGTCCTTCATGCTGCTTAAATGTCCCAAGCCCCTCTAGGTCCATCTTGCTCTATAAGTTCTGAACAAGCCCATTCAATGCTTCTTTAAGCTTCTTTGCCCTAGCTCTTGTGATTGACCCAATTGCCACCTCCAATGGGTCGTTAGCATGATTACACTTGGTGTTGAGCTAATCCGCATCAATTTCCTAGGATATAAAAAGAATGAGAGAAGAGAAGGGGGCAGCCAACCAAGAGGAGAAAATGCCCCCCTCCTCTAAGAAACCCAAAATCATGCATTCCTCCATCTTTTTGATTGGTTTTTCAACAAACATGCAAGGCTAAACTCTTTTTCTTGGTTGCAAGGACACAAAAACCTTTGGATTTCAAGAACTATGATATTTATTTTACATTTTCTTTTCAGTTTATATGATAAATATGTTTGTTCTCCTATGCTTATTTTTTCTATGATTGTTTATTTTAATTGCAAGAGTGGACTCTAAGTTATTATTGTAGACAATCTATTGCTAAGTTTGATATCAAAATTGAAGTTATGGTATATGAACTTGTGAAGCAACTAAGTTTAATAATTGTGGCAGATCTACATTATTAATCTTAGGAAGAACATTCAATCAAAATGAACAGACTATAGATAATTATGTTTTCTTGATTAATCAACTTATGTAGTTCTTAAGGCTGCCATTGAATTAAATTACTAGTGTGGACACTGTGGTTGTTTGATGGTTAGGGATAGTTATACGGTGGATTCATTAACTAACCAATGTTAAGAAGAGATAAATATTCAGAATATAAATTGATGTTTTGTTTCCATGATCAGTTCAGATTTTTGTAAGTGGATGTGTGATTGCGACCAAGGTTTATTCTCTTGATAATTTTCTAATTTTATTAAATTTTATTTGATAGTTTTCTGTTTTCTTTTGCTTCAGCTTAGATAACGTCCAAACCCCCCCTAAATTGCATATCATCTATCATAAAAATCTGACTTGAACATTCCTCATGGGATTGACCCCTTGCTTGCTCTATACTATCTTGTATATTGTGTTTGAAGCTAGGGTAATTAATTTATGAGACCGCGACATCGTAATAAATTTTGGCGTCATTGCTAGGGAAGTAATTTTAGTTGATTCTTGTGCTATTATTTTTATTTGTTGTGATTGTTATTTATTTTTCTAAAAAAAAAGAGAAACATAAGTTTTGCTTGCTGCTGTACTATTCATTTATGGTAGCGATAACGTTCAAAACAGAGTTTTTAGTGGAATTAGGTATTAGGTACTAGCCCCACTCTATCGAGGCTAAATTCCATTGTTTTCTGGGGGTTTTAGGCAGTTTTATTTTTCTAGCATAGGATTTTCGTACAATTTGTGTTGTTTTTGATCTCTTGTGTGGTTAGTTTCTTTTGAGTTTTCTTGACGATTTAAGCCTGTAACCCATTCTACTAACCAAAGTCAAGTGCAGGTGGATCTTGAAATAGAAATCTCTTGACACAGGTTACAAAAGGAAGCTTGTGTCAACACTAAACCTGTTGCACGACAACAAACACTCAAAGAGCTTGTTGCTCCTAACATGGAAATTCAACCATTGTGTATAAACATCAACAATAATATAAACTTCGAGATAAAATATGGTTTTATACATTTGTTACCAACACTCAAGGAGTTCCATATGGTTTGTGTTGGCATGAAACCAAATGGAGTTGATGAAGAACAAGTTAAGTTGAAAGCTTTCCCTTTCTATTTAAAAGGGGCAGCAAAGGCATGGTTTTTCTCTATTCTCCTAGGTTCCATTGGAACGTGGAATGCCATGAAGAATATTTTCCTTGAAAAGTATTTCTCAGCATCTCAAATTGCCAACATAAGAAAAGAAATATGTGGGATTCGACAATCTCATGGAGAGACACTTTCTGAGTATTGGGAAAGATTTGAGCAACTGTGCATTCAATGCCCTCACCATTAGATACCTGATCAACTGCTCATTCAATATTTCTATGAAGGATTGATGCCTACTGACCATAGTATCATTGATGTGGCAAGTGGAGGGGCATTGGTAGATAAGACACCCAAAGCTGCACACCGATTGATCTCAAATATAACAACCAACTCAAAACAATTTGGCATATGTGGAGACTTCACAAACAAACGAGTAAATGAGATAAATATCTCTAACCTTGAAAATAAAGTTAATGATCTTACTTCTCTTGTGTGTTCTTTGGCTTGTGGAAATGTATAGCGGGTGAAAGTTTGCAGCATATGTTTCTTATAAGGACATACCTCAGATATGTGCCCAACAATGCAAGAAGATTACATTAAATAGGTTCATGCAGTTGATGGAGGATTCAATGGACAGCCCCCGTGTAAACATGATCCTTTTTCCAACACGTACAATCCCGGATGGAGAGATCATCCAAACTTATGCTATGTGAACCCACCTCAACAAAGCAATCAAGGTCGAAAATTCCATCCCCATAGATTTCAATCCCAACAAAATTATCAAACGAGACAGCCCCCTCCATTCACAAACTCTAATATTATGGGGTCGTCATACAATGATGATCTTTGTGAGATGATGAAAACTTTGGCTTCTAACATTGTGACCTTGCAACAAAATGTCATGTCTTTTCAACAGGAAACAAGGTCAAGTATTCATAACTTGGAGAAGCAAATGGGGCAAGTAGCTTCAAGTGTGGGGAAATTGAAAGCATAAATGAATGGAAAATTGCCCTCCCAAGCATTAAATCCAATAGAGAATGTTAGTACGATAATGCTATGAAGTAGGAATGAACTTGAAGAGAAAAGGTCGAAACAAATTGAGATGGAGAAAGAAAAAGAGATAGAAACTTAATTGAGTACAAAGAAGAAACATCCTCCTCCTCCACAGACTGAAACATCAACCAACACTCCAAAGGTAACTTCTCACTCAATGAATTCCAGTTTTAAAAAAATTCCACCCTTTCCAGTTGGTTCTTCTAAGTCAAAGAAAAAGGACAAAGAAAAAGAGATTTTAGAGTTTTTCAAGAAAGTAGAACTCAACATTCCTTTGCTTGATGCTATCAAGCAAATTCCCAAGTATACCAAATTCTTGAAGGAGTTGTGTACTACCAAGAGAGCTTTCAAACTAAAAGGTCATAAAATGGTAAGTATGGGTAAAGTTGTATATGCTGTTGTTCAAAAGAATATGCCTTTAAAGCAAAAAGACCGAGGTTTACTTACTATCCTATGTGTTATTGGTAATGCTAGTTTCAAAAGGGCCTTGTGCGATTTAGGTGCATCCATTAATGTTATAGCTAAACATTGTTGTTACTCAATTTTGGACCCCACGTGCTGGAGACGGTGTATACCTCATTTGAACTGAGTGTGGGAGTTAGCTCATGCTTGCCAAAAGATTGACAAAAGCAGAGAAAAAAATATTTTTTTTTCAAAACCTTGTTTGAGCTATTTTCTACTCTTTTTATCCTTCCCCTTTGCTACCAAAATATTGAGACCCTTTTTTAGAAAAGCATGGAGTTTTCTAAGAATGTTAGGATGGGCCGGTCACCTGATTTGAGACCGTTTCTTAGAAAAGTGTGGAGTTTTCTAAGAATCTTAAGATGGGCAGGTCACCCGATATTGAGACCACTCCTTAGAAAAATGTGGAGTTTTCTAAGAATTTTAAGAGGGGCCGATCACCTGATATTGAAATCATTTCTTAGAAAAGCATGGAGTTTTTTAAGAATTTTAAGGTGGGCAGGTCATCCGATAATGAGACCATTTCTTAAGAAAAGGTGGAGATTTTATAAGAATTTTATGGTGGGCAGGTCACTCAATGATGGGTCCATATTCTTAGAAAAGCATGGAGTGTTTTCTAGAAATTTTAAGATAGGCATGTCACCTGATAGGGAGACCATTTTTTAGGAAAAGCACTAAGATTTTAGCATGTTCAGACAATTTATATTTACAACACTTACTACACAAAGCACTTGACTAGTTTTGCTTCCTAAGCATTGTAAAGAGGGGGCATTTGTTGTTACTCAATTTTGGACCCCACATGCTGGAGATAGTGTATACCTCTTTTGAATTGAGTGTAGGAGTTTAGCTCATGTTCGCCAGAAGATTGACAAAAGCAGAGAAATTTTTTTATTTTTTTTACTGCATAGGGCCACTACCCTAACATGTTTTGAATGTTCTTTTTATATAAAAAAATATTGGAAGTTTTGAAAATGTGTTTTCGCATGGATTTATTAAACATAAAAATTATTTTCTTGCATTTCTAGATTTTACAACATGTTTGTAAAACTCCAAAGGGTGTTAGCCAATATTCCAAAAAATATAAAAATCTTATTTTAGGGGGAATTCATCTATTATTCACCGTTAATGTTTGGATAAAGAAATCCCAAATGGATGAATATCCAAAATATTATTGGGAATAACTTCTTATTATTCACTATTAATATTTGGATAAAGAAACCATAAGTCGTAAATATCCAAAATAATTTTCTAGGAATAACAAGTCATCACACATCCTTGAAAGAAGCCTTGATTTTAATTGAGGACATTTCAATTTTTTACTCCACGGTTTACGAGCCGTGAGAGTCTGAAATACTAAGGGAAAAATGAGCTTTTAAAGCACATGAAATCTCCTTGGATTTCTATCTTAATAAATTTAATTTGAATCAAACACAGATTTCAAGAGATCTATACTGGTTCTCCTTGGCACTTTGTAGATATATCTAAAGGTATGATCAATATTGGCCAAAGGTTCTCACTTTTAGATTTTGAACCCAAATCCATTCATCATAGCAAACCTATCCTAGAAAACATATTTAAGAGAACACCAACACCATAGCAATTATAAGGCAAACCACACATCAAGCAGCTTACCTTAGGTAGGGCGTACTAAGGGTGCTAATACCTTCCCTTTACGCAACCAATCCCTTACCTTAGAATCTCTAAAAGACCAGTTAGGTTTCCTAGTAACCATAATACTAGGTGGCGACTCCAAAGAACCAATCAAGCAGAACAAACAAAAAATCACCATCAAACGCATATTTGTTTTCGAAACCTTGTTTGAGTTATTTTCTGCTCTTTTTATCCTTCCCCTTTGCTACCAAAATCATCTGGTTTTCTTAGGTTGATCAGGAGTCTTCATAATATTAAATTCATTTCTTTTTTATCTGGTCTTTAAGGTTGAATAAATCCCTTAGAATTTACACTAAAAAAAATTGGTTCTACTAGTGTCGTAATTTTTTGTTCCAACTTGTGCTCTGATTCTGACTCGCTTTCGTACGATATCTAACCATCCTAGCTATATTCTATCACTAATGACATGTTGAAAAATTGACCTACATCTTTATTAGGTCCTAGGGATCATTGTTCTTAAGGTAGATTCTCAGTTAGATTTGGATGCTCATCATTGTCAGATCAAGAACATTTTTGACCAACTAGATTACTGCCAGATTTTGTTCTCTAAAATGATTTTATCTCACTTTGACTCCTTCATCAAAATTGTAGTCCTAGATGCGTAGATAAATTTGGGCTTTTGAATTGCTTAATTTCAATATCAGAAGCTCAAGATATTCTCGTTTGAATATCTAACATAAAGGTAGATAATTCTACCGTATGAAGGATCCCGACTCGAGTTTTGCACTGAAAACTCTATTTCTGTCAAAAATGGCCAAACAAAGGTATCAAATAAAGAGGTCAAGCAAATCTTAGAGAAAACAGTAAGTAATTCTCGGAAAGATTGGGCAAGAAAGCTAGATGATGCATTGTGGGCATATCGGACAACATTCAATACACCATTGGGAATGTCTTCGTATCGATTAGTTTTTAGAAAACCATGTCATCTTCCTGTTGAATTAGAGCATATTGGGCAATGAAACAACTGAACATGGATCTGCAAGTTGCATGTGAGAAAAGAATCCTGCAACTTAATGAGATGGATGAATTTCGCAATGAGTCCTATGAGAATGCCAAGATATACAAGGAAAGAACCAAGGCATGGCATGACAAACACATTATACGCAAGGAGTTTTTCCTGGTCAACAGGTATTACTCTTCAATTCATAGCTTCGCTTGTTTCTTGGTAAGCTTAAATCATGGTGGTCAGGATCATTTACAGTTGTGAAGGTATTTCCTTATGGAGCAGTAGAGGTCACTCATGATGAAAAGGGAACATTCACAGTGAATGGGTAGTGTCTGAAGCATTATAGGAATGGGGAGTCAATTGGAAAACGGGATGATATCCCTCTCACTTCATCTTAGCAAAATGAAAAAGTCAAGCTAATGACTATAACTAAGCGCTGATTGGGAGGCAACCCATAAAAAAAAAAACCCTATTCGTTTCACTGAGCTGTGCAAGGATGGATCATATAAGCAAAAAACCAAAAGCAACAACATATTCACACCCACATAGTCAAAAGGAAGTATTCATAAGCCTTTCTTATCTTTGTATTTCCATTGAGGAAAATGTGATATTTAAGTTTAGGGGAGACATTGTATACTTTGACTATGAAAGACACTGCATACTAGGACTATGAAAACAGAGAGTGAAAAGTGATATGCATTTAAGACCAACTTTGCATTTTTAGGTGCTTCATGATGTATTCATGATATTCCTTGGCTAAGAGCAGATAATATCTTATAAAGTTGGATTAAGCATGATTATTTTCTTTAGAATTATTGAAGTATATTTTTCTAGCAAAGTTATGTGAATTGTGTAGTCATGCACAAAAGATAAGTGTACTATTTCTTTCTTGTTATTACCCTTTGAACAAAATATTAAAACGAGTGATAATTTCTTTACGCTGAATTAGCCAAGTCAAGCACAATACATGATCTTTAACCAAAAGCCAAGGAGAGTAACCAATTAAGATCAATCTCTAAGATGACCTTCCTTCATTCCCAAACTGACAACCATCTCTAAATCGTGCAAGAAATGCTTTGAATCGATCAACTAGTCATCAGCCTGGAATTCATTTGGCTTTGAAGCCATCAACTAGTCATCAACTGTCTGGAAAATTCAGCAACCGGATCGTCAACATAAGAATTTGAAACGACATTAATTTTCTTGTCTGATGGCAAGAAGCCAAGCGAAAGTTGACGGGTTTCCAGGCAAAGAAGAGTTGATAATTTTCAACGACATTAATTGTATGTTGACCTTTCTCATTCTGAGCAACAAAAAACATTACCCATCACTTGGTAGAAGTTTTGCTTGAAACAATTTTCATTTCTTTACGCTGAATTAGCCACGTCAAGCACAATACATGATCTTTAACCAAAAGCCTAGGAGAGTAACCAATTACGATCAATCTCTAAGATGACCTTTCTTCAATTCCAAACGGACAACCGATATCTAAATCATCAGCCTAGAATTCATTTGTCTTTGAAGCCATCAACTAGTCATCAGCCTGGAATTCAATTTTACAACTGTCTGGAATTTATTGTCATTGTACTTCATACAATTAGAAGTTCTAAATTGAATTATTTATTTGAAGAAGTTTGCGGTGTTGATGGAAACACCAAACTTAAGATTCCGTGCTCTAATTGCACTGTGAAGCTTACCAATTGCTCTTGAAGCAGAGACAATTAATATTTTATAACAACTAATACATGTTCAATTCCTTATGTTGAATTAGTCAAGCCAAGCACTGCACATGATCTTGAAACTAAAAGCTAGGAGAGTAATATAAAACACTATTTTTTTTAACCTTATCTAAAAATTTAATTTTTTGGGTTAAGATATTTTTTTAATATGATATCAAAATTTTAGTGACTAAATTATTACAAGTTTTAATCTCATCATCTTATTTTCTTTTGTAATAAAAATTAATTAATAGTTTGAATTTTATTATAATTATTCCTATTTTTAATTAAAATTAATTAATAATACAAGATAATATGAGTATGTATAAGTTTTAAACTAAAAAGCTTTTTAATTAGGAGATTGTACTTCCCTGTAACATCATCAATCCCCATCTGCCGACTGTTTTCTTGTCTGATGGCAATGAAGCCAAGCGAAAGTTGACGGGTTTCCAGCCCACGAAGAGTTTTTAAATGGTAGGTTGACCTTTCGCATTCAGACATGAAGTATATTCTGAGCTCCAAAAAACATTAACAATCACTTGCTAGAAATTTTGTACGAAACAATTTTAAATTCCTTACGCTGAATTAGCCAAGTCAAGCACACTACATGATCTTTAACCAAAACTTCAACTTGATTAGGAGAGTTGAAACAAGGTTTATGATAATTGAGAGGCTTAACCTAATGAGATAGCCACCTCTATTATTTATAGTATTAGGGCAGTACATGTGTTACAGTGTAACATACTACACATGATAAATCAATACATTAATAATACAATATTTCCTAATCTAACACATTCCATAATACACCCCCTCAAGCTGAAGGTAGGTTATCCACATGAAGCTTGGAACGTAAAAGAGCAAATGTAGAGTAAGAGAGTGGTTTAGTGAGAACATCTGCTAATTGATCTTTGGAGGAGATGAAGTGAATCTGAATCTCCTTTTTGGCCACCCGATCACGAACAAAGTGATAATCAACTTCAACATGCTTTGTTCGAGCATGAAAAATTGGATTAGCAGACAGATAAGTAGCACCCAAATTATCATACCAGATAGTAGTAACAGAACTAGGGGAAAAGCACAGATCTGTGAGAAGATAGCATAACCAAAGAACCTCAGCAGTACCATCAGCCCATGCTTTATACTCTGCTTCAGTGGAGGAGCGAGCAACAGTGTGTTGCTTCCCAGATTTCCATGAAATAGGTGTGGTACCGAGAAAAACAATATATCCACCAGTAGATTTTCGATCATCAACACTCCCCGCCCAATTGGCGTCAATGAAACCATGAAGTGATAAAGAGGAGCCACGAGTAAGGTGGATGCCATAAGATGACGTACCTTTCAAGTAGCATAAGATATGTTTAACAGCAGCCCAATGACTCTCAGTAGGAGCATGCATAAACTGGCAGGCCTTGTTAACAGCATAACAGATGTCCGATCTAGTAAACGTGAGATACTGAAGAGCACCAACAATTTGACGAAAGCGAGTGGGATCCGAGAATAACACAGTAGATGACATATCAAGCTTGGAAACAGAGGTTGGTGTATCGACAGGTTTACAAGATGACATACCAGCACGACAGAGAATATCAAGAACATACTTATGTTGACTCAGCATGAGTCCCACACTGGTAGGAATGACCTCAACTCCCAAAAAATAATAAGCATTACCCAAGTCGCGGAGTTTAAATTCTGAACTCAGTAAGGTAATAAGGCGATGAATTAGGGCAGAGTTGTTACCAGTAAGTAGGATGTCATCAACATAGACAAGCAGATAGCAAATATCATGATTCCTCGTCAGAACAAAGAGAGAGGTATCAACCTTGGAAGCCCGAAAACCAATAGTTTGAAGGAAGTCACTCAGACCGGTGTACCAAGCCCGAGGGGCTTGTTTTAGACCATACAGAGACCTGTGAAGAAGAAAAACATGATTTGGCAGAGCAGAGTTTACAAAACCTGTAGGTTGTGCCATGTAAACAACCTCTTGAAGTGAACCACTGAGGAAGGCATTATGGACATCAAGTTGTCGAATATGCCATCCTTTGGACACCGCAATAGTGAGAACTAACCGAATAGTAGTCGGTTTAACAACAGGACTGAAGGTTTCTGAGTAATCAATGCCTTCCTGTTGAGTGAACCCACGCGCAACCAAGCGAGCCTTATAGCGGTCAATAACACCATCGGCTCGGCGCTTTATTTTATACACCCATCGGCAGCCAACCACATTCATGGAGGGATCAAAAGGTACCAAGGACCAAGTACCATTGGCATGTAAAGCTGCAATTTCAAACTTCATGGCAGTATGCCAACACATAAACTGGTCGGCCTCCTTAAAAGTAAGAGGTTCGAGAGTGGAGGGAGACATTACCCGTGAAGCTGGAGGCTGTGAGGAAGAAGCAACGACTGTAGTGATGTTGGCAGTCCTGTTATGTCTGGGACGCAGCACCATGGGGTGCTGGCGCTGTGCTGGAGGAGCAGGAGTCTGAACAGGGGACGGTTGCTGCGGAAGAGTATAACTGGACAGATCAACACAGAGGTTCAGACCTGGTGAAGACACGGTAGATGATGTTGATGGAGAGGAAGTGCTGGATGAACATGCTGGAGAGACATTAGTTGGAGGTCATAGACAGCGCCGGTGTTGCAAACCCTGTACCTGCAAAATGATCAACAGATATGGAGGTGGATGGTGATAAGGGGATAGCAGGGTTACAGGAAGTGGGTGGTGGGTCTGATGGTGTGGTAGACGGAAAGATGGTGAGCGAGGGAAGGTGTGTGATAGTGGTAGGCGGATAGGTATGGCTGGTGGGTGGAGAGATATGGGCAGACTCGAGAAACGGAAACACATGTTCATTAAATCGAACATGACGGGAGATGTAGAGACGCTTAGACGATAAGTCAAGACAACGATACCCTAGATGAGATGAACTATAGCCTAAGAACACACATGGAGTAGAGCAATGGTCTAACTTATGAGCATTATATGGTCGAAGGAAGGGAAAACATAGACATCCAAAAGTACGTAAAAAATCATAATTAGGTGGTTGATGAAGTAGACATTCAAAAGGGGATTTGTTGCACAAAACCGGTGTGGGCATACGATTAATAAGGTAAACAGAGGTTTCAAAAGAGTGAGACCAGTTTCAACAATGTGACGATGACGACGCTCAACAGTACCATTTTGTTCATGCGTATGCGGGCATATGAGGCGGTGATGAATACCAATGGTTTTAAAGAATGAGTTTAATTTACGATATTCACCACCCCAATCAGTTTGAACAGATTTAATTTTTCGAGAGAATTGTCATTCGACGAAGACTTGAAATTGATGAAACACATTAAAGACATCACATTTAAGGACAAGAGGATAAAACCAGATAAATTTTGTATGCACATCCACAAAAATAACATAATAACGAAACCCATCCGAAGATAACATAGGAGCAGGGCCCCACACATCACTAAAAACAAGTTCAAGAGGAGCAGATGTCTGATGACCCGTAGGTCTTAAAGACAAACGAGATGATTTTCCTAACGGACAAGCTTGACATTGAAAATTAAACGGACAAGAAGTACAGGCAACCTTTTTATTTGATGCTAAAAGACTCAGAACACGAGAGCTAGGATGACCGAGGCGACAATGCCAAACATCGGCAGAGGTGGACAAAAAAGCCTAGGGAAGACACATGGCAGAGGACTCGGTAAGGATATAGAGGCCATCTTTACTATGACCGGAAAGAAGAACTGCCTTGGTTATGAGATCCTTGACATAGAAAAAAGAAGAGTGAATCTCAAAGAAGACACAATTGTCACGACAAAATTGTTGAACAGATAAGAGTCTTTTCTTAATTTTTGGAACATGTAGAATATTAGATGTTGCGATGTCGCGATCGCACAAATTAATTACCCTAGCTTCAAACACAACACACAAGATAGTATAGAGCTAGCAAGGGGTCGATCCCACGAGGAAGATTTAGTTCAGATTTTTATGCTATACGTTATGCAATTTGGGGGGGTTGGATGTTATATAGGCTAAAGAAAAATAAAACAGAAAATTATCAAACAAAATTTAATAAAATCAGAAAATTATCAAGAGAACAAACCTTGGTCGCAATCACACATCCACCTATAGAAATCAGAACTGATCCTTGAAACGAAATTCCAGTTTATATTCTGAATTTTTATCTTTTCTTAACGTTGGTTAATTAACGGATCCGCCGTATAACTAACCCTAACCAACAAATAATCACAGTGTCCTCACTAATGATTTAATCCAATGGCAGCCTTAAGATCTAGATAAATTCATTATCTTAACAACTAAGTTGTCTGCTTATGTTGCTTTGATCGAATGTTCTCCCTAAGATTAATAATGTAGATCCACTACAATTATTAAACTCAGTTGCTTCACAAGTTCATATACCACAACTCTAGTCTTGATATCAAACTTAGCAATAAATTGTCTATAATAATAACTTAGAGTCCGCTCTAGCAATTAAAATAAACAATCATAGGAAAAATAAGCATAGGAGAACAAACATATTCATCATATAAACTTAAAAGAAAAGGTAAAATAGATCTCACAGTTCTTGAAATCCGAAGGTTTCCGTGTCCTTGCAACCAAGAAAATAAGTTTAGTCTTGCATGTTTGTTGAACAACTAATCAAAAAGATGGAAGAATGCATGATTTCGGGTTTCTTAGAGTAGGGGGGCCTTTTTCTCCTCTTGGGTGGCTGCCCCCCTTCTCTTCTCTCATTCTTTTTATATGCTAGGAAACCATAATCTCTATTTTACAAAATAGTCCTCCCTTAAGTAGACAATTTACATTTAAGTAGTTCAATAACTATTTTCCTAAAAAAGAAGAAATAGCTTTGCATGAAATCTTCAAGCTTTGACTTAGAGGAGCTAAATTACTGAAATAAAAACTTGGATGTCGGTTTAGATGCTTCGGAACGTAATTTGGACTCGTTTCTTCACGAAACCTATTTGCTGGCAGAATTCAGTTGTCATCTTTGAAAAATCATATCTCCCTCATATGACATATTTTTTTCTGAAATTTGGAGCGTTTATAGGCCTTTGAGTCAGGAATCCAAAAAAATTGAGTTTGCATCAATTGGACTTTTGTACCTCTAGATATTCAAGTCGAAATGACCGAAGGTCAACATTGGCAGATTGCGAGATTTGACTTTGAAAGCTGCGATTTCCATGCTCTTCCTTATTTTATTGTCTTGCCTTAGATGTCCAGAAAGGTATGGATGTTATATTTTTAATGCCACTGGAATCACTTCATTTCAACCTTTAGAGCTCACGTTCTGTACAAAACATCGACTGAACGTCAAATCTGCCAATTACCTTCAATTTACTCCTTTTTGCATCTTTCATCCAAAAGTGCCTTCAAAACATAAAACAAAGAATATCAAGGCATTTTATATATAAAACATAGGCAAAAAACTAGTTAAATGTGGGTGAAACTATCGAATAATATGGTTGCATCATTAGACAGAGTAAAGGTTCGTTTTGGAGTATGCAAACTTTTATGAGCTGTATTTGATATAATAAGTCCCTTACCATCACCAACATACAATTGATCATTACCAAGATAAGGGTCTGCATGTGTCATACCGGCAATGTCTGGAGTAACATGTTGATTCGCACCTGTATTAGGGAACCAAGTGACAGGATTTTCTGCGGAAGCATCACAAAAGGAGAGGTTAGCTGAGGCTTGATTCCCATGATGCACAAGCTGAGAACATTGTTGTGCAGAGTGTCCGATGTTGCTACAAAGTTGGCATCTAATCTGCCGAGGCCACTGGTGTTGCCCACCTTGTTTTTGTTGCTGCCAGTTGCTGCCATAGCTCTTGGTGTTCTGCCAGGAAGAGTTCCCACTGTTTCCACGATAAGGCTGGCTAGGATATTGGTTATAATTGCTGTGAGAGTTGCCTCTCCAGCCTCCTCTTCTTCCTCTGCCCCTAAGAGAAGAGGAGCCACTGCCATTAAAGTCAGTGAAGGCACGTTGTGCGGCATATGCAGAAGGTGTGGGCAGCAACGGTGCAGTAACTGGAATGGATTGAAGAGAGCTCCTGTGTAAAAATTCATGTGTAGATAAGTGACTATGGAGCTCAGAGTATGCAAGAGGCTCAGCTTTGATCGACAAACTGGTGACCAAATCCCGAAATTCACCACGAAGGCCACGAAAAACATAGAGATTGAAGTCAGTGAGGGAGATAGGTCTGCCTGCTGCAGCTAATTCATCAAATAAGCCTTTAGCTTTCTGCAGGTAGAGAGTGACAGTATCATCACTTTGACATTACAAGAATTTTGGTGGGAAAGAAAATTGTTTTATGCCCCTATCATGGCTAAATCCTCATGTTTTATTAATTCTCGTCAGATCTGCCAGCAAGGGTGGTAGTTTGACCTTTCCTTATATATTTACCTATATCTGGAACTCTAGAGCTCCAAATTAAGCGAGGTTGGATTCGTTGGAAAGCTAACATCTCAAGATACAATTTCTATAAGAAACGTTTCTCAAATTATATCATTTTGAGGCCCAAAATCCCCTAGAACAGAGGTGATGAATCTATCCAGAATTCATCAGTGATTCCTAAGTGAGCTTTCTACTACAATTGGTTCTTGCATAAACATACATAACACACCAGAATTATTCTTCTTTCTCTTTATTTGGCTCTTGACCGATCTTAGTCTAAAGGAACTAAGAATCCCCCTCTTTCTTTTCTTTTTTTTCTAGTTAATTCTTCTTACCACACACACTCATTATCCACATACTACACATGCCATTAGCATAGTTTTAAAACCCGGACCGGCCCAACAGGTCAATCCGGCCACCCAAGCCCGGGATCAGTCCAGGTGGAGGTAAAAACCCTCTTAGGAGTTGGCCCGGTGAAACTTGGTCGACCCGGTCATAACCGACTAAGACCCAGTCTCTTTTTATATATATATTAATAGACATTAAATGACGTTGTTTTGGCCTTTTAAAAGGCCAAAATGATGAAGAACAACGAAGTAGAATTGCGGACACATTGATCATAGAGCAAACCTAATTAACGAAAGACCAATTTCAATCGTTGAGTAGAGGAGCAGAAGACGTCTTGATCACTGTTGTTTCTCTGCGAAAAAAGGTAAGACTCTTGTTTCTGTTCATAAATCTCCTTCTTTCAGTCTCTCTTTTGTTTATTCTTGGTTGTGTTTTGAACTTGCAGTTCTGGCATCAATTCGCTATTCTTTGATTCAATCGCATTGATTCATTCGCAGCCCAAATCATCTCAACCTCAGGTATGTTTCTTTGTTCTTTTCTTTTCTACAACATAATAAATCCTCTATTATTAGGAAGTGTAGAAAATGGATTAGAAAACTAGTTTTCTTTGATGCACTATTTTTAATCAATGCATTTGCTTCTAGAACTAGCTAGGATAATTTATAATGTTGATTGAGAACAAAAAGCTATTGATATTTTGGCTAGTAATTGAGTCAATCCTCCTACTTTAAGGACCTAGTTTTGTTCTAAGAACTGTTATAGCCAGAGATTGAAACTGCTCTAAGAATTATTAACAGCAAAAAATATTTCGGCTAGTAATGTTTGTTTGGTTTTACAGTTGATTGGAAATTTAAGCAAACATAAGTTGTAGAGATTTTGATATGCTAACCTGCAAGTTGTAGAGTGTGTTTGGTCGTTTGTTCTGTTTTTGCTTCTGCAAATTAGTTAGTTAATGTTATCAATTTTTTCTAGAGTTACTATGGCATCGATTCTTCCCTAGATTTTTATTTAAGCTGGTAGTGCTTAGTTAACTGTGTTTCATGGAGTTACTGTGACATCGATTAGTTAGTTGATGTTATCAACTTTTGCTGGAGTTACTATGGCATCAGACTTTGCTTTCTCAATGCTTTCTCATGTTAACTGTTGTCACTTGGCTGATTTTCCACATCTAGTTGCTTGTTATTAGTTCAAGATAAGAAAATAGCTTCGACAAAATTTACTAGGAAGCATAATCTTTTTCTGTTATGTGTGATTGAAACTAAACTAGGAGTAGTAGATGAGAATGTCATTAAGTCTACATGGGGCTATCATTGTTAATCTAATGAATGGATTGCAAAGTGATTGGGCTTGAAATTATATTCCCTCTTATAAATTATATCAGGTACTTAAAATGTCTTCACATGATAGTAGTACTCCAAGTAGTGATCCTTCAACAGCCCAATCATCTCAACCTTCAATTTCCATGTCAAGTGGTAGTAAAGGAAGAACAAATTTGGCATGGGGTCATTGTAGAGAAGCTCATGAACTTAGTGTTGGATGTAAAAAAAACTAAATTAGTATGTTTATATTGTGCTAAAGTACTTGCGGGTGGTGGCATTAATCGATTTAAGCAACATTTAGCTAGAGCTAAAGGAGAAGTTGAACAATGTCACAAATGTCCTCCTGATGTTCGACATCAAATGCTTTTGAATCTTAAAGGAAATGCTAAAAAAAAAAAAAAAAGAGTTAGAGAAATGCAAGCAAATTTCAATCCATTTAATGCACAACAAATGGTGCATGACAATATGATGATTACACAATTAGAAGATGATGATGATGGTGATGATGAGGATGTCAATACTAAAAACATATGTCACCACCAAAGGTTGCAAAAAAGAAAAAGATTCAAAGCACTAGCACTGTAAAACAATCGACTACAAGTTACGGAAAACAGAAGAAATCTGCAACATTAGGGACATATTTCATGCCTTGAACAACTCCTGGTGCTCAAAAGTCTCTTCAGAATTGTTGGCAAAGGAAGGAAGCAGTTGAACGGTGTGATCTTGCTTTAGCGAAGTGGATGATTGATGCATGTGTGCCATTTAATGTTGTTAACTCTGTGTATTATCAGCATGCCATAAATGTTGTAACAGCCATAGGTCCTAGTTATAAATGTAAACCCCAGGAAAAATAATAAATAAATAAAAGTGAAGAAATTCATGCAAGTAGTTAAATAAAAACAAAAATTCAGAAATTTTTGAATATAAATTTCCGAGCGAAATAATTCAAAACATTATAATAAACCCGGTACTGTTAAGGGTTGGATTTAATTGAAGAGAATAACACACTTAAAGGAAAACGGGGGCCTAAATGCAAATAAGGGAAAATATAGAGTATAAATACTTTCTCCTCACAAAAAAAAAAAATCTATAGGAACCATAAGGAGAGAAGATAGGGAGTTTTATACCCATTCTTGAGAAATCAAAAGAGAAACACTAAAAGTTCAAGAACCCATCTAGAATTAAGAGTTTATAGATGGGATAAACACTTGAGAACAAAGGATTACCAAGAAATTGAACAAGAAGAAAAGAAAGGAGGGAGTTGAAAATCTTCAACTGGTTGAAGATCAAAATCTTAATTTGTACCAGGTAAGGTAATATAAACATGATCTTAAAAAAAATCATTCTTTAAATTCGATAAAGAATTGATGCCTGGATATTGAATCATAGGTTAGGGTTCTTGACATAAATTGGGGGAAAAGTACTTATTGATGAGATTAAGTTAATTTATGTGTGTGGTATGTAGTTTATGAAACTATTGTGTGAAGGGGAGGGGGAGACAAATCTGGACAGACTTGTCTCCTGACTTTCGGTGAGATTTCAGGTAGGAGGATGAGGGAATTAGGATTGGATTCCATCATAGAAATTGTAGATTTGAATGTTAGCTAACCAAGAAAACTGGTCTTGCTCAATTTGGAGATGTAGAACTCCAGTTATGGGTGACCAACCGAGACTGAGTCGTGACTGATTATGTAGGGCAGTAGGACTGATTAGTTGATGAGCAATTTTGACTATCTTGGAAGCAGAACTGGGTTCTCCTTCCTTCAGAGAACTGGTAGCCTCGTGTCTTAGCTTTCAAACGAGATCAATCTCACTTAAAATAGAGTTTTAGAACTTTAGATATAGTTAAAAATATGATGAGTGTACAGACAGTATTAGTTCAAAGTCAAACAGTAACGGTTAAAAGTCAGACAGTAACAGTTGGAAATTCAATAGTAACAGTTCAAAGTTAGACAATAACAATTCAAAGTCAGATAGTAACAATTCAAAGTTAGATAGTAATAATAGACTTTCACGTGAATACTATAAATAAGAATATAAAAGAATTGAGTCATACGAACACTTACACATTGAGATACTAACTCTGAAAATATACATGATATATGTATGTATGTTATTATGAGGATATGAACATGCATAGAATGTAACATATGAGTAATGGATGAATATGAATTCTCTATAACATCGGTTTGAAGGAATCATAACCAAAAAACTTCCTTGTGATTCAGGAGGAGCAACCAGGATTAGATCTTCTACAAGGGGAGGTCATGAGACAGGCGAAGCAGGTGCGTGATTTTCCTCCTATTTGCACTTATATAATTTAAAATTCTTTTGGCGAATGCAATTAGAATAAATTTCATGTTTAATGTAAATAAAGTCTAGCATAAATACAAGATTAGCTTTGGCTAATGGCATCCGTGATAGGATTGCCGGGAGATGATTTGCTAATCTGATAGGATTGTCGGGAGATGATTTGCAAGATTAGCTTCGGCTAATGGCATCCGTGATAGGATTGTCGGGATATGAATTACAAGATTAGACTTTACAAGGTCACCCAGTTTATGCAAGTAAATAAAATTATTCAACTAAAAATATACAAATGAGTGTTAATTGGGTTTAAAAGATTTACAAGCAAAATATAAGTTCTTTGTTAGAATTCTCATGGATTTGATAGAAAGTTAATACTTCATTTGTATTCATTACATGAGCATACATATATTCTTTATCAGCATGATGGTATGTTTATTTATGTAACAGGTCCATCAAACATCCAGGAAGATCATTAGTTTAAGACTCTACTTCGTGAAGCTTATGTAAATATTTAACTTAAACAAAAGGGAATTAATGTGTTTATATAGTATACTTTTGTGTAAACCTTGTTGTATTTATAAAAGTTCAGCTTAGCATTTAGTATTTTAGTTATCTTGTAATTAACCCTTTTGAAACATTTAGGGACACTTATTATGTTGTAAATACTTTCTTTGCATGTTAGTATTCCTTTTCTTTTAAATTTTATGATATGATGTTTGGACTATGTTTATATAGATCTTACTCGTAAGATATATGTATATATATTGTGTGGAATTATGAGGTTTGACCTTGAAATGATGAGTTGATTGAGTAAACTGATAGTAGTCGATAGCTTGGGATGTCCTAAATGCAAACAAAACTCTACCGAATATTTGGGAAAAAAAAAAATTACCCTCAAATAAAGAGGATATGTTAGGATCTTTTAACATTGATCGAGTCGTACAGTTGGACTGTTACAATAAAGGACCAAACTTGCATGATATTCATGGTTATTACTTGACAAAAATGGTTGATAAAGTCAAGATTTATGTTGAGACTTTTTGAGAGATTTGGAAGAAGACTGGTTGCACATTAATGGTTGATGGATGGACAGATCAGAAGAGGAGTACTTCAACTAACTTCTTAGTATATTGTCCTAAAGGAACAGTTTTTTTGAAAACTGTGGATGAATCAGATGTCTCAAAGACTACTAGATTGTTGTTTCAATTGTTTAGAGAGGTTGTTTTGTATGTTAAGGTAGAAAACATTATGCATATGGTGACTGATAATGCTACAAATTATGTTGTTGCAGGCAAGTTATTGATTGAAGAATTTCCTTCAATATTTTAGTCTCCTTGTGCTGCTTTTGCATCAACCTCATACTCCAGGACATTTGTAAATTGCAGTCAGTTTGTTGTGTTGTTGAGCATGCTTCCGGTATCACAAAGTACATTAATAATCATTGTTATCCATTGTATTTGATGAGGAAGTTCAAGGAGGAAAAGAAATACTTCGTCCAGCTCCTACTCGTTTTGCTACCAATTTCATTGCATTGCAAAGCATTTTAGCTCATAAAGATGAGTTGAGAGCTATGGTGACATCTAGGGAATGGGCCTCATCTGCTTATGCTAAAGATAGTAAAGGAAAAAAGTTTGTTGAAAGTGTGCTAGACTCTCTATTTTGGGAAGAGCGTGCAATAATTGTGTGAATGAATGAGCCTTTAGTTCGAGTTCTACGAATGGTTGATGGTGATAATAAGCTTTCGATGGGATATTTGTATTATGCTATTCATCATGCAAATGAACAAATAATGAGGAGATTTCAAAAGAGAAAGGCTAGAGTGAAACCTTTTATAGACATTATCAATTGGTGGGATGGACAACTATATAGAAATTTTTATGCAGCGGCATTTTGGTTTAATCCTTGATTTCAATATGATGCAAATATAATGGATAAACATATGAGCACCATTTCTGGACTTCTAAAAGTTCTTGAGAAGTATGCACATGAAAATCTACCATTGCAAAGTAAGATTACAAGTGAGATGAAGTTGTTTAGGAATGCTGAACATGACTTCGGTCGAGCGTCCACAATAAATAATCGCACCCTTATGCCTCCAGGTATATAATTTTTATATTTAAAAATATTATTTGACATAGTCTTACACTCTTACTTATTATTATTTTTTGTATAGATAAATGGTAGATGACATATGGAACAAGTGCTCCAAATCTACAATAGTTGGTTATACGAGTGTTAAGTCAAACTTGTAGTTCTTCGGGATGTAAGAGAAATTGAAGTATGTTTGAACATATTCACTCCAAGAAGAGAAATAGATTGGAGCACCAAAGGCTTAATGACCTTGTTTATGTCCACTATAATCTAAGATTGAAACAAAAGTATTTTTCTTTTCTTGAATTCCTTAAATATTATTTTATCTTATTTAGTAGCATTAGTAATACTTATATTGTAAACACCCAAGAGGAAAATATATATATGAATTGATGACTCAGTTTTCGCTGCCAATTTCATGATTGGCAGTGACGCAGTTTTTGTTGCCAATTTCCTTATTGGCAGCGACGCAATTTTTGCTACCGATTTCTACATTGACAGCGACGCAGTTTTCACTGCCGATTTCTGCATCGGCAACAAAGCAGTTTTCACTACCGATTTCCTGATCGGCAGCGACACAGTTTTCGCTACCGATTTCTGCATCTGCAACGACGGTTTTTGTTTTTTTAAAAAAAAAAATTAACTTAAGGAGCTGGGAGGGAGGGGTCAAACCAATTTTAGATAGACTAAAACAAGGATAAGAACACATCTAAACCAACCCCTAAACAACCCACCTCATTTGATGGAGAGTATAAATACAAGGAGGAGAGAGAGGATGATCCTTCCTCTTCCAAAATAGCAGCTGCATGTTGTTATTCCCTTCCTCTTTCACAACAGAAACCTAAACCAAACCAGTAGAGAGTGCTTTGTGAACGTGTGAGGGAAAGATGAGACCTTGAGAGAAGATTGGACAGCTGCTTAGAGGAAAGGAAAAAGAGGGCTGGAAAATGTGACAGGAAGAAGAAAGAGGAGAACCAGCAGGAGAAGAGAAAGAATAGTGTCAAACCTTCCTCAAACTTAGTTAGATTTGAAAGGTATGGGTCATGAAACTCCCTTCCTCTTCTCTTTAAGACCAGAAACGAAAATGTAGAAGAAGACCCTAAGAAAATTGACCTAAGACCTAAGCAAGCTATGAAGGAAACTGAAATTAACTAGGAGAACAAGGAAACAGAAATGAAATGAAGCCAATTTCAGAACATCTAACAAAGAAAAATGAATAAAATGAAAATAACAAATCATGGTAGAAGGCTGGCTTTAACTATGGGGTTGGCCAGCATGCATATGTGTGTTCTGCTGGGATTTTGTTGAAGGATTATGCATTGAAATTGATGGTTTTCAATGTGTATGTTCTGCTGGGATTTTGTTGAACGATTATGTGCTGAAATTGATGGTTTCGATGTGTGTGTTCTGCTGGAACTTAGTGACAGTGTATATGCTGGGGTTGTTACAGCATGTGTGGTGTGTGTTCATGCCAAAATGTGTGTTGTACAGCGAAATTCTGATTCGCTACCAAAATTGCGTTAGCTGCAACGAATTAGCATTCGCTGCTGCAATTGAGTCTCCTACAACGAATTAGTATTCGCTGCCAAATTGTGTGTTGTGCGGCAAAACTCTGATTCGCTGTCGAAACTGTGTCAGCTGCAGCAAATTAGCATTCGTTGCCGAAACTGAGTGTCTGCAACAAATTTGTGATTCACTGCCGACACTGAGTCTCCTGCAGCGAATTAGCATTCGCTGCTGAATTGTGTGTTGTGCAGTAAAACTTTGATTTGCTGCCGAAACTGTGTCAGCTGTAGTGAATTAGCATTCGCTGCTAAGTTGTGTGTTGTGCAGCGAAACTGTGATTCGCTGCTGAAACTGTGGCGCCAGCAGTGAAACAGTTTTCGCTGCCGAACTGGGCAGCCTGCAGCAAACTAGTTTTCGCTGCCGAACTGACAGCCTACAGCGAACCAGTTTTCGCTGCCGAATTAGGACAGCCTGCATCAAACCAATTCTCGCTGATTTCTACAATAAGCCTCCTAGGAAGAAATGACTTAAATGCTAGTAACAATTTCATGGTATAATGGTGTAAAATATGGAACACTTGAATATGAACATATGAACTGTTGAAATAAGTGTGGTGATGAATGTGATTCAAAAATAAAAATGTACTGATTTGTGACCATTGATGTCTTAGGTGGTGCGGTCGGGATTGGACCATCGTCAAGACAAGAACAACCCACAGGTGGAGCAGGTAGATGACTTGCACCTTCCTTTTTCATACGTTGAACAATGAATTACTTTAACATGAATATTACCATATTGTGTTAGAACCAATATTAGATTGTCGAACACTTAAATGTTGACAAATGGTTGATTAGCTTCGGCTAATGGCATCCGAATGGATGACCGGGACAAAGGAATGATTAGCTTCAGCTAATGGCATCCGAATGGATGACAAATAAATGATTAGCTTTCGCTAATGGCATCTGAATGGATGGCCGGGACAAAGAATGATTAGCTTCGGCTAATGGCATCCGAAAGGATCAATTGATTAGCTTTGGCTAATGGCATCCGAAGTGGATGACCAGGGTGAATGAATGGTTAACCTCAGCAAATGATGCCTTAAGAGGATAGTCGGGCTTAAGATCATGGTTGATTGCAAAAATTGGTGCATTTATATGTACTACAAGCTGTTTATACATGTACATGAAGAAATTATAAATGTTAATACTTCATTTAACTGCCAGATCGTTTAGTTACCATTATTATTATTAAGTAATTGCATTCTCTTAAATGTTTTGTACTGCTGCAGGGACGTCACACCAACGAGATGTCTAGGAAACCCGATACACGGGAACTTACTTTTGCAAGGAATTATGTAGATGCATTCTAAATCACAATGTATTTTGTATGAATCAATGTACTGAATGTATAACTTTTATTAGATCCTTTTGTTTAAATTCGTGATGGCTATTAGTAGGATAGGAATGCAAACTCATGTCTGTGTATGTATATTTTTAATATGAACTTTTAATCATGCAACCATAATATTACGTGTTTATGTAAGATTCACTTTTAAATGAAATGTTGATTGTATAGATTGTATTTTGATGATGTGAGCCATCAGGTTCGCTGATTACCGGCACCATGTGTGTTAGGTATATTAAAAAAAAAATTACTGTTGTTTTGGGCTTGAAAAACCAAGTCGTTACATATATTGTGTTTACCTTCACTTGTAATATATAGGAATTATTGGAAAGGACAAAATTATGATTCAATTAATATTGAGACAATTTGTGACATTGAAAATTAGGTAGTAGAAGATGACCCGTCAATTTTGACAACTGAAAAAGCATAGAGTTTTCACCAAGCTCTATCAACTATGACTATACAAGATACTTTAGATGATGGTAATTAATGATAGATTATTTAGTGATAAATATTATTTAAAATAAAATATTGTTTAAAACATAATATTCATTTGTTAATTGTGTTTGAAATGTAGATGTTATAAATGTTAATGAGATTGATAATGATTGTGAAGATGAAGTTTCAAAGGAGCATGCTGATGATTTATTAGATGTTGACGAGATTGACTCAATTTCATCGACATTTGATCCAAATTTTTCTCCTATGAACACAAAAGAACTTAATGTGTTCATTCAACAAAAGTGAATGTGTTGTTGATTTATAATTTATATTGTTGGATGTTTTATTTTAAATATTTTAGAATTTATATTTGGTTTGTGTTTTGGATATTGAATTAAAATTATGTTGTTGGTTTAAAATTTAAATTTAGTTTATGTAAGTTGCATTGTAACTAGTTAGGTGTTTTATATAGGTGTTTTTTTTTTGTTGACCCGGGTCAGCCCATCTAACCTGTCACCCGATCACTTGACCGGGTAAGGTTTCAAAACTATGGTCATAAGTGTTCATCAACCCCAAATTTCATAATCCCTTTCCTCCCCCTTTCCATCACATGATCGGCCATTTAAGTTTGGAACTAATGATTTTTTTCTTTAACAATTTTGTGTGTTTCTTTCAAGTTTAGAGCATATTATTTTGCTTAATTAACCTCATTTCTATCAATTTCTACATTTCCCTCAAATTTTCCTTCAAGAACCTTAATTTATAAAATTTGAAATTTATGCATAATTCTTACTTAACTGTTAACTTGTTTTATACAATTAAGTCTAGTGTCCATACCTTTAGAAATTTCAGCTCATGTAAATTGAATATTTTGGCCTCTCTTCTCAAGAATAAAGGCGGCCCCTTCTTCCTTTTTTTTCTTCAATTCTACACTTGTTTTATCCTTGTTAGAACCCTTGTTATTGGTTGTCCTCTCTATTTGGAGTTTCTAGGTTTGTATTCCTAAGTGATTTGTTTGTTTTTCCTTCTCTTTTGAAGAAGAAAACCTGCACTCCCCCCCCCCCCCCTTTTTTTTTTCTTTAGTTTCAAGTCGGCCATGAAAGAGGAATGAATGGGGTATTTATAGCCCCCATTCTTTCTAATTATACATCGGCTCCTATTCTTTCCTTTTCGTTACAATTTGAGTCACATTATTTATATCTTTATATTTTTATATTTAATTTCTTAATTATTACTTTTATTTATAACGTATATAATAACATTTTAATTTAATTTTTTTTTTTCAGGATTTTACTGGTAAGCTGCAATGTTTATTTGTTTGATATAAAGTAAGGAAAAGTTGTGTTTTCTAATCATTGGTGTGTTTAAAGTTTAAGAAAAATAATTCTCGGTAAAGAGATATCATTTTCTTATCAAAAAAAAAAAACTAACCATTCGAATGCTACCAAGAAACAATTGTCTTTTAATTTAAAACTAAGAATATGTCTTACATTTAAGTTTATAATCACGTGTATTAAAAGAAACAAAAATTATAATTTTGGTTTTTTTGAAAATATAGTCCAAAATCCTTTGGGAATATACAAACTTGCTGTAAAATCCAAGTAATATTTTTATTTTTAAAAACATGTCAAGGTATTTAGATTTTCTTTTAAAAAATGCTTATATAACTTTAGGATTTTTATCCATTATACAAGAAAGAATATATATTTTTAATTATTTGTTTTACCCTAACCCTCCGGTCGGCCCGACCAAGTTAACCTAGAATATTAGGCTTGACCATAAACCAAAGCAAAAATCCTGGTTTCATCCGAAAACAACTCAAAAACAAAAATAAAGAAAAAGAATATATTAAACACCCGTAAACATAAAAAAACTCAAAAATTCTTGAACAGAATGGATTAAACACATAAAAAATGGACACCAAGAACACCCAAATGGACCCAACAACGTGAACTCAAATTCAGACCAAATTTCATGAGATCAAAAGCACATAAAGGTTGCACATCATTCAAGGATCATGAATTAATGGTTCATTCACTTTGATTTTTGTTAAATTATCACGATTTGACTAAAATTAGTTTCGGTTCAAAACCAAAACTCTATTATTAAAAATCATTATGAACATGTTTTGGTGCAATAAACACTAGATTATTGGTTATTCATGCATAAGAAAGGATTTTGTGCTAAGAAATGGATCAAACATAGTCTGAATATAGGGGCTAAGGCAATGTTTTTTCCAAAAACACAAAAAACATGCCTAGAAAACCCCAAAAAGTTCCCAGCAAAGGCATCCTCTGTGAAGCCCAAAAAATAGTATTTTTGGCTTCTAAAGCATGTTTTTTTTTTGTCCCAACAAGTCACAATATCATATATAAACATGTTTGAATCTAAAAAAAAACTAAAAAAAACATCAAACAATTAAAATGAAGCATGAGATACCAAATCTAGAAACCAACTTCTTAAAAATCCTACATTTTCATGCAACATGAATTCAAAATTGGTTTTCTAAACTTTATTTTTGTGCATGAACAAGCACAACAAGCTAAGGATAAACATCATTGCATTAACATGCATAACTTAAACTAAACCAAAGCTTAAAACACATTTATATATCAAAAGAAAAGCCTTAAACAAAAACTTTAATACAATAAAAACATAAAAAAAAAATAACTATATTAAATAGAAATCAAAGCAACAAAGAGCTAAATGCAACATTGCTTGTTAAGCATTCAAATCTTTTTTTGTGCTTCTAAACATAAACAAAACAAATAAAAATAAACAACAAAATCATACCATAAAGGAGATACTTTTGAGTTTGCAATGTATACCTATAACAAATTATTTTCTCTTGGCTTTCCTTTGGATCTCACAAGCTTGTAAAGCTTAAGAAAAACTTGGTTTTTACTCTTAGGCCTCTAACTTTATATTTCTTATCTTTTCTTCTTTTCTTCTTTTTTCTTTCCTTTTTTTTGTTCCAACCTCTAAGCATGCTTGAGAGTATTTATAAGATTTTGGGTAGTCTTAGATCAATTTATGACCTTTTGATCTTGATATGAGTGTTATAAACCCTTGATAAGGACTCATTGAAAAGCCTTTGTGTGTAAACACATGAAAACCAAATCATTTTTTGCAAAATAGTTACATTGTCGAGGTTGACTAAGTTACCAACTTTTAGGGCTTCATTGGAGCAATTCTGACATTATTATCGCCTGAGACCACCTGAATCTGTTAGAGAGGTTGCACATCTTTCATTTTGATCAACTCTTACTCAATTTGGATATTTGTAGCTCTATATTTAATCGTTTAAAGGTGTCAACCTGATTAACCCAACATCTGAAAATTAAGTGATGATTAATTAAGGACAAGATGTTAGAGACTTTCGTGAAAAAATTGGGATGTAAATATTTGATTTAATAGAAATATGGTTTTAAAGGAATGTTTTTCTTTTATTTGCAAAACACATCATGTCATCTTAAAAGTCTAGTAAAAATACTTTTTAAAAATTTTAAATTTTTTTTTAATTTTTTTCAAATTATTTTTTTATATTTTCAGTTAATTTTAATTATACTAATGTCAAAAATAATTTTTTTTTTTTTAAAAAATATATATATATATATATTTTTTTATATATTTCTAAAAAAAAAAAAAACCACTTTAAAAAACAACTGCTACCATACTTTCAAATACCCTCTACAATTTGAGAGAGAACCTATGAACATCGACACTCTGCAAGGCATCCAATTGGCTTTTCTTTTTAATACCAAATAGATTCTTGGCAAGGATTTGCAATAAGCTCCAAGATAGACTTATGGAAAATTTGTTCTAGAGCAAGCATGTGCCTTCTTAAAGTGCATGAAGACTGAATTATAAGAAAAGGAAAAACCACAGGACGTACTAGACTTTAAAAGGTTGAGGATAAATTACTTGTAACCGCAGCAATACACTAGCATTAACCCACTTCAATTTTCCCATGTTAAAAAAAAAAACACATAAACCCACTTGGTATCTGACAAGGGGAAAAGTGGGAACCGATTACACGAAGACAACAGTAATCTCCAAGGAGTGAATTCCCAGCTCTATTAAGCTTTTTAATCGGCATCCATTTCTTCCAGAGCGTTCCGAGCTGCTGCCTTGGCTTCCTCTAAGAGGTCATCAGGAACCTAAGCCCGCAATAATAACAATAAAACATTCAGATTCATTGCAACATCAAGAGAGAATTGTCATATGTTCTTATAAAATAACACACATTCAAAGAACGTTCAAAACAAAAAAAGAAAGCCTTAAATAAATAACAGCAAGACAAGTCTGGCTTTCACATCATAAAATTGCAAGTTAGAATCCACAAGAATTACCTTTTCATGCTGTCTCTTTGATTCGTCACAAACCCAGCTCATTTCCAGTTCGAAGGCCTTGTCCTTTGCTTCATCATGTACCTTGTAAATGCTGATCCAGGGTGAAGGAAGATATCAAATAGTGTCTAAGTATCTTAATACACATGCACATGCTACAAATAATGCATCCAATTGGAGAGTGACAGAGAGATTGAAGGATCTTCCTCCATTTTATGATTCTTTTCTCTTGCTCTCTATAGATATTTATAGTTGCAACTGTAGATTATGTCTAATAACATTCTATGTTACATGAAGTAGTGAATAAGATCAACAACTGAGATACACACATGTCATTACATCATCTAAACTTTGCCAAAGGCATCAGCAAGGATTAAGAAGGGAAGGGGGAAAAAGCAAAGAAAAAGGAGCCCAGGGTTGCCAAGCATTTTCAAAACAAGCACATTTGCTGATAGACAAAAAGGCCCAGACTCCGAAAGGAAACAGAGAAAAATATACTGAATGCAATAATAATTAAAAAAAATACATGCACGAAAAAAGGGAGATTAAGAATAAATGGAGCACTCACATTTTCGCTACTTCAATAACCCCTTCTCGGCATGTCATTTCAGATAGCTTCAACTTTTCAATTTCTCTGTCCATGCCATTAATTCAATCATTTGATAAAGAAAAGGGACCACAGGCTAAACATTAGCTAAAGGATAGTACAAATAGCAGAAATACAGCAACCAATTATAATGTGAAACGAGGCTGACAAAATTAAACCTTTTTAAAGATTAATTCCTCCACTTAAAGTGGCTGTTGCTTGGTCAATTGACATATTGGCTTAAGAAGAGAGCAAATCATTTTTAAGAGTTGCCAAAAAGAATGAACATCACTTTCTAAAATTCAGATCATGTCACAAATCCTTGCTATAAAATCATACAGCTATCTAAACTCCCCAAACCAAAAGGGAATATTATAACTTACGTTTTAGCAGCCTGCTTCCCTTTCCCTATTGCAGCGCCAAAATATCTCTACATAAAATCAAATTACATGGTATTAGATAACAAACACACCATGTAACAAAATCCGGGGGGGGGGGGCATTGCAAAGACTGCAAGCATAACTATGACAAATCAACTCACATAGGAGATGCCAGATGGTTCAACCATGAATAATTGAGGCCCATCTCTGTCATAACCACCAAGAATCACCCCACAACCAAATGGCCTGCAGCATCAACAACGTTTATGTACTTTTTCTGAAGGAAGCCCAAGGGGTGCAAAAGGACATAATCACCAACAAAAAAATTTACCAATAAATTCTGTACTTACCTAAGCCACCAATAGAGAGTGCACAAATGCACATAACTAGCAACACGATCTGCAAGCTCCTTGATAGGAATGGGTTCACCATAAACACTATAAAATCAGAATATGGCATGAGCAAACTTAAGGTGTAAGAAATCAGAAAGGCAATTTTCAATCAAGCTACTGAGTCCATGTTCAATCTATAGCACTGATGATTACATAGAAAACAAATGATGAGATTGGGCATATATAGTAATGCCTGAATGGAGTCAAAACCAAAACATGTACTTGAGATGTCAAAAGGAACAAAGTTTAACAAAAATTGTAACAGACTGAGCAATCAGCAAGATTAGGATGCACTAGTGGGAAGTTGCACGAGGTTCACTCATGCAATGTTCATAACTGAATTTTCAGTGACCGACTTATGACTGAGGCAAAAGCACTAATCCACTACCAAAAGCTAATCAACTAGGATATGTATCTATACCAGTTTTCTACTTAATACTCAAGCAGGCTTCAGAGTAAAAATAAAACTTGCAACTACGCGGCATTGTTCAAAAACAAACCTCTGATAATTGGTTGCCTCACTTTTGGCTCGTGCAACAATTTGTCTCCCATCAGCCGCTAGACCAGCAACAGCCTGATATTTGAAGAGAGAGAGAGAGAGAGAGAGAGAGAGAGAGAGATCAAGTTACTGTTTGCTTCCATAAAGTCACCCAAACAATACAAAATTCTTCATCAAAGTGATTGATTTTAAGAACAAGAACCATAAACACATCTCATGTAGATATCTCTAATAAGCGTGCGATTTGGAGTTCGAGGAACAGATTAGTGATAAATGATAACACAAGCAATATTCTGCTTCATTCATAACATATGTGAACACGTGTATAGTAAATGAAATGCCATTGACTTGACCTTTCCTTATACCTCCTAAAGCACATTTTTCCTTGAAATAACAACACAATCTACTACCTTATAATTCTGTATAAAATAAAAAGGAACTTCTACCACCCTCTCTCTTTGGGGAAGATAAGATGAAATCTAAGTGAAAATTACATGAAAAAAAAAAATGTTATTATCAGTTCTTCCAGTTAAGCTTAACCTAGCCCCTTAGTGTAGTTTCATCAGGAAACCCAAACTTCCAGCACCACCAATTAAAGCTTAACCTAACCTCTCTCCAGTGGAATTTCATTAGGAAACCCAAACTTCCAGCACAACACCTACAAACTCCAACTCACAGACTTAGTCAAACCTTCTGTGATACAGTAATCATTTGCTCTCACCATGTACCCAAAAAAACCACCTCAAATACATTCAAACCCTAAATTGTATCATTGTTAGTTTCAGCAATAACCCATAATCACGTCACAAACTAAGCCTACTAACAGACCCTAAACAAGACCCCATTTAATCAGGCATGATAAAAGCAATCGAAACACATGCACACGGATACTTTAGCTAAATAAAACCAAGCTCAAATCCCGTTAGAAATTAAAAGCACTAATGTCATGTAAATCATCCACAACCATTAATTTTCATCAATTTCAAATGATATAAATCTCCGTCCAAAACCCAACAAACAGCAATGAAAAGACACAAAATTGAGCTCTATTTCGTACAAACATTGTAAAGAAAGAAAAACAACCCAGCTTTTTTCTTATATTTTCTGCAACTTTCTAAATAAAAATAAAAAAAGGCAGTACCATGCCGGAATGACGATGAACGGCGTGGATTCTCCTATTGGAACCGGGTAACATCATCTTCGAAGCTATTAGCTTCTCCACACCCTAAAATCAAACAATTAACAATTTAATTACTATAATTCCAACTACAATCACAAGAACCAAATAAAAAAAGATTCAATCTTTTAAAGAAAGGAATAGTATTTATACCATAACAATCCCGTCTTTGCACTTGATTCCAATAACAGTACTGCAAAAACAAAACAAAAAAAAAAAACTAATTGCTATAATGCTAGTGAAGCAAATCCAAGGAAAGAAATTGGAGTAGAAATTTACAAGCACAAAGAAAACGGAAAGAAACAGACCCACTGTTATCGACGGCTTTAGCAGCGTATTCGATCTGAAAAACACGGCCATCCGGCGAGAAAGTAGTGACCGACAGATCGTAGCCTGTTCCTATGCTGCTCATCGTTTTATGCTTCTGTTTTCTTCAGCTTCTATCTCTGTGCTTTTTCTTTTTGTAGGGGTTAGAGAGAGAGACAGAGAGACTGTGGTTTAAGAAGAAAAGTTTTCTTCGATCTCAAGACAGGAGAACAGGACTGGCTGCCTCAGGGAGTCAGCTGACACAGTGGGTTTTTGGGTTTAGTTGTGGGCTGGGTTCTGTTGGCCCATTTAGAGGTAGGAGTTCAAGCCCGCTGTTTAAGAAAAATAAATAAAAAGGCACGATATTTTAGGAAAATAATTATACATAAAGTTAAGGAAAGGGAATTCATTGCTTATCCACAATGTACCATGACTTACAATAATAATTTATAGTATACTTTTTTTTGTTGTTTATTTTTTTTTTTCACTTCTTTTTTGTAGTTTTTCTTTTTTTTTTTTTTTTTTTATAATGTTTTTCACTTTTTTATTTTAAAAAAAATTATTATTTTTTTTAATATTGATGTAATTAAAAATGAAATTTTATAATTTATTTCTTTTTATTTTACCTTTTTACAAGGTTAAAATGGTTTATTTATTTTCTAGGGTAATCCAAGTTGTTTTGATTTACAAGTTTTTTGGGATTTCTTTTCTTTTTAATTGAATTTCAATTTGTTATTGTTTATCCCATACAGTTAAAAACAATAATTTCAAAAAAAAAAAATAAAAAAAACATTATATAGAAAGTTAAAACATGTAGGGAAAGTATTATAGCTTTCCTTATAAGTTACTGTAGATTACTACAATGCTTCTTTTTTTTTTTCAAAAATTATATTTGTCAATTTTACTTTTTTTAATATTAAGTTAGTTAAAAATTTAGCTTTGTAATTTTTTTCTTTTAAAATACTATGATGCTAACGGTGTTTTTCCACATGATTTTTTTTTTTTTTCAAAATTATATTTGTCGATTTTATTTTTTAATATTGAACTGATTGAGAATTTAGTTTTATAATTTTTTTTTTGTTTAAGACATTATGGATTGCTATAGTGTTTCTCTACATGGTTTTTTTTTCCAAAATTATCTTTGTCGATTTTATTTTTTAATATTGAGCTGGTTAAAAATTACAGTTAAAATATGTAGGGAAAGTGCTGTAACTTTCCTCGCAAATTATTGTGGATTACTACAATGTTTTTTCCCACATGGTTTTTATTTTTTAAGTTTTTTCCTAAAAACATTCTTTGTCAATTTTATTTTTTAAATATTGAGCTAGTTAAGAATTACAATTACAAGTACAAGGCTAAATTATGTGAGCAAACATTATACATTTCCTCACAAAATACTATAGATTGCTAAAGTTTTTCCTCATATGGTTTTTTTCTAGTTTCTTTTGTGTGCTTTTTTGTAAAAAAAATTTTTTTTTTCAAAATTATTTTGTTGATTTTATTTTTTTAATATTGATCTGGTTAGAATTTAACTTTATAATAAAGTTTAATTATGTGGGGAAAGCATTGTAACTTTCCTCACAAAACATTGTGAATTGCTACAGTGTCTTTTCACATAGTTTTTTTTTTCCTTATAATTTTTTTAAAATTATCTTTGTCAATTTTATTTTTTTTTAATATTGAGTTGGTTAAGAATTAAAATTTTAAGTAATTACAAATAAGGATAAATCATATGGGGAAGCATTGTAGCTTTCATCACAAAACATTGTGAACTGCTATAGTTTCACATCATGGTTTTTTTTTTTCCTTTTTTTGGTTATATATATTTTTTTTAAATTGTCTCTATCAATTTTATTTTTTTAATATTAAGCTGATTGCAAATTTAGTTTCGTAATGTTTTTTCTTTAAAAACTGTGAAATCCTATAGTGTTTTCCCACATGATTTTTTTTATGATTTTTTCCAAAATTATCTTTGTCAATAGTTTTTTTTTGAATATTAAGTTGGTTAAGAATTATAATTAAAATAAAGCTAATTCATATGAGGAAAGTGTTATAGTTTTCCTCACAAAACACTGCAGATTGCTACTGTATTTCTAAAATTTTCTTTGTCAATTTTTATTGCGGAAAAGCACTGTGGGTTTCCTTACAAAACATTTTTCAATTGCTATAAATGTTTTTCTCATGGGTTTTTTTTCCTTTCAAAATTATCTTTGTCGATTTTTTTTTAATATTAAGTTGGTTGAGAATTTAGCATTGTAATTTTTTTTCTTTTTTATTAATAGAAAAGTTAAATCATATGGGGAAAACACTGTATCTTTCCTCATAAAATACTTTGGATTGCTACAAATTATTTTGTTTAGTATCTAAGTTTTTTTTATCACTAACAAAACTTTTTTTCCATCATGAAATATTGGTTCAATTATACCTTTAATTTATATTACTTAACTAGCACTGGTTCACAATTATAACACTATTAAGTACATTTGTTTTATAATCTTGCAGCAGGGCATGAGTATGCCATCTAGTTATATTGTAAATTTTGTTTCTCCTACTGTACTATAATACTAGTTAATTTAAAGGAGATATTACGAGGATTTTTTTTTTTGTAATGCAATAACCTTCAGCAAGAAAATAAATCTCAATGTTTGTTAACTTGAGTTTTTAATAAAATATGTTAAAAACCCTGAACAATAGGTTTTAAATTTCAAAAATTTAATATTGAATAAAAAAATAAAAAATAATAATATAAAAAATAAGAGAGAACACCAAGCCACATAAATTTTTTAGACTTGTAATATGGGATATTAGATCGAAAATATCATAAATAAAAAAGCAGTGAAACTCAATTCCCAGTAAATATAGCATTAAATGATGAATTATCACTATTATTATAATAATTATTATTGTTTTCATTGTTCTTTGTGTAATTAAGCCTCTGATTTGAATAAATTAACTTTTAAAATTTGCAATTCCACCCCTAAACTTTAATTTCTTCCAATTAAAGGCTAAATTGACTTTAAAAATTATTTTTTATTGCAATAAGCCCTCAATAAATTTAATTAGACCTTGAAAAACTCCAATTGAGTCCTTAAACATCCAATTTTGATTGTTCTTTCCTCAAATTGAATTTTTATTTGCTAATAGGGCTTTCATCAGTAAAAAATACATTATTAGATTTTTCAATCTTGTATATTTTGATCTTTATCAATCAATCTTCAGAAATTTCTTGGGGCATTCTAGTATATTCATCTCACAGGTATATTTTTATTTTCTTCCAATATTTTTTTTTAATTTGTATTTTTTTTATTTTTTGTTTATATAGACCCCAAAAATAGGTAACAGCACTTCTAAAAACAAAAGGTATAAAGGGACCATATCTCCAAAGATAATATTTATTTTGTAATCCCTAAAATATCCTTTTAAAAAACTTTTAATTCCAATTTGTTTTCAACTAAGATATACAAGGATAAAAATGATTATTATTATAACTTTAAAACTTGACCTGGGATGAGACTCGAGTCACAATTTGAGAGGATCAACCTAGGTTGACCCAAAAGTTTTTTTTATAGGATCAAAATGATATTGTTTTGACCAATATTTAAAAAAAAAAAATCAATGTGTTTTGATTGAGTTTTATCACAAGGCAACCAAGTCACATGTCTACCTAGGTTTTTTATCGAGTTAGGTAGAGCCAATTCTTCTTTAAATTTTTTCAAACCTATAATGGTTCAAGCATCGAGATTATCGAGTCTCATGTCAATTAACTATGCTAGTTCAGGTTTTATAACTATGATTAATTTTTCTATTATTTCAACAATCAATATAATCTAAGGTAAAAAAATAATATCTAATTATCTTTTAAAAGTTGTAAGTTTGATAGTAATACATGTTAAGCTAAAATAGATTTTTATATATTTTTTTTACTATGTCTCGTACATCATTAACCATACAGGACACAAAGATAATTATTATGTTTTATACGCCACCATCAAATACAATGTTTTTTATGTCTCATTTGTTTTATTGTCTTTGTCTTTGTCTTTGTCTTTTTTATCCTAAAGCAGTAACTAAACATTACCTATGTTTCTCTTAAATGGAATGTGTTTATGTATTTAGTTAATATTTATTTATTTTTTACTTAAGAAATTTTTTAAACCCAACTTATGTGATGATTTTACATAATCGATATAGAAACATACAACCATTTTTTCCTTTTTTTTCACAAAGAGATGTTTGAAGTTTGCTTAGAGGAAGAAAAATAAGAAAAGAAATTACCGTACAACTTTATGCTCATAAAATACTTCATCTTACCCTTATAATTGGTTTTGCATAATTTATATGAGTGCATTAACGTTGAATGACATCGCCAAAATTTTTTGGACTTGGGTAATTAGATGACTTGATCAACAAAGCGCATTACAAATATAAAAATGTAAGCCCAAGCTTATCAGAGCCAAATTTAAACCAAATACATCCTTAAAAATATAACAAGTTCTTAAGTTTCTTATGTTTGTGAAAATTTCGATTCTTTCTTGTTTTCATGGAGAGGAAAAAACTTATTCAGCTTCAATTTTTATTTTGGGTCTAGTTCGTTTAAAGAAGTATTTTATATGTGTTCTAGTACTTCTATTCATATTTCTCCGACTCAACTTTAAAGACTAATTTGAAAAAAAGTTAAGATTAACGTTATTGTATCACTATATCAACCTCTAAGTTATCCAATCAATTTAGGTAAGTCATTTTCTTATTAGAACAAATATGTTTCATTTTTTTGTATGTATTGACTCAATCAAGTTTAGTCGGATTAATCGGGTCACTAAAACGCTAGTTTGCCAACTAAGTTTTGTCATGTTAATGAACAACTAAAAACTTGGTAGGGATCAAGCTCTGAGTCTTGAGTTTCTTAAATCAACTAGTTGAGAAGAGTTGAATTTAACAATTTTTATTATGTTCTCTATAACTATAAACTAAATAAGAACATGTTTTTATTATTCACAAAACATTTTTTCACACATTTACAAATCATTATTCACTTAATAGTTTAGGAGACACTTTTTGCATTTTTGTTGTTATAGTTTTGAAAACTTACATTTTGATCATGCAACTTTATTTTAATCCCTAAGGTTGTGTTTGGTTAGTGTCCTAAGGTAGAAGGGATAAATACAAAAATAATATAAACATATTTGGTTCAAGGAATGAAGACAAAGATACAAAATAAATTTGTCTTTGGAATAATTTTATAGTGATTTTTTATACTTTCCAAACAATAGGTACATGGGGACATATCCTTTTTCTCTCCACTATGATGCAATCCAAGCAACACCAAGAAATCAATTTGAGGTTCTAGTTGGTCTAATAACAAGACTTAAGATTAAAAGGTTCAACTAGGCATTCAATGTACTTCTTCAAGACACATGAGCTAAGGTGGAATTCAAAAAGATAATAAATAATGAAGAGCAAGTCTTGATTAATTTGATTTATGTTAAAGAAGGGTTTGTATATTGGTATTCAAGCAGTACAAAAAGATTGGAATAAGAAGATTCAAATTTGATAGTTTTAACCTTTAGCTAAATGTTTTGTCATAATTGGATTTACATAAGAAATTTTAATGTAATTCTAGTTATTGGAAAGTAAACATCCATATCTTTATAGTGATATATGGAAAACATTATAATTCATTAAGAAGAGATAGAACTATGCGTTTGAAGTTGAGATTTGATTCTACTAGTAGATTACAAAAACAACTTTAATTTTATTTAAATTAGTTGGGTTATTGTTTTATTTATCTTTTTATTATTATTAGGCCTTTTAGAGATATTAGAGACTTTATTTAAATTTAGGTTCATTAGATCATTAATATTTATTAGGTTTATCCACATCCATTAGGAATATCTTATTAGACATAGGATTTTACTCTTTTGTACAAGCTTTTCAAGGTTAGACTATTTTTAATAGAGAAATCAATATTCTTGTTATTTTTTTGTGTGGTTGAGTGATTTTCCATATTAAGCTCTTGATTTAACTTGCAAACTTTTTTGAATGATTGATCAATTTTATTATAATTTTATACTACTCGTTCACATCTCTTTATAGATGTGAGGTGGTGGGGATGATCATTGCGTATAACTTTAGTTCTTCAAGATAGGTTCTTGTTGAATTAAATTGCCAATCATTCAAATATGATTTTAGCATGTTTTAGGATGTGTTTGTACCACACTATCTTTATCTCTTCTATCTTAAGATAATAATCAAACACTATCTAACAATTGAGAGAGGTAAGAGAGATGTAAGAGAGGAATATGAGAGAGAAAGGTTTGGTTAAAGGGACAAAAATAGACATACAAAATAAATTTGTTTTTGGGATAATTTTGGAGTAAATGTTTATATTTCTAAAATAATAGGTACATGAGGACATATCCTTTTTATCTCTACTATCTCTATTATCTCTATCTCTTTTATCTCGAGATAATAATGAAACTCTACTTAATAGTTGAGAGATGAGAGAGAAAGGTTTTGTTCGACCATAAAAAAATATATTGGTGTCACTGTTTTTTTCTTTAGAATATAAGTTCAATGAAGGTGGTTTGGGTTATAAATGAAGCTGGAAAAGGTAGATTAGAATAAAAAGGTGTGTTTTGATTTGATTTTGAGTTTTTAAACTAATTAGAGTGTTTTTTGGGTTGAGATATAATTATGGAAATATATTTTGTTTTGGTATTTTTAAATGAAAATATATTAAAATATTATTTTTGTTAATAAAAATTACAAACTTTGATTTTTGGTCATCATAAATGGTTGGAAATTATAGGAGGAGATGGCATGTTGTTTGTTTCGGTATACTATGTGTTATTTATTTTTTAAAAAGGTCGGGCACATCTAGGTTTTCTTTATTTTTTTAGTTAGGCCTGCAGATCTAGCCTTTCAAACCTATGCGTTCATGAGTTTGATTCTCTTGGCCTTTTATTTTTTGAAAAAATATTTTAAAATTAGATTCTTTTTAAATAAAAAAAATTAATAGTTTTTATAACTTAGCTAATCTTGAGTTTTATAACTTTGATTATGAAGATTCAAGAGCTACAATAATATGTATATGAATCGGATCCCTATTTGTTAGAAATATGTAAAAAAAAAAAATTAAGTATTTTAAAAGATTTTATTTATAGTTTTGCTTAAGAGTTACATTCATTTTAAACTAGATTTGGCTTCAAAAAACCCAAGGGAGCTTCAGTACAATAGTAAACTTCAACATATGAGCTTTGATTTATTTGTGCACACAATTTGCTTCGCGAGAGGGAGTCAAAGCTGCGCTTGTCGCAGACCAACAAGAAGGCACTGACACTGGCTTCATAGGCATCAAGATAAATACATATTTACTAAACCTGGTTCGGGTTGATTCGGTTAAGGACCTGGATTATGGGTTATATAAGTTAATTAGGGTTTGGAAAAATTAAAAAAAGTATTCAAGATTTTAATATTTCATATAAAAAAATTAAAAAAACAATTAATATGGATATAGACTATACATATCATAAATAATGAAGTTTAAAATATTATTTCAAAAGATTTTTTATTCCACATTAAAAAAAATATAATTTTTTTCCTTGTGAACATAGAGTATATAGACTAAAGTTGATGCGAACCTCGTGATCACGTGGTCACGCAACCCACAATCAAGATTGAGATCTGATCCCGAAAAGCCGAAATAGGTCTGATAGGAGTGTGACACAATGAAAACCTGCCCCAAGGCACCAACACTATTGGAATGAGTAGAATGACGCCACGAAGCCAGTTAATCTTCGATAAGTCAGATTCAGTTCGTTCAAGAACTGAAGAATGCAAGAATCACTCTCACACATTAAAACTGGAAAAATTCAGAATAATATTCATCCAAGCTGCCGAAATTGTGGCTTACATGAGTTTAAATAGTTAAAAAATTAACTCTAATGAACCCCTTATGTGAACTTATTTGAGGTCCACTCAAAACTAGCCCAAAACCCTAAACTGAAAAGCCCATAACCTGATCCAAACAAGCCTTGGACCCTAGCTCAAAACAAAGTTTTAATTAAGCCCAAACATGAAAGAAAATAATAAAAATAACTAATATGTCATTAAATACCACCAACCCTTCTTTCCTTGAATAGTTAGGATGAATAAGGAATCCTTATAAGAAAAGGATTTCGAAACATTAATGAATCACTGCCACACTTGTAGATTATATTGCAGCTCATTAAAGATCCTTGTAGAACTAGGAAATTCCCAAAACCAGCTGCCACATCCTTGTAGGAAAAGAATCCTAACCAAATAGGAAGTCCACAAGTCAAATGGAAGTAAATAACAAAATCTGTATAGCCTCTGTTGACTAGTATTGCGGTTCTTTCCCGAACTCCGATTGACCTGAATTTGTAACCCAAGGTAGTAAGATATGTCTGGAGAGTCCACATAAAATATTAGCCCGATCCAACGGTCGGATTGAGAATTATGAATGTTGCCGTAAACCTGGACTGTTGCGCTTTTTACGCTAAAATCTGAATCTAACTTTACTTGGGTCGTATCACAGGGCTGAACCGTATCAAAAGAGTTTCAAATCCCACATTAAAAAAATAAAATATTATTCTAGTATTTATACAGTGAACTTTGAAATGAGTTAATAACCAACTGAAAAATATGCTAAAAAGAAGTGAGCGGTTTCTAGTTAGGATAAAAAATATATTTGAAAAACAAATGGGTCTCTACTACGTTTTGTTGGGTCAGCCGGGTTCCAGGTTGACTCAATGAATTTAATGGTTTTCTCCAGGCCAATTGCTGGCCTAAGTTTTGAATGAACTAGACTGGCCAAGGCCTTGGGTTACTTGGGTCCCAAGTTGACCCGCTTGACCAGGTTAAATGACTATGAATTCAACTGATTTTTTTTTCTCACGAAATGCAATAACAAGAGTTTTACAACAAAATTATAAATTTGAGTTCCAGTTACAATCACAATATACTTGACATATGTACTTAAGAAACTTATAGGTAAATGACAGATATAATCTTTTATTTGTAATCAGCTAAAATTTAGAAGAATTTATTAATTTTCTTTTAAATACATCAGGTAGATATATCCTTAAGATTGTTTTGAAATATAAATTAGTCTGAATTAAAGTGTAAAATAACTTGAGAATACTCCTCACGTAAATTATATATTAGACTATTGAATAAAAATATTTAGTTTATGATTATAAAGGAATGCTAAACAAAATATATCTAATAAAAACCTAAAATTTATACATGTTTAAAACTAAAAGCATGAAAGAGCATAATTAATAGCAAACATGTTTTCAACAAAAAAAAAATAATAAAAATATTAGCATCATGTTAAACATATATTCAAACTAGTAATTGATAAAAAAATAAAAAAATCTTAGTATGCATACTAATAATAAAATTAATTATACTTAAATTAAAACAAGAAGGGTACATATTTTTGCTAATCACTTGTAATGAATCTTTTATTGTTTTTAATGATAAATCATTTGTCCTTAAGATTTTATTGCTCATCACTTGTACAATTAGGATGTTCGCATATATCTTCTAATATTCCAACAATACCATATTGGTTTAGATGCACTTTTAAATAAGGTTTTTGAACAAAAAATTATATAATTCAAATATCTCTAAATAAGATAACTTAAGCTTTAAATTTAAAAGGAAAACCAAAATATAAAAAGGAGAAGAACAACATTAAAAATAAGGTGAGGAGGAATGCGTAAAATCTAAAAAATTCAAGTTAGAAACTATTCCTTCATCTCTTTTTTATAGTGAATTTTGAAAGATAAAACGATGAATAACTAATAAAAATTAATTCTCACTATTATCAACTTTTGAATAACAACCAATAAATCAAGAATTAAATTTAGAAAAATCAATGGTTCTTTAAGTGAAAAAAACCAAGGATTTTTTTAGATTAATTTATTATTCACCTATAATTTATTTAAATCATGTTAATTAAAATAAATTTCCAACACCATATTTTTTTTAAAAAAAAATTCTTTAAAATCATTTATCTTAATTAAAGGTGTATTTGCCTAAAAATAAGAGTAATTTTATATAAAACAAATATGTACACAATGTTATAACTTATATATATATATATATATAAGAAGGGGTCTTACCCCTTTTTGCTCTTTTTTTTTTCTTTGATATTTTTTTAATCAATGTTTTTCTATTTAATTTCATCCTTTAATATTATATTTTTTTTTTTATTTAGTTATCACACTCTCATTACATGTATTCTAAGTTTGATAAGTTAACTAGGTTTGATGGGTTAACCTAACTAATAACTGATTTTTTTCTTTTTCTTAATTTTTTTTTTTAATTTAGTCCTTTGATTTGATTGAGAATTAAAATTCATGATTTATTTTATTTACTTTTCATTAGATTATCCTAGTTTTATGAACCGAAAATAGTTCTTAACGGGTTAACCTCAGTTGACTCAGGTTGTTTTTTATATCTTTTATTTAATTAATTTTTTTTTCAATTTTATCATTCAATATTGGGTTAGTTGGGAATTGAGTTTCATAATTTATTTTGATTTATTTTTTAAGAGGACATTTAGTCTTATAATCAAGGTCATGAGTTTTAACATTTTAATCCTAGTTAAATTAGGTTATTTTTTTTTTATTTTTATGTTTTTTTAAGAGGTTATATCGATCTTATGACCTGGGTCATGAGCCCTTCAACATTAAAATTTATTTTTAATGGGTTGTCCCTATCTCATGACTCAAGTCGCGAGTTTGACGAATTAACTTAATTGACTCATTTTTTCTCTCTATTTTTTTAATTGACCTTGTTTTTTTCCAATTCCATTAATTAACATTGTGTTTGATTATAAATTAGGCTTCATGATTTATTTTAGTTTGTTTTTTATTAGGTTATCTTGGTCTCATGACCCGAGAACAATGCTTAACAATTAACTCTAGTTGACTTGACTTCTTTTTTATAACATTTTTTTTAATTTAGATTTTTACAAATTTCATCATTCAACATTAGGTCCGATAGGGGTGATTAAGAATCAAGCTTTATAAATTGTTTTGACTTTCTCTCTATGTGGTTTATCTTAGTCTCAAGATCAAAGTTGAGGATTTGACAAGTTAACCTAAATTAAATTAGGTCATTTTTTTTTTCTATAAAGTTATCTTGGTTTGATGACTTGGATGGATTGACTCAGGTTATTTTTTATGTTTTTTTTTAATAACTTTTTTTTGTTAATCTCATCCTTCAATATTGGACTGGTTAGGGATTAAAATTCATAATTTATTTTTCATGCAGTTATCTCAGTCTTATAATTTAGTTGATTAAAATAGATCTAATATATTGTCATTTTAATATTAAAAAAAAAGATATCTTAATCTTTTTTGTCTAATTATATTTTTATCAATTGTTTTTTAAATGTCAAATTGACAAGGTTAAATCAAGTCGATACCCATATAGTTTAATATTTTTTCTTGCTAAAAAACACATTAATAATTATATAAAAATATTGATTCAACCTGCAACATAACATAGGTGATGTGCCAAGCAAAACAAATGCCAAAAGGCTTGATGTAACTTGCATGGGCTTGACCTAGGTGAGCTGGGCTTGGCCTAGGCAAGCACAAGTGTTGCCCGCTCGGGTCAGCTTGGTTAGAGGAAAACCTGAATTTTTTTTTTGCACATTTTTTTTTCTACCTTTTCTTTTATTTTGCAAATATTTTCTATATTTTTCTATACACAATCCCATAAAATTCTTCTGCTTTCTTCTATACACAATCTCATAAATTCAACTTGTATTAAGGCCAACACTTTTATTAGCGGAGAGACGCAATGAATCAGAAATCATTATCTAACCCAATCAAAGCTCGCCATAAGAAATTTTTTCAACATATCCGCATGTCTTACCACATTTGATTGTATTCTTGGAAAAACACAACCATCTGCCTCGTCGCCTCGGACTATTGTCTTGGAAAAGGTGAACCGTAGAAAATCTCTGTAAGAATAAATCGCTGGAGACAAGTAAGAGAGGATATAAGAATCTCTAAACTACCTAAAGAAGAAGAAAACCTTTTTTCATAATTTTTTCTTATTTATCCTTAAATCAACAAATATTTAAAACTAATTTAAACATCAGAGTGTCCATCATTCCACAAGTAATTTATTTTACAAGATCAACAAAAATCTAGAGCTCATCAACTATAATAGTCTATTTCTAAGTGAAGTTTTTCACAACTTCTGGCAATAATCTAGTATATACTCTAATGGTAAACACGATAATATTATTACCTTCAAAATGTTATCATTCAGAAAATATTTTAGAAAAGAAAAATAAAATTTATTCACTTATTATCTAAAATAATTTATATAATAAGTGGAGGTAATAATTAATATTACCTCCAAAATTATTTTAGATATAATTTATTCACATATTACCTCCAAAATGTTATCATTCACACAATATTTTAGAAAAGAAAAATTAATAAAATTTATCCTCTTATTATCTAAAATTATATCACGTAAAATGAAAATAATTTTTTATTATTAAAATATTGACATTAAATTTTTTTCGTAAGACAAAAATAAAACACGTGATTAGGGACAAGCATGAATTATCAGATTCGTTTGGAAACAAGACATAAAATCCTTCTGGATTACGCAAACGTAATTAAGATATTCTCCGTCTCCTAATTTCATATATATACGAGACATCTCTTTCTTCTTCTACGCGAACGAGAGCTAATCACTAGCAAGGTTTTAATTTTTTGCTGATATATGCAATGGCGAAAAGATATAGAACTAGGTTATATGAGAGAAAGTGTCTTGAAGAAGCATCATCCACGCCCACGCTACCAGCTGAAATCTTCGTCGATATTCTTTCAAGACTAACTGTCGAGGCCATGACGCAGTGCAAAAGCGTTTGTAAATCCTGGCGTGACCTCCTTTCAACTCCTTATTTTGCACACCTGCAATTCGCCAAGGCAAAACCCAGCAGCCTCTTGTTTTGTCATTGTTCAGGCAACAAGACTAGGCTATATTGCTGTCATGTCCATAGCTCTCGCAGCAGTAATATTAATAATGCCATGGTGAGTATGCCAACAAAATTTAAGCTCCCGAAAAATACCTTTGGAGGCAAAGTTGTGGGTTCGAGTAATGGCTTGCTTTGTCTGTCGGAAATCCACAGGATGAAGAAAAAGTTTTACATCTGCAATCCTATTACAGGAGAGTACGTCGGGATTGCAGGACCAAAAGTAGATCAAGGATGGCATGTTTTTGAGCCAATTGGGTTTTTCTACAACCCACAAAATCAGCAGTGCAAGATTCTAATGCCTAGAGTAAGGGCAGGATATGGAAATTTTCCTGGATCAGGACAAATTTTCACACTTGGAAGCAATTCCTGGAGAAATATTGATATCCCAGGCCACCTTCATCTGATACGTGCAGTTCCTCTGAATGGAGCTCTGCATTGGATTAGCAATAGAGACGATCGCCATATAAGCTCTTTTGACATGGAGAATGAACAAGCCCTGAGTATCGCGCTTCCTGATCAAATAGTCATGCACACTGCATCTTTAGCAGGGTTAGGGAATTTCTTGTGTATATTTGATAATGGATACCCTGAATTTAACATATGGGTTATGAAAGAATATGGAGTCGAGGAGTCTTGGAAACATTATACTGTTAAAAGATCACCAAATTCTCATTATAGACCGGTTGCAATAAAGGAAGATGCAAGTATTCTGTTGATACAGAACTCGGAGACTTTGATATCATATGATCCGAAGACAAAAGAATCAAGAGCACTATATGATCAGATTGGTGACAGGCGATTTGTTTATATTCATACTCCATCCCTGGTTCCCTTCAAAGATATTCTGATTGGAGCTGGGCACTACAAGATTCTTAATGTTAGGAAAAGGAAAAGATGTTCAACAATTAACTTTCTGGAGTTCTAATTCTATATAGTTATTATAGTTTCAACGAGTTTTTTTCCAATTTTTTTTTATTTTTCTTCTAATCAATTATTGCTGTGCCTTGACATAGATGATTAATTTTCGTGTCTATTAAAATTTTGTGAAGTGGGCATGCATGCATGTATATGCAAGCGTGAGCTTTGTTTTATATTTTATGAAGTGCATCTTCAATTATTGAGCAACGTCGAGCAAGTAAGAAATTAAATGACATTCAAAGTTCATGCTTTTTTCTTTCTTTCTTCTTCTTTTTTTTAGGTTATAGAGAGGAGAGACTCAATCTCTAGCCTCCAGAGAGGAGTTGGAAAGCAGTAATACTAATTGAAATATTGTAGAGTTCATTGGACTCAAATTGTTCATGTTAGCTTTTAGAATTTGACCAAATTTAACTTTGAATGAAACTTAAATTCGTAAGTATTTGCTTCCTAGCTACTCTCATATCAATTAAATGAAATTCTATTTTACTAAATATATAAGTATTCTAACTCATAAAACTTAAATTCATATTTGAATCAATATAATAATAGTAATAATAATAGTAAGAAATCTGACCCTAAAAAGTACTATGGATATATTTCTCATGTATCCTAATTGCATACTTAACGTATTCTCTGTAACGGCTTGCTTTGTTTCTCGATCGGAAACTGAAGACTCTAAGATCAACAAACTTTACATCTGCAATCCTATTACGGGAGAGTACGTTGAGATTCCTGCAGGACCAGAAGTAGAGCAAGGGCAGGTTGCTTCGACACAGAGCGAGTCGGCTTTTACTTTAGCCCACAAAGTCATCAGTGCAAGATTCTGATAAATAGGCCATGGGGAACTGATATCCCTGGTCAGATCTTCACACTTGAAAGCAATACTTGGAGAAAGATTGATATCCCGGGACGCCGTTATTGTGATAAATGGATACAAACCGTTTTCGTAAATGGAGCTCTACGTTGGGTTACAGTCGATAATAAACATAGCAGAGATAATCACAACATGCTCTTTTGATATATATGGAGAATGAACAAACACGGAGTACTAAACCTCCTGATCAAATAGACATGAAGACTGCATACTTAGTGTTGTTGGGGGATTTTTTGTGTCTATATGATGCTGGATCATATGGTTGATGAAAGAGTATGGACTCAAGGAGTACATGGAAGATGGAAGTATTTTGCCGTCACAATATGGAAGCATATCGACGTTGACGAGAAAGTATTCAAAGAGGTTGAGTTCATATGACCCAAAGACGGAAGAAATCAAGAGCACTATATCAGATTGGAGACAGGCGAGATTTTTCCTTATACTCCATGCCTTGTTCCCTTAGAAGATGCTTTGATTGGAGGGTGCTGCAAGGTTCTTAGAGCAAGGAAAGGGGGGAGATGCTCACCAATTAACTTTCTTGAATTCTAATTCTATGTATTAGCTTTTTTACCATTTTAGTGATACCAGTTTCAATAAGCTTCTGATCAATTCTTTGTTTGTCTCCTGCCCAATTATTGCCTCCTTGCTATAATTAAGATGCTTAAAATTTTGTGAAGTGTGCATGAGTATGTATTAGGGGTGTTCACGGTTTGATTCGGTTTGATTTTAACTTAAAAATTCAACAAAATCAAAAAATAACAGTCCTTGTTAATATAACCCGAACCAAATCGGTTTTGTTTGATTCGGTTTGGATCAGTTTTTAGCATTAATCAAAACCAGAAAAACCAAAATATTTTTGTTGCTGCTGTAGTAAACCTTAATCTGGGATGTGATGATTGCTCTTGAAGGTTATCCAAGGATGAAAAAAATCAAAACAAGCCGTTGTATACCTTAATTTGGGACACACACCTGCATTTAGCAACCGATTATTACTACTTGTAGAGCAATCTCCATGTCCCCGAGCTTTATGCAAGTGGAGGAATGAGATGTTGTATTAATCTTGGATAGATTGCCATTTAGGATGGATCTAAAAATTTCAAAAGGCAAAAAAATCTCAAAAATATTTATTTGAAGACAATAAACCAATCTTAGTGCCTCATCTATGCCCCAAGAAAAGTTTGTAGCTACTAAAACCATCACTATTTTCTGATGGCTATCTTCACAAGTGGGATTATTGTTTACATTATTTACCTGAACTAGAAGTTCAGATTTGACCCTTCGAGATGATTCATGTTCCCCTGAAGAGCCTTAAGATTGAGATCATACAAAGTTAGATTCAATCTTATGATAGAAATAATAAATGTTGTCATTTAAAAAAGCACATTTCTAGAAAAGCACAAAGGAGTGAGAGCGAGAGGGAGGAAGGGGTGGGGCTGTTGGAAAGGGGAAAAGGGAGGGTGGCGGCTGGAAGAGTTAGGGGGAAAGGAAGGGGGTGGCTGGAAGGGTTAGGGTATTTAGGGTTAATTAAACACATTCGGTTTTGTCCGGTTCAATTGGTTTTAGCTTTTTTAAACCAGAACTGAACCAGACAGGTGGTTTTTTTAATTTTTTAATCGGTTTATTCAATTTTTTCTTGTTTTTTTTTGTTTAATCGGTTAGTCGGGTTTTTGAACACCCCTAGTATGTATGCATTTAGGATTAGATCTTAGATTGTTAAGTTCTCAAATAAAATTGTATGGTTGGGACTAAATATGACAACTATTCTTGAGTGTGTGACGATGCTTATGAAGTAGAAGTGAGTAAAAAAATCAATAAATTAATTAAATCAAGAAAAAACTAAAAAAACAGAACCATGAAAAAAAATCAATTAGAATATTTTAAAAAAATATTTGGTTCATTTTTGTTTTAGTTTTATAAGCTTGAAATCGAAAAACTTCAATCTAATCGAACCATTTTAATTAAAAATAAACCAAATTGAAAAGCCAAATAAAATAAAAAAAACCAAACCAAACCGAAATCAAAACCCATTAAAAAGTCCATAAAAAGCCCAAAAAAATATAGTTTTTGATTTTTAATATAAAATAACTGAACCGAAATCGATTAATTGGATTTTGGTTTTTGATATAAGATAACAGAACCAAACTAAAACTGGTCGATTGAACTGGTTTTGATTTTATTTTTTGTAGTTTATAAAATTTTAATTTGATTATTTTAATAGATAAAAATCAAACCGAGCAAAAAATAATCATTTCTGTTACAAAGTTAAGCAGCTAGCCTAAGGCCATAAGATTTATAAAATTGAAGTACTAAATTAACAAAATGTCGTATAATCAAGGGATTTGTATTTGTTACAAGCCTCATTAAAACTTTTTTATATTTAAGGTTGATTCTAGTTTTGGAACCAAATTGAAAGAAGTTGGGTAAATTGAAACTAACACTTGAAATAAGGAGTCAACGTCGAATTTTCACGCAGCAAGGTCGCGGTTACAGAAAACAAGACAGGCAAGTCTCTCCTCGCTTCATAAAGTCCCTGCTGACCTCCATAGAATCTGTAGTTCTTCATACAGATTGCGTATCTGGGGTTTTTTTTTTTTTTTTTTTTTACTTTTCCTTTTTAATATCTTTTTGTTTGATTTGCATCTTTTTCTGATTTGAATTTTGGTTATCTTCTCTGTGTATTATTCCTGAAACTGCAAACAATTTGACGTTCTATAATTGATTTGATGTACTGGGCTGATGGCAGATGTTGATAATTTTATTGTCAGGATATGCAAAATGGGCATAAAGATTAGCTGAGTTAATTATAGATTTTGGAAACTCTTGCATCCCTAGAGATTATATTCTGATAAAATAATTTGTTCATTCTGCTGGTTTGTGCTGTTGATTCTTGTTTTGATAGTTAATCTGCTAAGTATTTGCCTGCGGCCAAGCTGGTTTTTCAATTTTTCCAATGGAAGGCAAGAAGGGAATAGATGGAGCAAAAGAGAAACCTGCTTCTACGAGTTTTTCTTTGCATTGGAGCCAGTGGCAACTGATCGATTCGATTCTTCCTACTGGTGGGTTTGCTCATTCGTTTGGTATTGAGGCAGCTATTCAAGCACGTGTGATTTTGAATCCAGAAGACTTCCAAACTTATGTAATTCATGTTTTGGAGAACACGGGAAGTTTGCTTCTTCCTTATGTGTACTCCGCAGCAATGTGTCCGGATTTGGATAATTGGCGGAAACTTGATAGAATGCTTGATGCTACTTTAACTAATGAAGTAAGTCGAAAGGCGTCTGTTTCACAAGGATCAGCGCTCATGAGAGTGGCTGCGGCCGTGTTTACAGAAATCCCATCTCTTAAAATTATGAGAGAGATGTCTCTTGGTTCTGGGATTGTTGCTTTTCACCATGCTCCTGTCTTTGGGATTGTTTGTGGGCTTCTAGGCATGGATAGTGAAACTTCTCAGAGAGCTTACATGTTTATCACAATGAGAGATGCCTTTTCAGCTGCAACAAGGCTGAATTTGGTGGGACCTCTTGGTGCTGCTGTATTGCAGCATCAGGTGTCTATTGCTGCAGAAACTATGCTAAAAAGGTGGATGAACCGTGAGGTTGAGGATGCATGTCAGACAGCTCCTTTGCTTGATACTTTACAGGGATGCCATGGCTATTTATTTTCAAGATTATTCTGCTCTTGATGTCCTATGTAAATGTACAATTCCCACACAAAATGAAATTCTGATTCGATTGTGCCTTCTCTTATGCTATGAGGCTTTAGCAATCCGTCAATGTCAGGAGGATAGGCAATGGTGGTTGAGTCTTTATAACAATGTGTAACTGCCAGGGTACAAACAAATTACTGCAGAATCATCTTGTGCTGCAAACATGCTCCTCCATGGTTAGTTTATTAATTACAAAACTGAGAAGAAGTTTCTGATACTAAAACATTTGAGAAACTGCCTTGCTGTTTTCAATACATTCCACTCCACCATGCAGCATATATTTTTAACGTGTAGAAAATTTAAAACTACCATACAGCTTTTGAGACTTACCTACTGAGTAGACAGAACATGCGTTCTTTAATTTATTTCTCAACCCTGCCTTGTGCTGAGGTTTGCTTTCTTCAATTACTATCTCCAGTTAGTGCGTCGAGGAAAAGAATACCTTTGGATAATTTTTCACTAGTACATTCATAATTCAATGATAAAGCTTGTTATTGTTCATATTAGGTGGTAATGTTGCTCGTGGGCATGGCTGAATTTTCGGATGTTAAAAAAAAGTTCTGCTATATATCTGATGTGTGTGTGTGTGTGAATGTTGTCGTTGATCTTTTAATTCTATCTTCCTCCTAATGAGCTTCTTTTCCTCTGTGAATGTGGATGGCATTGGCAGCACACTCATTTTCATATAAAGAATCGCAATCGACTGGTCACCTATTGTGAACTGGTGAAGAACAGTGTAGCTTTCTGGTGAGTGGTATCCATTGCTCAAATACCGCCTTGCTCCACGCTCCTTACAGGGAATCAGAGCACAGCCCGCAGTGCTTTCATTCTATACATGTGGACTGCCTTGCTGAGTCCAAATTTCATACAGTGTCCTAGTTAGTGCTTTCATGCTGTCTCTCAGGCTGCTGACCATGGAACTCGTTGATTTTGCAAGCTCCATTTTGGAAAAGCTTTATGCCCCAAGGCGGTGTTGATTGCTACTGTTATCAATCAAGTGAGTGCAACTATATATTCTTAAACCTCCAGATGTTTAACCTGACTGAAGAATTTGCAGACCATAACTATGATTGAAAAAGTGTTGTTTCATCTTCCATTTCCCTTCCCCACCCCTTCCGCACTTGCCTTCTATACTATAATAAAACAAATTTCAGGAGACAGATTGCTTGGCTCTGCAACCTGCTTGGAGTTTCATCTCCATTTACGGGTGACAACGGTGTCACTTTGAAATATTCGTGATTTGGGCAATGGTAAAATAAATAGTCCAACAGCTGCAACTCCAATGGATTCCCTGAAACCCTACACCAGTCAGATGGTGGGCGGCTCTCGGTGAAGCTGTTTGGCGGGCTGCGGTTGTGGATTTTGTGCTTGGCACTACTCTTTGAGCGAAGCCCTTCCTTCCTTTTCTTTCCATATTTTCTGTAGTATCATCATTTTTTGAGAAGACCATTTCCATTTTCTTGATTTTAGGCGCCAGTGCTTATTTATAAAGGTTGTTGATTTAGGAAATAGTCATGAACTAGTGCAAATTATGCATGAGAGTCCAACATAAAAAATAAAAGTTATTTGACTAATTAAATGAGTTTTTCTTTATAGCTGAGCAAAAAAACAAAAGCTATCACGAGTCTCTTGATATCAAAACTTTGGAGATCACTAGTGCATGTTCTTGCAACTTGTAGAGAACACCATCATCATCATCTGGCAAATAATTTCCAGAGCCTAACTTGTAATGTGCTGCTTGTATATCACGCCTATCATTTGTAACTTGCTTCCCCAAAAAAAAGTCATGTAATTTAGATTGCTTTTCCTTGAAAATCATGAAATTTGATGATGGAAGATTTTGAACCGTTGAATTGGTTATGGTCCTTGTGGAAATGGAATAAAATCAGCTTTTGTCCCAAACGCCTTTTGAAGTACAAAGAGAATGGTAAAAACCAACCAGAGGACTCGAAAGAGGCAGTTGAGACAAGTACTTGCCGCCCATGTCACCCTTTGCTTCCCTCGGTGCATAGCTTCCTTGTGGCCACAGCCCGAGGGTGCTAAGAATCCATTTAGCACTGTTTGAGTTTGTGTTGAATTATGCCTGACTTTTCCATGTTACTTGAGAGAGAGAGAGGAGAGAGAGAGAGAGAGAGGTGATTTTGGATTGAAAAAATAAAAAAATCATTTATTTAAAAAAATATTTTTAAAATGCAATAGTTTTTTAAATGCGTGTTTGGCAGTATAGTAGCGCTTGCTTTTCAAATAACTTTTCATGCCGAAATGCATGCCAATGATATTTTTTTTATTTTTTAAAAATTATTTTTGATATCAGCACATCAAAATGATTTAAAAAGTATAAACCGCACTTAATTTTAGCAAAAAAAAAAAAAAAATCAAAATTGATGTGAACGCGGTATGCACCACGTTCCCAAACGTGCTCTTAGCATGACTTGATTTTAATGTTAATTGAGAGAGAGAGAGAAAGAAACGTGATTGTGGATACACCTAATATATTTTTTTTAGAAAAAAAATAATTTAAATATTTTTCCAGTAATGTAGTAATAGTTATATTTTAATGTATTTTTTATTTGAAAATATACTAAAATAATTAATTTAAGGCACTAAAAATATAAAAATAAATCATTTTTTTTATTTTTTTTTAAATGCAATAATTTTTGAATAAAAAAAAAGTTGTGTTCAATGGAACAACATTTTATTTCAACAATATTCAATGGTTACCAATAAAAAAAAAAAAACGTGGGATTTGCTGGCTTATTTCAAGTTTGGAAAAATTCTGAGCAACTTGCTCATAGCTAGCTATCTGTTTAATGAGAGATTTTATCCCTTTTAACATTAATAATATTTATTTTTGTGAAAATCATGCTTCCATACTTATCAAAAATAGTAAAAGATGAAATCCTTCTTATCCCCCTCCCTCCCTCCCTCGATAATGTAGTTTAATTATTATTTTTTAAAATGGGAAGAAAAATGGAGTCCCATTTGTAATACCTCAATTTATTTATGTAACCTTAGGGCATGTTTCTACTATACTTGGAAGACTTGGGGCCATCAATGAGATGGAACGTTTATTAATATCAAAAGCTAGCAAAATTAATAAACTCATCATCATGATTGATGATTTTTGATAATTAATAGACGCAAGGATCAAGTGGGGCCATGATTAAATTCAAGTCCTCACCCTTTCATACCCTTATAAGACCTTATGAACAAAAATACAAGCTGTCTCTCTCCCTTGAGGAACATGGAAGTACACACCATGGAGAAAAGGGAAAGCTAAAAATTTTATTTTTTGTTTTTTGCTTTTAAAAAAAGAAGAAGAGGAGATATTTAGCTTTTTTGCTGTTGATATCTCCTTTTGAATCTCTCCTACATTTACTCATTTTTAGCCATCTAATATTTTTAATTAACTTGGGTTTCTTTTTCCTGCTAACATTTTTTTTTTTTTGGCTTTTAATGGCCCCTTTTTTTCTCTATTTTTAAACCCTTTTTTCCTACTCCGCTCAGCAAGCAAGAAAGAAGCAAAAACCCTCTTCTGTGCTCAGACTCTAGACTTGGTTTGGATGTGTGGTAGAGTTTTATGGTATGTATTTTGCTTTAATGGATCTGAGTATTGCGTGCTTCATATTTTGTTTTTTTCCTTACTGTTTTAATTGCTTGTTTCTGTAAGTATGCAGCTTTGAATTTCAGTGTGTTGAGCTTGATTGTGTTCGGTTCTTTTCAGCTATCATTTCTGTAAATGTAAAGAAAAACAACATGAAAGAAAAACTGTAAATCCATCACTTTGTTCCAGTTTCAGTACTTAGTCGAAATCTTTTGAGTTTTAATACTAGAAGGGCATTTATATTTTCAGTTTTTTTATGTGGGTTTTGTTTCTTCATTGTTTCATTCAAGTTTTTGGAGGTGGTTGTAAGTTGTGATGTTAGATTTAGTGGGATTATAGAGGGATTAGTTGATTTGATGAGTTTCTGATCTTGGAATTTGTCAACCTTCACCTGACTTCAACAATTTGTGCAGGTAAAAGTAATCTTTTAAGTTTACTCTCTCTTTTTTTTTAATCTGTTTGTGGTAATATAATGGATATCAATTAAATTATAGCAAAGAAAGGTAGGAAGTAGTCTGGACAACCGAGAGCATTGTGCTTTAATTGATTTTAATTTTCTATAAATTCGAATATAGAAATTTTCTATAAATTAAATATAGCAAAGTGTTGGTCAAATGCATTAGCCAAAGGGTTGGCCAAATGTATTAATTTTACGCGGGATTCGTGTAGAGAATCTTCACAAAGTTGTCGTATTAGTGTAGCAATAATATCTCATAGACTCAGTATTAAAAGCGTTTTGGTTTTGACTTTGTAATCTGTAAGGAGTTGCTTGGATCACTTGTATTGCTGGATTGCATGGATATGTAAATGTTTAGCGGTTCACATTATTGTTTGGACTTCACCTTTGGGTTTTGTCGTCTTCTTTGCGTCCATAAACAACAATTTATTCTCTTCTCTTTGATTCGCTCTTTATGTTACTTACCTTTTCTGATTTGAAATGAACTGTATTGAGCTTTATTTAAGCTGTCTTATTTCATTTATTCAGGCATATTCATGAGATGAGTAGCATGATGAAGGGGACCGAGGATAATAAGAGGTCCAAGGGTCATCAAGATTCACCTGCAGCTGATGAAGTTAATGGTGGGGGGATGGTGGGTGGGATTACTCCTTTGAAGAAAGGCCCATGGACCTCTGCAGAAGATGCTATTTTGATAGACTATGTCAAGAAGCATGGAGAAGGGAATTGGAATTCTGTCCAGAAGCACTCAGGGCTCTTCCGATGTGGGAAAAGCTGCCGTCTGCGATGGGCAAATCATCTACGACCAGATCTGAAGAAGGGTTCATTCACTCCAGAGGAAGAGAACCGCATCATTGAACTCCATGCTAATATGGGAAACAAATGGGCTCGAATGGCTGCAGAGGTTGGTAACCTTATTCCTGATTTAAAGGTTTTTCAAATAAATGTGTTATCACTTTGATCTTTTTAAATTATGTTGTGGGGATGGTATCAACCCGTCTAACTTTGTTCATGGAACACAGCAATGATCAGATGTTGGATTTTTTTAGATGTGCACTGTATAGAAAATCCACTAATCAAGTGGCATGGATATGGCAATGGTAGGAACAGATATACTTTACAAACATGCGTATATATACAAAGATTTGTTCAGTCAGACATAACACCTGCACACTTCTCACTAAATTCCCAATGAAATGTGCAGATAAATATTCAAGCGTTTATTTTGAATCTAGCTAATTGCATACATGATTTGATAGAAGACATTGTCTGTCTTTTCTTCCCCATGCGTGTTTGCATACATGTGCAGTGTGTGCGCATACACAATGTAGTATGGGAAGAAGAAATTGGGAGGAGAGGAGAAATAGGGAGCAGCGGAGAACAAAAGGTGTAGAATATCAGAAAATAACACTAGAGCTATGAAAACTTCATAGAAATTCTTCATTAATTATCAATTAAAAAAAGGCTCCTTCAAAAGAGTGATAACTTATGGTTTGTAGGCATCAATAAACCCTTCACAGTCCTTCAGAAAAATATGTAACATAAAAAAAGAAAAAATATTACTAATGTAAAATAACGGCTAGGAAATGGCAGAAAATTAATTCATCTAGTATGATAGGAAATAGAATTAAATACTGAAAAAAGAAACAAAATAAAAAAAAATCAAATTCTTAATTAATCTTCAATCATTCTGACGTTTCTGGAATGAGATAAGAATGTAAACCAGCTAAAACGAATAGGATAAATAAGCATAGTGTTTGAACACAATCTTATAGTCAGACATATACCTGCATTATCTTTTTGTTGTCTCAGATATCTTAGTTACAACATCAAAAGATTTCCTCTTTCCAGTTTAATGCATTTTTCATTAGGCTAAATGAGTCACTCTAATTAGTTTTGGAGATATCTGCAGAGTTTGTAGTTTGTCGAGAATCAACACCAAGTCCAAAAAAATTAGTGATAAAGAAATGGAAATCAACTTCACTGGTTTTATGTTTTTCCTGAGCGGCTTCCATTTGCAGAAATATTGCTGGTTTTTCACCTTATATATTAATCTTAAAAATCATGTTTCCATCTTAGGGTTTCATATTTTGTATTTAAAAGTAACTATTGTTTCAAAAAAAAAAAAAAAACTTGGGAAGAGGTATTCGAGAAGCTGTTTGTGGAGTACATGTTCTGTGAGGCTTAGCATAAGTTTCAAAAGAACCAAACCTCTATGTACGCTCCACATCATATTATATACATGGAAGTTTCCTGCTACATGATTAACTACAATATGGTCTTCTTGTATATATGTTAAAGTGCTTATCCATTTGCTTCAACTAACTTCATCTTTTACGACATTATTATTAATTTTTTTTTTTGAAACATGTATAACAGAACCTTGTTTTTCTTTCTGCCTTCATAATTACCCCCAGGCTCAGTTTGGTTTTTGAAAAAAAACTTCATCTTTTATATGTTATGACGGAACCTGCATATTTGTTTTTCTCTCTCAGTTTTTGTGAAGTAACTGTGTCCACACAGAATTACAATTTGGTAATTGAATATATTCTGGAGCTTTTGTTTCTTATAATACTGGCCACGCACAAGACATTGTATTGTAGGCTGGTAGCATATTTCATAATATGTTAAGCAAATTCCTATACATGACAGCATTTAGGCAACCATGGGAGACATGAAACAAACTTGTTCCTGGATATTGTTTTTAATACAAACCAACATAACCTCAAGTTCCCAGCTTTGTTTTCTGTATCATGCTTCCATTTTTTTGTGTTTATGATTTCCTTCCCCTTGCAGTTGCCTGGAAGGACAGATAACGAGATAAAGAACTACTGGAATACAAGAACAAAGAGACTGCAACGTGCTGGCTTACCACTTTACCCCCCTGAAGTTTGTCTGCGAGCGTATAAGATGAATAAAGATGGTCAAAATTTGGGCAAATTGCAAACAGGGGACGCACATGATCCTGATATGATGCTGACTGACCATTTTAAGATTCCGGAAGTGGAATTCAAAACTCTGGCACTCAATCAAGGTGTCCTGCCTTATTCAATGGGTCTTTTTGATGCTTCTGCAAGCAGCATGCTGAAACAAGGTGTAGGTTCATCCTATGGTCAGGGCCTTGTGTTCCCAACAATTCATCCTGCCAAACGCTTTAGAGAGTCACAGACCATATTCACTGGTCTCGATGGTAGTGTCAGTGGTGGAATACCAGAGTTCGATCAATTGACAGATTATCATCGCGGAAAGATTACAGGGGACTTTGGGTTTTCTTCCCCATATGGTTTTGATTTGAGCAACTATGACCAGTCATCATGCGGTGTTCTTCCTGGCAGTCATGCCATATTAAATGGCAATTCTTCTTCTTCGTCTTCTTCTGAGCCCATATATAGGGCAACGAAGTTAGAGCTCCCTTCACTCCAATATTCAGAAACTCAACAAGATAGCTGGGGAACAGCTGCTTCCCCACTGCCTTCACTTGAGTCTGTTGATACTTTTATTCAGTCCCCTCCAACCAAGGAGGCAAAGTCAGATGGTCAGTCGCCAAGAAGTAGTGGTCTCTTGGAGGCAGTACTCTATGAATCACGAACTCTGAAACACTACCAAAAATGTCCAGGCCACCAAACTTCAGATGCTTTTGTCCCAATTGGTTGTGGAGTGCATAGTTCACCTTTGAATGCCTGCGCAGCAGAGTGGGAACTACATGCTGATCTTAACTCTCCCTCAGGTCATTCTGCTTCCTCATTGTTTAGCGAGTGCACCCCGATCAGTGGAAGCTCCTCGGATGAACAAGGTGAGAATATTTAAGATTACATGAACTTGTTGGGAATCCCAGTTTTACTAATGAACTTGTGATTCTTGTAGCATATAATGTCAAGCCCGAACCAATCGAGCAGGTTTTTTTGCCATATGTTGAAGCGAGAGAAGTTCTCAATCAGACAGACTGTAACAGGCCAGATGCTTTGCTCGGCTCGACCTGGTTCAGCAATAAATACCATAATGACCAATTTTTTCAGACTGATGATGTAGCGGCCCTTCTTGGTGGAGATCAACCGTGAACATTGAGCACTAGCAGGTGCTCCCTGAGTTGTAACTGCAACTGGGGAAAGGATAATGGCCTTGATGGCTTTGACATCATTGAAATTTGATACTCCAGTAACCTTTATGATCCTTTTGTTATCTTTCCTCAAAGGCTCCCTAAGATTTTGTGACGTTCTTGGTGCCTCTGGATAATTACCTTCTGTGGTGCTCATCTTAGGTGACTAGACATGAAACAATATCCTGCCAATGCCATTGCAATGTTATTCATTCAAGTGTGGGTTTTGTTGTTGCTGCTGCTGCTGCTGTTGTTCGAAATGACTACTTTTTCTTTGCTCTCCTGTGCTATTTAGTATTGGTAATTGTTTTTTTTTTTTTTAAGTATTTTTTAATTTAAAATATATTAAAAAAATACCCGTACAACAAACCCATAAAAAATATTTTAAATTTTTTTTTAAATATAAAAACTATCGAAATATCAAAGAAGACGAAATCTTAAACGATAAACTTCTCTTCGTCATAAAACTCCTGCACTTCTCTCAGTATGCAGGTGTTATGACGAAAACGAAGCCAAGAGAGGCCAACTATTTTCTCTGGTTGCAATTGGCCAAATAAACACTTCGTCATGTCCCCACTAAACAGTTACTCTGCCTCGTGCTTTTATGTGAGTTAAAACACTATATCAAAATAGAAAAATAAAACATCTAAAACTTAAAGATTATAGAGGCTAATAGTATGTGCTTGTGTATAAAGATTATTATCAATATAATTAAATATATCAAGTGTATTTATAATAATAAAAAATATCGCTTTTAGATCAAGTAAATTTAATTGATAAAAGTTAAACAAGTTCTTTAAAGATAGGGAATATAATAAAATTATTTCTCAATAATAATAATAAAGAAAAAAAAACAGAATAAACTTAAACTAAGATATTGGAAATCAAGTTTATCTATAGAGTTTATTAATATAGATAGAATGTAATATTTTGAACGCAGTGGGCTAGATTTTTTCTTAACATTAAAAAGATTATAAAAATATTAGGAAGTAAATATTTCATATATGTTGCCCAAAACACTTTTCAAATACTTAATTGTTGACATATTGGATGGAATATTTTTCTAAAAAAACATTAAGATGTCGGATTGACTCAAGTTAATCATGATTAGTTTGTGAAACCTGTGATATAGGATAAGAGATAGTGATAGAGCCATGGAACCCATAACAAAACAAATTAAAAAATTCAATTATAATGAACCAAATATTGAAGGCTAAAAAAGAATTAAAAAAAAAGGATAAAAAAAGTGAATATAGTAAACCTATATAGGTGGCCGGCATAATAGTATGGGCTGGGGCAATTTTTTCTGGACACAAGAAGAAAAATGTTAAGGTGACACTAGGATAATATTCCAAAATAATATGAAAGAAGAAAAATATAAGTTTGGTTAATTTGGTAGTGAAAAAAGACAGCCCTAGTTTAACAGCATGAAAAACAAAGAAAATCCGAGTGAATATCCTAAATTTAAGTTACTATTTCAAAATCACAACCTGTAAAACACTACCAGAAAATTGATAAATATAAACAGAAATACTGAGAGAATAGTTTAGTTGATAAATTTTCGACGAATTTTACCGACGAAAATATTCCTTTAGTATTTACCGAGGGAATTACAATGGGGAAAAAATAATTAAAACAAAGAAAAAAAATGATGATGTGCCATTTTTACCGACAGAAATTCGTCGGTAAATTTATTGGTAAACTATGAACACTATTCATCATGTCAATTATAAAGGGAATCACCAACGAAAAATTCCATTAGTATTTTCCAGAGAACTTTGAAATTGTTCACTTCTCAATTATATTGTTAATTAATGTTCTTTATAGACAAAATCACCCACGGATTGAAAAGTTATCGGTGTTATTTGGCGGTTTTTTGAAAAAAATTTGATAAAATTAAATATTACAAACGGAATCACTGATGGATTGAAAAGTTGTCGGTGATATTTGACGGTTTCTAAAATTTTTTTATTGAATTGAAAATTTAAATTAAATATTACAGGCGGAATCACCGACGGAATGATTAAAAATATTAATATTTAATTATATATCGATAAAATACAAAAGCCTGGAATCCTTAATTTCACAACAGATGAGGCTCCTTTCTTCTTCTTCTTCTTTCCTATATGTAAAAATCATCAATATCCATTTCTTTCTCTTCTCTTCTCTCCTCACCTCAGCTCCTTCTCTTCTCCTCCATGCTTAGGTATGTACTCATCTCCTTTCTTCTTTTTTCTTCTTAGTTTTTTTTTTTAATTAATATACCTTTATGAATTTTTATTTTTTTTCTTTTCTTATCTTCACTTGCAACCACATTAAGGTAAGATTTTTCTTCTTCTTTTTTTGTGTTTTTTTTTTTTCACTATATTTGTTTTTTAATTTTTTAATTTTTTTTGTTCATAATAATTGTATGAATATTGTTGTAGGATTTCTTTTTTCATATGATTTTCTTGTTCTTTTTTTTCAAGCGTTTTGAGTATTATAGGGTGTTGATTTATATTCATTTAATTATTTTATAGTATTGTAAAATGGATTTTTTTTAAAAAATATTTTTAAATAATTACATACGAAGGAAATACCGATGGAATGAAGCAGTTAATTTTTTTTTTGCTTGCCTTTTTCGTCAGTAAATCCATCGGTAATAATAGTTTTTTATTAGCAATGGACTTATTGATGGACAAAAAATCACCGATGAAAGATTCACCGACAGAGCATTTTCGTCGGTAATTTCATTGGTAAATTAATTATCAATAGAATGATAGTACAAATACCTACGGAAAATTCCATTGGTAAATCTAAAGATTGTGGTAGTGAAATCTCATACTCCGGCTTAATCGAGAAAGACAATTCCCAACCAATTTAATGTTAAGGGATAAAATTGAAAAAAATAATAATAATCAAAACCCATGAAATCTCATACATGGGCTTAATCAAGGTCAATTCCCAACCAATTTCATGTTGAAGGATAAAATTAATCAAAAAAACTTGTCAATGTTGAAAACTAGCAATTAAAAAAATGAGGATCAAGCTTGATAGAAAAAACATTTTGGAGGATGAAATCACAAAAAGAAATCAATTTTATAAATCACCTAAAAAATAGCAATTAAAAGAATGAGGATCAAATTTAAGAGATGAAAAAAGTTAAAGAAGCACAAAATTAAAAATAATTTTCAAATTGAAATAATCTTTTCAAATTTAAAATTTACAATTAAGAGAAAACAGACTAAATATGAAAGGGAAAGAAATTGAAGGGTTGATGTGATTTCTTCAAGAGATAGTGCGCATATTAAGGTGAATGAGAGAAAAAAAGGGGGGGAAAAGAAAATTTGTGCCATATCAGAACAAACCACCATACACACATTATTTAGGAAGGAAGAGAATGCTGAGACAAATCAAATGATACGGTGAAAGTACAACTACGACCACCGAAATCAATTGCACACGCTGCCTAAAGATGACGAAGTGTATCACGTGTGCCAACAACTTTTTTTTTTTGTAAAAATTACTAAAATGTCCCTAAGACTAAATAATAATAATAATAAAAAAAAAACCATCATGAAATTACTTCTAAGTCCTTACAGTCAAGGTTAAAAAATTTAGATGGTAAGGGAAAAGTCATTACACTGTTAATTTAGGAAATGAAATTTCTATAAAAGCTCTAGATTAAAGGTTCTGAATAATTTTATTGTTATTAAAAAATAGAAAGATAATGTTTCTCAAAAACAACTAAAAAAAAATAACAAATTAACTTCATGAAATAATTATTTTACCCTTCAAGACTGTTCATCTGATTTTTCATTCGATATAATTTTACTATTAAAATCCATAGAAATTTAAAGCATATCTACAATGTTTTTTCCTTTCACGTGGTTTAGATTCATACCTACTCTCCAATACTACAATGATTACATCATCATGGAATAGAAAAACTTGGAATCTATATGCACCTAACACCTAATTATTATTTGTAACTCTCAAGCAAAATTACCAAAAAAATCAACAATCACCATTATAAAATTTTCTCTCCAATTAATTATTATACTTAAAGTCCTAATTAAGAAATTAAACACCTAACTTCATTCCAAATTCTTAATTTTCAACTCAAATGTTTTAACACTCTCATAAACAATTAAGTAACATTAACAAAAAATAAAAAATTAAAGGAGAAGGGGTTTTTACTTTTTATTTTACCTCTCCTCACATAATACTATTTACTATAATAGTATTTTCTTTCTTTCTTTGTTATTTTTTTCTCTTCTAATCTATGGTTTTTTTTTTCTTTAATTTCAATTTCATCATTCAACATTAGATTTATTGGCATCAAGCTTCATAATTTTTTTCGATTTACTTTTTATGATATTATCTCATACTCATGACCCAAGCAATGGGTTCAACAGGTTAACTTGGTTGACTCAAGTTTTTTTTCTTTTTCTAATTGACTTATTTTTTTTCAATTTCATCCTTCAACATTGAGTTGATTGGGGATTAAGTTTCATGATTTGTTGTGGTTTACTTTCTTTGAGGTTATCTTCTTTTTTATGACTTGAGTCATAAATTTCGCGAGTTAACCCTAGTTAACTCGAGTCATTTTTTTTTTAATTGATTTTTTTTCAATTTTATATTTCAATACTGAGTTGATTAATAATCAAGCTTCATAATTTATTTTAATTTATTTTTTATTGGGTTATCTTGGTCTTATGATATTAATCACAAATTTGACAAGTTAACCCAAGTTGACTTTGTTTATATTTTTGGGTCATTTTTTAAATTGATTTTTCTTCAGTTTCATCCTTCAACATTGGGGTTATTGTAAATTGAGTTTCGTAATTTGTTTTGATTTTCTTTCTATGGAGTTATCATGATCTCATGACTTGGTATATATATGGATCGATGGGTTGACTCAAGTTGACTCAAATCGATCCAATATGTTGGCGTCTCAATGTTTATTAAAAAAATCTCATCTTAAATATTTATTTTAATTCAAGCTATATTTTTATTAGTCATCTAGGTTATCTTTAGATCCATCAAGATGATCAAATCACATCGAATCAATTTTTATATGGTTTAAATTTTCTTCTTACTATAAAAGATGTTAGCAATGCCTAGATCGATTTTTTTTTACGTTAAAAAAATAATCTAACCCGAAGTGTAATACGAGCTAATAATCTAATAAAACTTATAATTTCTCATAAACAAAAAAAAAAACCTATAATATAAAAAATTGAATATATGAATATATAGATAGGAAAAAAAAAGCATAATTATCCAAATTCTCCATCAATTCAATTTCAAATATAAACATCAATAACAAACAAAATTCAAACAACAATTAGTGGAGAAAGAGAGAAATTTAATTTTGTAGCAAAGAAGGGGAGGCTTGGTTGTTGGTTGTGAAATAATACGAATAGCTGCCTGGAGATGGCTGTCGATGCTAGAAAAGTAGATGGAGGCTGTGGAGAAATGGGATTTGACGCGAGGTGAAGCTAGACAGCGAGAGGAGGCAGCAATGGAAGCTCCACCGGAAGGACTAGTTTTTGTGGGTATGTGCATGAGGATGAGAGAGGGAGGGAGGGAGGGAGATGAAGGTGCGGTCACCAATTTTGGTTGCCAGTCGTCTTTTGCGACCGGAATGCGTTGAGTTGCAAATCGGTCACAACATTGACAGGACGCATTTCCTTTTTTGTTGTTATATATTTTAATTAATAGTTCATTGTATATCTAGAATTAATATAAAAAATACAAGATTCACGGGGGTTTTGGTTTAAAAATATAGAAATTTATTCTGAAATAATTATAAATTTAATTTATATTTGTTACTTATTTCTTTAACAAAACACGTTTCTTAATTTCCCTTATATATCTATTTTATATATTAGGAGACAATAACTAAACACAGCGAGATCTGTTCTTGTTCGTCGAATTCGCTGTATTTGTCACTGATGTTGGATTGCAAACAGATGTTTCTGTGACTGCACAAGAATGAGTTTTTGGCACCAAATTTGACCACATTACATTTTGACTAATACCAACCTCTAAATAATAGAAGAAGATAAATTGTAAAATACCAACCTCTGTTACTGACCGAGTGGTTACCGGGGTATCTTGTGAATTATTTGTTTTTATATTTTAAAAAAAATTTTTGAAAAAAAATAAATTTTTTTTTTATTTTTTTATTTTAAATTAATAAATTTTGAATGTTTTTAAATTATTTTTATGCGTTGATATTAAAAATAATTTTTTAAAAATAAAAAAAATATTATTTTAATAAATTTCTGAGTAAAAAACATTTTAAAAAATAATTGTATTTATACTTTTAAATAGTAATAACAAGAAATTGACATGCCTTCTTCTTTATTTCTTTCTTTCTTTCTTTGTCCTTTTTTGTTTTTTTTTTCATGCTATGACTATATTTTCGTAGAACAAGTTTAAAGTTGTCCTTGGTATTGCATTTTTTAATGATTTTTTTTTTCTCTCAAAAACAGCCTTCATCAACATTTATTCAAACACCAAATTTTGTCTAATTGATCCAAACACCATGTACTTTAATGAAAATAAAAGCTGTATCTTTCTCTTTCTCTCTTTGTTGTCTTGGGTGTGTGGTAGTTTAGTTTTTTTTTTTTTTTTTTTTTAATTTTCTAGATGAGAAAAACAAGATATTTGAACACCTTTTAGGTTTCGATTTAGACTTTTTTTTAAGAAAAAAAAACTTCAATTAATGAAATATGTTTTCTGATTTTACATTGAAAAATACTGAAAACTGGAATAAATGGGTTGAAAATTAAAGATAAAAGATGGGAAATAATATTTTTCATCAATGAAAAAGTCCAAAGCATTTTTGTAACTCATGAAATAAGAGTTAGGTTTAAAAGGAAATGAAAATCCAAAAAGAAAATTGCTTTTTAGGAAATAAATGCTTATGACTTTATAATTGGAAATTTGCATAAAATATCAAAATTTAAGAAATAAAGAATAGATAGAGATTTTGATTCTATTAACCCGGAAACCTAGAAAAATAGGAAAAAAAATGTTATTTCTTTAATTATTAATATGAAAAAAAAATAAGGGTTTCTTTTAAATAGGTTTTCTTTCGTTTTTCTATTTTCCTATTCGGTATAAACACAAATTAAGGTTACTTTAAATTAAAATAGGAAATTCTTCTAAACAAAGTATGGAGATTCATAAATTATGATTAAAAAAATTAGAAAAGTTATGAGTTGTTAAGTTCCCAAACCAAAAAAATTATGGCCCATTTTAATTTTATTTTCGGATACTTAACATCACATCCTGGATGGATAGGGATGGTGGTTTAGCAAAATTTATCACTCTCTGAATATTTCATAAAAAGAAAATCCTAGAATAGTTTATATATAATTATTTTACTTCAATTTATTGTTTGTAATTTATTTTATAATTTTTTACTCTATATGTCATAATTCTCACTCAACCCATGTGAGGTTTGAATCACAAATTGAAATGATTGATCTCAAAATATTTTTTTTTAAAAAAATTAAAATAATATTATTTTGATTAAAAAAAATATCAATGAGTCGAGATTTAATTAGTTAATATCGATCAATGAAGTTTTTTTTTAAAAAAAATAATTTAGATTAATTCAAGTTCTAGATTAACCGAGTTCTAATTAATCTATGATACCGACTCAAGTTTTACAACTATGCTATATTATATGCATGCATATCAATAAAAAAAGTGTAGTAAATGGAAACTGAAGCGAAGAGTTGTAGTAGTGAGAGGTTACCAAAAGGATTTCTCATTGAAGAATCGAAGGCAATGAATATTTATGTGAATCTAATAAATTCTGAATTAATGCCACCTAAAATTTGTGAGATATCTTCGCAAAATGGTTTCTTCTATCCAATCCAAGGCCTTCTTTCTTTCTTCTTTCCCTGAATGTAGCATCTTATACGGCAAAATCTCTCTTATCTTTCCCTACTTATCTATCACAATACCGATTTTTCTTTAGCACCTTTTCCTAGAACCCTAGCTAGCTTGTGCTGCAGTCTTCTTTTTTCTTCTTCTTTTCTTCTTTTCTCCTTGTCTTTCAAGTCTCTCATGGATGACCATGAACGAGAGTTTTTCCAAGGGGATCATTATCCTTCCAAGGTTACTGCAGCTAAACCTGTTGCGTCACAACCATTAGATCCCTTAGCTTCGAAATCGAAATTTTGTTTCAAGATAAAAATAGCTAACAGCAGTAAACCTAGCGGGGATGATGGTGAAGGTTCAGCTGCTGACCTACATGGACCTGGTTATCGGGTGTGTGAATATTGCGGTAAAGAATTTTCATCAGGGAAAGCGTGGGGAGGGCATAAGAGACACCATCTCAAGAACGATAAAGATCTCAAGAAAGCTAAAAAATTAGAGCTTACCAAGATCCAGCTTGAAAAGACGAAGAAGCATGAATTGAAATTGTCAAAGAGTAACGCCAGTAGATGTAATACCATCAAAGCTGGTGATGTGAGTGTGGCTAGTGGAGGAAAACCAACCTGTTGTTTGTGTGGTAAAGTTTTTCCTTCGATGAATTCTCTGTTTGGCCATATGAGATTCCATCCTGATAGAGGCTGGAAGGGGACTCAGCCGCCTTCATTTTCTGACAAACACAGTAGCTCCTCTAGTCTTTCTGAATCTGCAGCTGGATTAGAGGTTGATCAGATTGGTTTAGCTATGGAAAAAGGTTTAGATGATGGTGTTGATCTACTCGCATCCCTCTCAAGTTGGAACAAGAGAGATAAACGAGGGCGGACCTTAGATCCAGTTGAGGCTGTGTGTGATCTGGACCCAGTTGTGGCTGCCTGTAATCTGATAGAACTATCTCGCGATGGTGGCGGCCAATTAGAGAAGCAGAAGATTGAGGAAGTTCGACAAAGCAAGAAGCTAAAGATTAATGACGAATCAGCAACTTATAAATCTTTTCAACCAAAAAACAGCGGCAAACCAGTGGTTGATCAAAAGGCGGTAGCTTTCGACAGTGAAGGGGGAGTTTCGTGTTGGTTTAATGAAGAGAAAGGCAAGACGAAGAGGGAGACAGATGAACAGGATGATGAATCTCACAGTATGATCACCAAGAAGAAAAAGAAGAAGAAGATGATGATGAACTGGATGTGCAAGTTGAATGATTCTGAAACTTCAAAAGGCACTGGATCATATAAGATTGGATGCCGCAGTTACAATATAGCGTTTCCAACATTTCATGCTCCAGGAGGTCATGTACCACCAGGCCTTGCCAAAGTAGATAGAGCTGAACTGTTGGATCTTAACTCCAACATGGATGTGAAAGGCCATGTTCTTTCTTCCACGGAAGTTAAACAGTCAGAAGAAATTGAAGAGGAGGGCTCAATCCCAATGGGGATTTCCTCCTTCCAATGTGATATATGCCATAAGACATTCCCCACCGGGCAGGCACTGGGAGGTCATAAGAGATGCCACTGGAAAGGGCCAGTTAAAGCTAGTCCATCACATGATGTAGCTTTACTAGGAGAAGCAAGTCAAAATACTTGTAATACAGAATCATCTGGCGAAGCCAATCAAGCTGGAGAAGCCAGTGCTTGTAGATTCAGCTTTGACCTGAACATGCCCTACATCATGGAGGAAGGACAATAGATTTCTTTTGTCTTCAACTAGGTCTGATCATTGAGCTAAATTTGCACCTCCTTTGTAGTATTTGAATTTCCTTGCTTCCAGTTACTCGGGCCAGTGCTTGTAGATTAAGCTTTGACCTGAACATGCCCTACATCATGGAGGATGGGGAATAGGTTTCCTTTTTCTTCAACAAGGTCTGATCATTGAGCTACATTTGAACCTGCTTTGTAGTTTTTGAATTTCCTTCCTCCTCTCCAGGTTCTCATGCATTTCCGTCGTCTTCAGGTTTAAATATATTACCTTTAGTATATTTCATATATATTGCTTGAATTTAAGCTATCTTCAACTACTTTTTTTTTTGTATAATGTCCTTTATTGTTTCCAGGCGGGCTATAACTATTTCTAATGTAAACCATTGCTGAACTTTGAATGAATCTGATGCAAGAAGGAAGCATATTGAGTCTTATAATGCTTAATTTCATGTTAATTTATCCAAATTATTGCTCAAAACTTGCTTGCTTCTCCTGATGATAAATGTATGTTGCTTTGTTTTTCTGGCGTATGAACAACTTAATTTACAAGTCTAAAGTCTAAACTCCTAGCTTCTGAACTGATCAGGTGAAGGGGATGATCCCAAATGTCTCGACGGTAAGAGTAAGGAAAAGAATAGATGAAGAAAAACCTAGCTAAGTTGTTCCTTGGCCAAGAATTCCTTATGCCTCTTGCGATCCATTTAACAGAAATTAAAGAAGGCTTTCATTTTGTACCATTTTCAATTCAATAATCTGCTCAACTTTCTTTGGTCCAAATTCTCTTGAGCATACAATCTTTTCACAAACAAGTGGTCTTCAGGTTTTCTCTCTTTGTTTTGTAATATAAAGTCCTGCTGGCAACAGCATGATTTTTTTTCTTGTTTTTGGATTACTAAGCAGTAACATCATAACCTGAATCAACTTGAATATTCACCTTCTTTTCTTCCTCTTCTGCAGATTTAGTATGCACTTGGATTGCATTCTAAGTGTTTTCAAATTGTGTTTAAGCAAAAAAGTCAAGTTATTTTTGAATGATTTTAATGTAAACGACGTTAAAATCATTAAAAAAACACATAAATCTTTACAAAAACATCTGCACAGCATTACTAAACATATATTAATTAAACATTCCTAATCTTGCTAGGTGTTCTCCATGACAAAAGTATTTAGAACATGTATAGAAATACATACATACACACACACAATCTTAAGAGGAAGACATGAGACTGGGAATTCCCTTAGGTGCTCCATCATATCGCAGAAATTTTCTCCTGATTTTTTGCAGTAGCATCGAGTAGAACAATGGCTGCGAAACTAGGTGATGGTAACATCATAAATCTAGTAAGATACGAGATTGAAAACGAGGGCACTGTTTTTCATTAATCACAGAAGTGCAATAAAACAACATTCTTAACAAGCAAGAGACGTGGATGTATTATCTTTACCATACTTTCATGAGAGATGGAAACTGTAACCATAATGCCTTGAAGGTAGTATTATGATGTCTGCTTGCTCATATAGTGCTAGACTTCCAAGTAAAATACCTTTTTAAGATGATTATAAAAGGAACGGGCATGCTTATCCTTCTCTCATAATCAGTTTTTGAGACGGAATGTATGATTTTTGCAATAAGCACAGTAGGATCAGATCATAGAGTATATATTTATGTTGATCGAATTCGGATAGGGTTGTGAAAACAAGAATATATTCAAGTGATCATCTTTTCAAGATTTTAGGCATGTTTGTTTTTACATTTTAAAATTATTTTTGAAAAAAATTAATCATTTTTTTTTTTACTTCAAATTAATATTATTTTGGTGTTTTCAAATCATTTTGATAGGTTAATATTAAAAATAATTTTTTAAAAAATAAAAAAAAATATTATTTTGATGTATTTTCAACTAAAAAACATTTTAAAAAAACAACGTAACTATATTTCCAAACAAGTTTTGAATATTTGAATTAAAAAACATAGTTATGAAGTGTCCAAATGTTAAATACATATACAGAAATTTTTATGTATAAAATACCCAAAATATTCATTTAGTCAAAATACGTTTTCTTATTATTAAGCTAAGCCCAAAATCCCCACTCCAATTAAATAACAGTAGCTCATGACATGATTATATTATAAAAATCTGTATTTCACTGTAGACCGTGAGATGTAATTCATTTTGGATTTGCATGATGTCATTATTATATATTTTGCTCTTTTCTGTACAAAGTTTTTGCATGGTTGCGGGGCTAGAATGGTATTTCTTGTGGGTTTTAAAGTCATTTACAAATTCATTGGGACAATTTAATAATTTATATTAGTAGAATTACATGGATGTCCTTAAAATAATAATAAAAAAAAGGCTAAGAGAGCTTTTGTATAATTTTTTTTTTACAAATTGTATAATTACTTCATTTTACTTAAAGTCAAGAAAATTAAAGGATGAGTCAAATGATATTTTAGAATTTTTCTTATGTTTTTTTTTTTTGTTATACTCTATTTGAATAAGAGGAAAATTAATATTTTTATAAATAAAATAAAAATATTAATATTAATATTAATAAAAAAAATGTTGCTGGCATGTCATGCGATGACTAAAATTTCCAACTATCATGTCTTTAACAGTGTTCAGTGGAGGCAAAGCTTACAAAACAACGCGTATTACTCAAGTCATGGTGGTTTGATAGCGGTTGAGTTTTTTTTTCTCCCTGTATTTTCTCTTTCTACTCTTTAAAATTTGTGTCAAATCAATTAAAAATCAAGGTTGTCCTCCTATTTATTTGTTTTTCAATTATAATTTTTTTATTAGTCTTTCTTCATTTTGGATTCTTCTATAGATTGTTTTTATTATTATTATTATTATTTAATCTCTTTCCATTTGATTTTATTTTACTTTTTATATCAAATATGGTACTTATTTTCATTTTTTTTTCCTTTTCTTGGTTTGTTATTTTTTTTTTAATTTTAACCCTCAACATTTTATTTCATTTCTTCTTATTTTTTAAGATTAAGCCCTTATTTTTTTATTGTTTTTTTTAAAAAATTTTTTTTCTTAATTTGTTTTTCTTTTTCAATTAGTCCCTGAACATTTTATTTCATTTGTTTTTTAATCCAATTTTGGTCCTCATACTTTTAATTGCTCTTTCTTATCCATTTATTTTATTTTATTTTATTTTTCAATTAAGTCTCTCATTATTTTTTTTCATTAGTTTTTTTATCAAGATTTGGTCCTCATTGTTTTGATTACTATTTGTTTTCTTTTAAATTTTTTTATGGTTAAGAATTTTGCTCAAGATCTTTTTTGTCTTTTGTAGGGTCATCTCGATCATAAAGAGTTGCTCACTACCAGAATTTTGCAATTTACAAACAAAATATTCCATCGGTAGTTAGACATTGATTTTGTTGGCATAAGTTTTATCATCTAGATCATGAATGGTTACCGTTTTTCAGAAAACTTATTGTCGATGATTTATGTTTTGTCAGTTATTCCATCAGTAATATAATCACCGATGGATTTACAAACAAAAAACACATACCAAACAAAAAAAAAATTGTATGCATCATTATGTCAGGATTTACATTAGTGAATATAACTGACAAAAAGTATGTTTGTAATTCCATCAGTGATTTATGTCTACATTATCGACAGATGAATTTCGTTGATGATTAAATATTATTAGTGGCATTTCTAGTAATTCTTTTTCAAATCTCTGTAATATACCGACAAACTTATTTTATTAGTGAGCTTGTTAGTACATTGTTTAAATATTTTTTAAAAAATATATAATAAACATAGTAGAAAAGAATTAAAAAAAACATATATTTATTACAAATTTAAAATTTATCAGTTTAAATATAATTCATCTAGAATTGAGGGGTTGAAAGAAGAGGAGGAAACGAGTCTTCGCTAAGACATGAAGGCAATGAGAGGGAGCATATGTACCGTCCATATATGAACTCCATTTACAACCATTAGAGTTTGGTCTTCTCATAACTAATTCTTGTTGTCTCAGTCGCAAGACGGGTCATTTGAGTTTCAACTGTTGGTTTAAAATTGCCTAAAACTCTGAAGATTTAGTGCTCAAAACTGATTGCGAGTATCCAACGGTTGAAACACTTCAGGTCGTCCACAACTCCTCTATCATAGTGTTTGAGATATCATAAACCTGATTTTTATCAGGTCTACTAGACAATCTTGCCTCCAACCACAAATCCAGATCGAGTTCTGGATGGGTTGAAAGATCATTTATATATCTCTCCTGCAATCGGGTGTTATATGTTTCTTGAAAAAAAAAAGTTAGCAAATTAAAAAAAATAATAACTTAAGAAAAGAAATTGTTGAAATCCAGCATACCATGAACTTTTGAGCTTGATTGTCCACTAGCTGCTACACCTCTTTCTAACGGTCATCATTTTGCATGTGAGTTTCTACAAAAAGTTTCATTGGTCTTGGTTTGCATCCAAAAACCATAACCTGCAAGAGAAAACTATTGTTAGTTAAACATATTAATAATAAAATAAATTTTTTAAAAAAATAGATGTAATAAATAAGAATATTATCATCCGCTTCACATGTGAAACAAACAGAATGCATACGCTAGTGTGTGTTGTAATGGTATCGTAAATCTCTCTATTTTGGTTTTCCGTATCGAACTGCAACCGCCACAAAAAACGCTTAAATATTGCTTGTTGAATGTATTATGTCCATATAGCCTTTAAGGCGTGTGAATGTCTAAAATCCCTTCAAACTATCGCGTCTCTCCAACATGGAAGATCTCTTTCTTTAGCATATTTTTTAGTTTTTTTTTTCACCTTATACCCAAAATCATGTAACCTGTATGGTAGAAATGAATTATTGGTTAATAAATGAAAAATAAAATTTAAATAAAAAATACAATATTGAGTATTCAATCTTACCTCGTTGTATTGTGATTCTCTTAACCCTCCTGACAACAACGTTGTGCCTTATCCTAGTAACAATTTTCCTTGCACAATAAATTTATAAAAGAATTAATTCATTAAAATTAATAAACTAACCGAATTAACATGATAAAAAAAATGAAGTATATATTAACCTTGAACTTTATGGACCATGTATCAATCATGGGTTTCCATTCAGGATTTTTAAAAACCTGACTCTATTGAAATAATTGCACTTTCATCGATGATTTAATCATTGATGTTATTATGCGGGCAGCCTCAACATTTATAAACCTTAAATTGCATTCGTTAATTGAAATTAATTTTTCAAAAATTATTAAATGTTCTTTATTTTTTAATAGTGTTTGAAAGGAAAACAAAATTACATTGAATGGTTGGGCTTCGATTGGGTAATGTACTTCCCAGTAAATGGTTCCCTCTCTAAACGGACCCCCCAATCAGCGATGCAGCATCATACTCGACAAACCTATATTGATAAAGGTTGTTTGTGCCTAAGGTGAATGTTCATATTCAGTACATAACGACTTATGGTCATAAAAAATGTTGCTTAAAGAACTAGCAGTGATCATATTTGTACGACATGCTAATGACAATCCTATTTAAAAAGTAAATAAATCGGCATCACCTTTTCTATAGAGGAGACTATCCAAATTTTGTTTACCTACAAATACACATCAATAATATGTTTCCACAAACTAATTGGTTTTATTTAGGACTTCTCCATGCTCCTATCAATTTCTAAATAAATAAATAAACCATAAAAAATATAAGGAGTGAAAAACTCTATTACTTCAATGTAAAATTAATTTAAATCGGTAAAGAGATTTATTTTTAGAGTATATCTCTTCAAAATTCAAACAAATCCTTTGCTCTTATATGCACAAACCTAAATACTCAAATCACTTAGTAGATATTAAAACACATATACTCACTAAATGCATCATCTTAATTGTATTCATTAACAAATGACATAACATCTAAATTAGTTTTTAAAAATAAATTAGACTTAATAGAAAGCCTATTTTGATTAATGTTTAACATTTTTTCAATAAACACACCACACAAATTCAATTTAGTATTACATTTTCTCAAGAAACACACCACACAAATTTGAAACTATGAAAAATATTTAATAAGCACATAAAATTTATTAATCTCATAAAACCAGAATATCCAAATAAGAAATCAAAACAATTAAGTCTCAAAACCCTAAACCCAGTAATCATTGAAGCAAAAACATCAAAACCCAACACACAACAACCAACAAAACACTTGTTAATAAAACACATTTACATGGTATTAAGAATCAAAACCCAAAACCCATTGGTACCATTTCAAACAAGAAACAAAACCCAAAAACAACTTCTATCAAAATAATACAGTTTTGGTTTCAACAAATTAAAGGAAGAAGAATGGGATTTACCTAGATGAAGAGCTTACTGGCTTAGATTGAAAGGGAAAAATCTATTAATAACCACCTTAACAATAAATAAAAAAAGTAAGAAGAAGTAAGAGTTAAAGATTTTACTTGGCATAGAGTGAGAGAGGATGAAAATGAGAGTGAAAAATAAGAGAAGAACTTGAGAAAGAGAGAAGAAATGAAGAAAATATAGAGAGAGAAGAAGAAATTACATTAAGGAAGAGAACAAGAGAGGAAGAAGATGAACTTTTGTTATGAAGTTAAGGATTTTGGTTTTTTAATTGTGTTTTTTTTTACCGATAGAATTTCTAACGGACAATTAAAAAAATTAAACCTGAAATTTTATATAAACCCCTCCCAAATATCACTAATGGAATTTTAGTCCATCGATGATTACATCAGTAATAGCTAGTGGTATGAGAGTGTAATTTTTCTCGACTTTCTAGAATATACCGATGAACTTAATTCGTCGATGATACCGTTTGTATGTTCTAGTGGAATTGGAGTGTTATTTTTTTCTCAACTCTCTATAATATACCGACAAACTTAATCCATTGATGGTTCCATCTGTAAGTCTTAATGGCAATACATGTAATTTTATTCTAACTCTCTAGAATTTTTCTACATATATAATCCATCAAGAATTTAATCAATATAAAATATTTTTTGTGTCCAAATATATATATATATTTTTTATTTATCCATCCTGCAAATACATTAAAATTACATCACAATAACATCAATTCTGTGTATAATAATAATATCATACAAAATATTACATTCCTTGTCATGTAATAATAAATTCATGTCATTGTGAAGGAACATCTAGAAATATTACAATAAATTTAATTTTATTACATATTCATGTTTTACAAACTAATCAAAATTATCTACTTTTTCATCAATTTCATTATATTCTTCTTCATCGCAATCTTTTACATTGATTTTGATATTGTTATCATCTTCATCAACTTTTGTATGTCTGTTAGTTCTCAAAACATTATTTAACTCCTTAACATCAACATTGTACATTAGGCATTATTTGTTGTGGATTACAATAGTGGAATTACATTCTTGCACTGAAGAGAAAAAAAAAACCATTATAATTGGCCTATAGGTGTAGATTAGTATTTTCATAAAGTTCATTTTATCATTCTTCAATTGTAGAGGGGCATCTTTGTCTTTTCATAAACTTTTTATAAAGTGGATTTACTTTAGTACCTTTAAAAGCAACTTTTAACTTAACTATGACTACGGGTATTTTTGGTTTTTAGCTTTTTTAGAACAATGCAATGACTCTATCACTCTTAAAAGGAAAATTCTCAAAGCATCTTTGTAAGGGTCAATTCGTCATTTCATGATGGTTTTTTAGCAATAGATGTTTAGTCCAAGGGGTGATGTCTTTTGACACAAAAAAATAAAAAGCTGCTGACATGTATACAACACACATCAGCCACTCCGTTGCCTTCGAACAAAGCATGTGGATGACTGTGGTGGTGTAAAAAATTGTCTTACCATGTCATTGGATTCGTCTCAGTGTTCTCTTCCTTCTTAGGCAGCACATGTATGATAATGATGTCTGGTTTGGTGTCTGTTTGATTATTTTTTTTTTCCCTTCATTACTCTCTCATATGCCTCAGTTTTGGCACTACCCATGGAAAAAAACATAGCAACCCTTGAACTTATTTTTTATTTTTTATTTTTTCAAATTCAATCCCTGTTTATTTGGAAAAATCACTTTAAATTGAAAAGAATTTTAAATTTTATCTTCCTTAAGTTTTTCATCTCTCAAAATTGATCCCAACTTTTTTAGATGGCTTATAGATTTTATTTGTTTCTTATAATTTTATCCTCATTTTTTTCCTTAGGTCTTTCATCAAAGATTTTATAGTTTTTTATTTTATCATTCAAATTAAATTTATAATTACTTTTAATAGTAATAATATTTATTTCAGTTTGGTCAGTCATCTTTTGATTTTTTATTTGTTTCCTTTGTCTTTTTATCAAAGTTTTTATATCAAAGCTTTTATGGTTTTTAATTTTATTCTTCTATTCAAGTTTACGATTTTTATCATAATAATAATAATAATAATAATGGTCATTACACTAGTTGAAAATTAACCTAAAAAATTCAATAAAAAATAACAAATAAAAAGACTCGAGATAACTCGGGTTATTTTATAAATCAATGAAAAATTCAACGAAAACCACTTCGAAAACTTGAATTAACCTCTAAAACTTGCACCCTTAAAATCCTAGAACAAGCTCAATACAGAAACTCTGAACTCAACTAATTTAATATTGAAGAATTAAATAGAAAAAATAAAAAAAATATCAAAGTAAAAATATATATATATATATATATATATATATATATATATATGGAGATCAAATTTGAATGGAAAAAAAAAATTAAAAAGGATGATATCGTAAATAATATCAATTTAAAAAACTATTTTAAATAAAAAAAATAGTAATTGAAAAAATAGGGACCAAACTTGAAAGTTAAAAAATAAAGGGATGAAATTAAAAGGAAATTTTAATTTTATAAATTATTTAAAAAAGTTAATTCTAAATTGTTGAATGATGAAATAAAAAAAAAAATAAAAGCTAGCCAAGGAAAATTCAATAAAAAACAACAAATAAAAAAAACCCGAGATAACCCAAGTTATTTTAAAAAAATTGTAAAAATTCTACATAAAACAAATAAAAAAAATGACAGTCTAGTCTAGTCTAGTCTCCAATTGAATAAATATAATATAATAAGACAAGCAAAAACAGTTCATATGGAGGCATTCAGCCAAACACAGCAGAAGAGGAATTTAATTTTTTAAGTGATCGTCATCTCATATCTCACTGATCTAGAGAACAGAGGCACAAGATTACCAGGACACGATATTAAACAAAAAGGAAATGACTGACCAGCAAAACTTAATGCCAAAGATGGCTACACTACAACCAGTAGAATGTAAGCTGTCTTAGATTTTGTTGAAGGCAACAATATCACAGCTCTGAATATATTCGCTGCAAGGCTCGACTGTGAGACGCTCCTCAATGAGGGAATCCACTGATACAAGGTCATCGATGATGGTAAGCATGATCTGGAGCTTCTTGATTCCATAGCCAACTGGAGCCAATTTTGCTTAACAAAACCAACACACAAGGGTTAGTATCACACAATCAAGTCAAGTGAGAGCAATAAATAAATAAAACTCAGTCAAGCCAAATCATACATGCTCCCCAAAAGAGACCGGGCATTTCAATACTCCTAACCGCCTTCTCCAACGCCGCCATGTCTGTCTCATCATCCCATGGCTTCACATCCAAGAGAACAGAAGATTTTCCACCTAAAGGTGGGGAAAAGTCAACAGAACAGAATATAAAATGAAGTCATAAAAGGAGTTTGTTTTTCAAAGTAGCACATTAAGGAAAAAAAAAAGGGAAAATAATACGTTGAAAACTTATTTAGCATAGTTTGGAAAGTGTAGCATATCTCATCTGCACCTGCTAAGTTGCAGGTGTCATCTACTCTTTTAAAAGATGTGGTAGAGGCAACTTTGTTAAAAAAAATTAATAGCCATTTTAAATTTTGAATTTAAAAAAATAATTAAATATCATTTTTATCACAACTACGGTAAAAAATAATATTTATTTACTTTTCAAAGATAATATTTTAAAAATAAATAAATAATTGTGATAAAGATAATATTTATTTATTTATCTTTTTCCGTTTTATCCAAATCTATGTTAACCCTAAAAAAATATTATCTTTATTAGAGATTTTAATAAAATTGCCTCTGCCAAAGAAGTCACCGATGACAACTGCAATCGTGAAACTTTAGAGTCAGTTGGCAGTTGGCACCTGGCACCTGCAACTGTGTTATTTACCCACATAAGTTTTCAACTGTGTTATACAAGAGCATGAACGAGGTTTGGAGTGAAGTAGAAAAGGGACCAAGGACACTTACTCTCTTTCTTCTTGGAGGATCCCTTTTTAGCTTTCTCCCTCTCCTCTGCTGCCTTCTTGTCCTCTTCAGTCTCATCACCAAAAAGATCCAAGTCATCGTCGTCGTCATCACCAGCAGCCTGAAACAGAACAGGGAAAACTTCTGAGTTCAATGCAAGCAAGTCAAGAAGTGCCCCTAATATTTTTGCCATATGACTTGCACCAATGCAACCAAAGCCCTGGACATTCCTAATTCGAAACTAAGGCACTGTACCGAATAGCAAATTCAGCGTGATTTGTGAATCGCCAGCAAATTATTCTTAGACCTATCACTTTGACCACGAAATAGTCATCCCTGGCATGTAATAAAACAGTACAAAAAATTATTGTCTGAATTAAACAATAACGAACTATCATCGCATCCTACCTCTAGCACACCAGCGAGAAACACAAGTCAAGCTTTAAATTTAAACTCATACGACAGCAGCAGCTATACTCTCGCTGGTTCCAGTGCAGAAGTCTTCAACTTGCAACGTTAAATTTGCAAGTTAAAGCTGCCCTATCTGTGTGTTACTGGGTAATAAGCTCATGGCCTTCTAAATCGATTACATTATTTTACTCCCAGTTGGCAATGGTTTTATATGCAGCAAAGCTAATCAAATCACACAGTGTATAAGCTACATACGCATAGCGAGAGATCCAAAATTTGAGATACCCAATTGAAAACAAAAACCAGAAATCAACATTCAGTTATTAAAAAAAATTATGAAAAGAAAGAAAGGAACCTCCTTGGCAGGGGCAGCTTCAACGGGAGCAGCGGCACCGGCACCGGCACCGGCACCAACTCTTACACCGGTGGCTTTTCCTGGGAAGCTATAAATCAAAACACAAAACTCATAATTAATCAACAACCAAACCAAAACAAAATCACCCCAAGATGCGAAATTGAACTTTGAAAAGTGAAAAATTGTTACCTTGAAGCAAGCTGTGAAGAAACAGAGTCATACCACTTGCTAGCATTAGTGAAAGCGTCACCAGGATTCTCCAAAACAGCACCGTAAACTTTGATGTCATCTTTGGAAATCTGATCTCCGGAGATATAAGATTTTCCGGCGAGATACTCGTCCAGGGATTTGAGGCCGGATTCTGTGTGGATATCTGAGAAAGTGACTGCCATTATTGAAGATGATGATGAGAAGGATATGGATCTCTCCTTTTCAATTACTTGGAAGATGGGATGCCAAAGAGAGCGATAAACAGTGTGATTGAAAGAGGAGAATTGTGTGGAGTGGTAGTGATGGTTTATAACAGTAAGAGAAACCCTAGATTAGAAATTATGGGATTTGGAATGATTGATTGATGGATATTCTTTTGTTCAGATGGGTTGGCTTTGTGTGGTGGACTTATTATGTTGCTTTGGCCCATTTCCTCTTTTTCAAAAAATCAACAATGCGTGTTTACAAAGTTATCATGTTGTCCATCTTACTGTTGGTTATTTATAAAACTAGATCTAGTAGGTAATGGGTTGATCCGGTGTTTAAACCATTCTTGATTAAAAAAATTTAAAACTTAATGGAATTGTGATTTAATAAATCTCAATTTGATTCGATTACAATTTACTTTTTTATGTGTTGATATATTTTTTTAGTCAAAACAATATTATTTTAATCTTTTTTAAAAACAATTGAAGGTCAACCTTAATTTCAATTTCAAATCAAGTTTTACAACTATAATGATTATAATTATATTGTGAAAAATATTAAAAACTCAATACTTTGTTTATCAAAATAAAAAATAATGTAATTAATATATTAAGATTGTATTTATGAAGATTAATGTTGAGAAGGATTCTTTTAAGAGTGTGTTTGGTATTAAGGTTGCTGTTGTGGTTGTGATTTGAAAAATATTGTCTAAAAAAAATACTTTTAGTTGAGGTTGGTTTGAAAAAATATATGTTTGTTTAAAACTGTGATTGAAATTAAGATTGAACAAAAAACAGTTTAAACTGTTTGGTAATCGTTTATGCGGTGCAAACTGCGTTCCTATAAAATGTTGAAATGTTTTTGCAGAATAAAATTTTTTAATTTGATTTTTCTAGGTTTTCAAATCATTTTCGTGTGCGGGTCGCAACAATAATTTTTACAACGTGAAAAAAATATTATATTATTGTTTCGTTAATAAAAAGCACTATGAACCATCACTGCTAACATGATCCTATACAAGCAAGCTTTTCAAATTGAGGTAATAAAATAATTATAAAAGACATATATTAATATTCTTGTTTTGCAATTGAAATATTGTAGAGTTAAGTACTACTATTACATCATTAATCAAACAAGACGTTATATAAATTATGCTTTATTGTTCCATTAAATTATCTACAATCCCATCACGTACGAAATTCATCCTATTTTGCCTACTGTTTCCATTGCTTTCAGAGTGTGCCACAACATCTAGTAAAATATCATCAGGTACATAACTGGAATTGCGATCAAATTCCGCAAATGCAACATCATCATGCGATCTTCTTCTAATGTAATTATGTAGTGCCATTGATGCAACTACAAATTCAACTTGCATTTTGTATGGATAAGCAAACATGTTTTGTAAAATCCTCCACCTTTGTTTCCATAATCTAAAAGATCATTCTATGACATTACGTAGTGATGAATGTGCACGATTAAAAACTTCTTGCAGATTTCTAGGTTGTCCACGACGCCTAAAATCTTGTAAATGATATCTCTCACCTTTATACGGACCTAAATAACCATACTCATTTGGATATCCAGCATCAACCAAATAGTATTTACCTATAATTAAAAACAACATCAAAATTTGTCATGTAATTAGTAAATAAAAAACAAAATTTATACCTAAGAACATAACAAATTATGTTGTATACCTACCTTCTGGTGGTTTAGGGAATTTTATATTTATATTATCAATAGCCTCATGAAAAATACGTGTATCGTGGGCATTGGCTTCCCATCCTGCCCACACAAACGTGAATCGCATGTCAAAATTACAAGTCGTCATTATGTTTTGAGTCGGAACATCTTTTTTTTTCCTAATAAATGAAATTTGATTTTCGGTTGATATACAAACCCGCACATGTGTTCTGATGCAACCATATTATTTGATAGTTTCACCCACATTTAACTAGTGTTTTGCATATGTTTTATATATAAAATGCCTTGATATTCTTTGTTTTATGTTTTGAAGGCACTTTTGGATGAAAGATGAAAAAATGAGTAAATTGGAGGTAATTGGCATATTTGACCTTCAGTCGATGTTTTGTGCAGAGCGTGAGCTCTAAAGGTCTAAATGAAGTGATTCTAGTGGAATTAAAAAGCTAACATCCATACCTTTCTGGACATCTAAGGCAAGACAATAAACTAAGGAAGAGCATGGAAATCGCAGCTTTCAAAGTCAAATCTCGCAATCTGCCAATGTTGACCTTCGGTCATTCTGACTTGAATATCGGAAGCTACAGAAGTCCAATTGATGCAAACTCAATTTTTTTGGATTCCTGACGCCAATTCCTATAAACGCTCCAAATTTCAGCCAAAAAAGATTTTATATGAGGGAGATATGATTTTTCAAATATGACAACTGAATTCTGCCAGCAAACAGGTTTCGTGAAAAAACGAGTCCAAATTACGTTCCGAAGCATCTAAACCGACATCCAAGTTTTTTATTTCAGCAATTTAGCTCCTCTAAGTCAAATTTTAAAGATTTCATGCAAAGCTATTTCTTTTTTTTTTTTTTAAGGAAAATAGTTATTGAACTACTTAAATGTAAATTGTCTGCTTAAGGGATGTCTATTTTATAAAATAGAGATTAGAGTTTCCTAGCATATAAAAAGAATGAGAGAAGAGAAGGGGGGCAGCCAACTAACAAGAGAAAAACACCCCCCCTCCTATAAGAAACCCTAAATCATGCATTCTTCCATCTTTTTGATGAGTTGTTCAACAAAAATACAAGGCTAAACTCATTTTCTTGGTTGCAAGGACACGAAAACCTTCAGATTTCAAGAACTGTGAGATTTATTCTTCCATTTATTTTTAGTTTGTATTATGAATGAGTATGTTTGTTTTCCTATGCAAATTTCCTGTGATTGTTTATCTTATTTTGCTAGAGCGGACTCTAAGTTATTATTGTGAACAATCTATTGCTAAGTTTGATATCAAAACCGGAGTTGTGGTATATAAACTTGTGAAGCAACTAAGCTTGATAATTGTAGCGGAACTACGTTATTAAACTTAAGGAGAACATTCGATCAAAGCAACATAAGCAGACAACTTGGTTGTTAAGATTAATGAATTTATCTAGATCTTAAGGCTGCCATTGGATTAAATCATTAGTGCGGACACTGTGATTATTTGTTGGTTAGGGTTAGTTATACGACGAATCCGTTAATTAACCAATGTTAAGAAAAGATAAAAATTCAGAATATAAACTAGAGTTTCGTTTCAAGGATTTTTTGATTTCTATAGGTGGATGTGTGATTTCGACCAAGGCTTGTTCTCTTGATAATTTTCTGATGTTGTTAAATTCTGTTTGATAGTTTTCTGTTTTATTTTGCTTTAGCCTATATAACATCCAAACCCCCCCAAATTGCATAACGTATAGCATAAAAATCTGAACTAAATCTTCCTCGTGGGATCGACCCCTTGCTTGCTCTAAACTATCTTGTGTGTTGTGTTTTAAGCTAGGGTAATTAATTTGTGTGACCGCGACATCGCAACATGTTCCATCAATTGCACCAATACAATTCTGACAAAAAAAAAAAAACATTGACAATATGATGTCGTTACTTACTAACATGCATAAATCAATTTTTGAATTGAATACTGACAATAATAACACAAATATTTTTCTTACCTTGAAATGCGGCATATATTTTGGATTCATTGCAATTTCTCATGGAGTGCTTGTAAAACTCGGGTTATCTGGTTTTATGACATTGACTGCAAACAAACATACGGCTGCGAGGACTTCTTTAATGCATCTACTAACAGTTTTCCCCGAATGTTGAAATTGCTCTTGCACCTCCCTATTCGAAGCTCCTAGTGCTATTGTATGTAGAAATATAGCAAATTTTTCAATCACACTCATCCTTCTCGAAGGCTTCAACCCATACGTTGTTTCTAAATCACTGCACAGGCTCAACAAAGTTGATGTGTCCATTCTAAACATGTTGACACATCGTTGCCAATGTCTTCATAAAACTTCAGTTAACCAACGCATGCCTATATTGTATGAAACCATGCATGGTTCTTTATGTATATGATTAACATAATACATGTTTAGTGCCCTAGCTGTGTACAAAACTAACTTTTTCATATCAAATTCTCGCTTCCAAAACGATTCTTCATCATCATCACTATCATCATTGTCGTCGTCATCGTCAATGTCATTGTCATCATTTGCGCCATCATCACCATCCCTTCCCAAGCCATCGTTGTCATCATCACCACAATAATTAATGTGATCAACAACATGATCCATTATGTTATCATAATCATCATCAAGAGCTTCATTGAATATTGCATTTAAACGTGCTTCTTCCATATGTATAATCCTAGATAAATAAACACTTAAATCATGTTAAACAATTTTTTTTTCAAATAAAACACAATGTCTGATGTAATACCTTTTCATTTAATTTTACACCACATAACTATTATATTCTACGACTTCACACTAAACAAAAATATTGAAACAAATTGTTGCATGAAAGTATATAATACATTGTCCACTGTTCACATTTCACGTGAACAGTAGAGACCGACAATGGTGATCAGCAAACGAATGAAGGAGAAGGCGAAGGACAAAGGAGGTTACCCTTGGTGGTGCGAGGTGTGGTTGGTGGTGGGAACGACGGGGAACAATGGTGGACTTCAGTGATGGTGTTCCTCTGTTCCTACTCTTCTCACTCTCCAATATATTTTGCTTGCTTCTCTCCCACTGATGGTGCTGCTGCAGTTGATGCCAATGATGCCAGACGGTTGCTATGGTGGAGACGATGAAGGTTTGCAGTGGTGGCGTGGTTTTTATCCTGCAGTGGCCCTATGTTTTTCGTTTGAAGCTGCTCTGCTTCCTTCTCACTCCCTCTGCAATGTTTTTTCCCTGTGGTGGTCGCTTCTATCCCCGTTGTTGGTGGTTGTGATGGTGATGACGATGAGGGTAGAAGGTTATTATGGCGGCGACGAGGCAAGTTGGTTGTGGTGGCCCCTTTTTTTTGTTTGAAGTTGCTATGCTTCCTTGTCACTGCCTCTGCTGCATTCTTTCCCTACTGCACTCGCTTCTCCCGGTTGTTGGTGGTGCTGCTGTTGGCGACGATGAGGGTAGACAGTTGCTGTGGTGGTGACAAGGAATATTGGTGGTGATGGCCCTCTGTTTATCCCGTGGTTGCCTTTTATATCCTCTGAGTTTGTTCCCTTGCATTTCTATCTCTACATGCCTTGTTTTCTCTTCTTTTAATGAAGCATTGCAAGTACCTGTGAGGTTGCTTCTTCTTTTCCCTTTCGTTTTGGTTCCAGCATTGTCACACAGGCTCGGTATTTAACAACCCGTGTTAATTACCTTTTCTCTTCTGTAACCAAAGTGCAAGGTCGAGAGCAGTTTATTGTAGTGTACCACTTAACTTGTTTTTGCATGTGAATTGTATTTTGAATCCTTGCATTTTTTTGTATCTTTACTTTTTATCTTCTATAACCAAAGTGCGTGCAAGGGCAGGAACAATTCTATCACAGTGTACTAGTTAGCTAATATTTGCATGAGAATTGTATTTTTAATCCTTGCATTTTTTTTATTTCAATTTTTTTAATATGTTTCACATTTTGTATATTGTTTTTTCCCTTACCGTTAATGCACATCACATGTGTAATTAGAAATACAAATTAATAAGTTAACAAGCTTCTAGACTACAATTTATATTTCTAACCCAAACTAAAACCAAGAAAAGGCTGATTTTTCATTTAAAAAAGATGTATAATTGGATTTTCCGAGCAGTATACTTTATAATTCCAAATTTTAATGTCGATAATTTAACAACCATTTGTTTGCATTTTCTACCAGTTGCATTTAAGCATGCATATTTTGTAAACTCTAAAAGCATTGTCCACATCATATTGCATTACAAATACTTAGAAACTTTCCGGATTGCAATTCATAATACATAGCACGTATCGAATAACACTACAACTTTTCGATACTTTAATATACAGTCCTTAGCATAAAAATAACAAATAGTAATGCTCCATAACCGAAAAATAGAACTTGCACACAACCTCTTCATGTCAAATGAGAATTGTTAAAATTAGAAATAGGATCTCGAACAATTCTGGCCGATTATCATCTTCAGATCTTTGCAAAAATACATAATTGTTAAGACATTTTAAAACATGTTACATAACAATTTAGATAATAATATTATCAACAAATTTATAAAAAAATGCATTCGGGATCAATATATACCTCCCTGTCTACGGTGCTTTACGCCGTGTAAACATTTTCTGCAACCATTTCATCTTGTTTTCAAGATTAACCATAGTTGACCACATTTCTCTATTCCTTCTCATACCCAAGAACTCAGTAGCATACGCATGAAAATCATCACCAATATGAACTTCTTCTATTAAGTGCAGCTCAATCATATCCTCATGAATACTACACCCTTTCTTATCTCTACATATAGATGTGGAATCACTATTGTTTGACATGCTGTCAACCATTTGATCAAACCATGACAGTAGTTGCATCCCAATTCCAGAACCTTTTTTTTTCCCTACTTGAACATCAAGACATTATCTTCCTTCTCGCTTTCCACTACTGCATGTGTTGCTATTGCTTGACATATTAACCCCTCTAACCATGTTGCACACATCATCGGTGAAATTTGGAATTCCATCCTCTTCTGAATCACCGCTTCCTTTCCAAATCAGGTTGTTCGTCATTGGCATTTGGATCCTCAGCAACACCAACATTGTCATCACGACGGATTCCAGCTGATGGTGCCCATGCATACTGTCCAGTAGCAACAATGTTGGAGAACATTCTGTTGAACTTCAACCGTAAAGACGATTCGATACCAGCTTGCCTAAATTTTTTTGCACCTCTTATTTCCTACACAGAACAAATGGAATTATTTAATGCAACTTGCCTAAATATTTTGGTAATTACTAAACTGAGATTTAATGAAATTAAAAATTGAGGCAGAAAAATAACCTGAATTTTTGTTTTCCACCACTCATCATTTGCATAAATTGTCCCTAATTCTGCACTCCAGCCCACACCAATTTCTGAAATGAGCTTCGTCCATATCCTCAAATCCTTTTTGCAGTCATCCCATTTGTTCTTTAATTGTGTCTTTGTAAATGCATGACCAATTATTTCCTTGAAAGATGTTTGCAAATATTTCCAACCGGCCTTGTCGAAATGAGTATTCAATCTCATTCCCATGTTGATGGCCTTGATGCAAAGGTCACAAAAGACATTCCTATTTGGATAACATATTTGCAAGCAAACATCATGAATTTTTATAACATGCTAATCATTTGCGTAATATTGGAATGAAGTGTATATGACATGCAATGGTGATTACCATTCTATAACAATTCTAGCCATTCCATACAATATGCATGTGTCCTACAAACAAAACACATTAATAGTGCACATCTTCATGCTTTATCAAGGTAATTGAAATCCGTTAGCAGTCAGCTCAGTTTCTAGCCAAAAGCATAAACATATCAAATAGATTCTAAACATTGTTTTTTACTGTTAGACCATCACCTCCCAGTTCTCAAATCCTAAAAGAAATAAGTATAAGCAAGCATTGTGTAGGATCAAGGCATAAAAACTATAAAAGACATGAAGCAGCACATATTTGACTCAAATGGCAACAACATTATCTAAATTAAACACAATTATCAGAACAAATTCTGCAAAAAATTTTAAAACAAACAGATGGTCAATTAACCTATTATCACAACACTGAATTTTTTTTCCATATCAGTATCTATGCAAGCAAAATGTTGTGCTTAATTCACAATCCTTTTAGCATAATATATTCATAAATATTGTAACCCAGAATAATACACGACACTTAAACATATATACATATCTATAATTATCTTCAGGGAGGCGTAATTGGTTAATAGAAAACATACTCTCTACTGTAGAACCGTCTCTTTTTTTGTCTAAATAATTTCTTAGTGTCCCCTTGTTCTTTTGCCTCTCACAAAACTCAGCTCTGCAGGCATAACATCAACAATCCTGAACAAATTATGAGAAGAAATGCAAATGAGAAAATTATTTTAAAATGCTGCAGATGAACTTCAAAATTAAACAAATGGCAATATACCTTTATATTAAACGAATCTACAACATCAGGCGCATGGCAAGTCATTTCAGGTAGAAAAACTGAAGGGGCAATTATTTTTTACAATAGATGAGATAATTTTTTTGCCGTGAGTGTGTTTGTGAGCTCACCCTGTTTTTTGTGTGACAGGGAGGAGGGATAAACACAATGGCAACGACTATAGGTGGGAAGAAATGATAAAAATGGAGGAGGGATCTGCTAGGTGGGAAGACAGGATGGTGAACGGTGAACAAATCAACTTCATAATCTCGTTGATGCTCATGGAACTAGTGAATGGCACGAGATAGGATTACTTAAATTTTTTAACAGTGGATGAGTGGGGAGGAGAATATTTGAAGTGAGGGCGTTTGAATTGATTTGTCGGAGAGGAGTTTTGCTGGGAGAGCAGTTAATTATCCAACGACTTTTTTTTAGGAGTAATTTCTTGACAGTGTCAGTGGATGTGAGGTTGCTGCTAGTTAGTAGCAGTTGCTGACAACTTTTTTCTAACCACAAGTTCGGCCACTAGGGTGATGGGTCCCGCCACTTTCAACCCACATTTTAAACATAACCAAACATATAAAAATTACGTGTTTGGCTACACCTCAGTTCCTGCCGCATTACCAAACAACCTCTAAATATATTTGGATATTATTAAAAAAAAAACTAAAAAGAAAGGTGAATTCAATGTTCTCTAAGACACTTTTCATTGTGAACAAAGTTGAGAATAATAGAATATGTTAGGTTGTACCTTAGTCAACCTTCCTATTTATACATATGCAGCAGAACACTGCAGGGATTACAACATTGGAATAATCCTATATTAATTTTCTATTTTGATAGATACATGCTATACATTCTATAATATATCCCCTCAAGTTGAGGCTAGGGGATCAACCCGAAGCTTGAACCGAAAAGCAGTAAAGGATGTAACATGAAGCGGTTTAGTGAAGACATCGGCAAGTTGATCCCGAGAGGGAACAAAACGAATCTGAATCTCTTTCTTGGCAACACGGTTACGAATAAAGTGATAATCCACTTCAACATGCTTAGTACAAGCATGGAAGATAGGATTTGCTGAGAGATTAGTAGCACCAAGATTATCACACCAAATGGTAGGAGCAGAGACTGAGGGAACCTACAAATATGTTAATAAGTATTGAAGCCAAATAACTTCAGCGATACCATCAACAAGGGCTTTATACTCAGCCTCAGTAGAGGAGCGAGCAACCATGTGTTGTTTGCTGGATTTTCAAGAAATCGGCGTCTAACCAAAAAAGACAAGATAGCCACCCGTAGACTTGTGATCATCAATACTACCAGCCTAATCTGCATCTATAAAGCCATGTAGAGCAAAAGAGGAGCCTCGAGTGATATGAAAACCATAAGATGTCGTACCTTTAAGATAGCGTAAAATACGTTTGACAGCGACCCAATGAGAATATGTAGGAGCATGCATAAACTGACAGACTCTGTTAACAGCAAAACATATATCTAGACAGGTGAAGGTAAGATATTGAAGAGCACCTATGATTTGATGAAATCGTGTAGGATCATAGAATGAGTGATCTGATAAAAAAGTGACTTTCGAAGGGGAGACTGGAGTATCAACGGGTTTGCAAGAAGTCATACAGCTTGGGTGAGGATGTAAAGAATATATTTATGTTGACGCAACATTAAACCCATACCAGTAGAACTGAACTTCAATACCTAGAAAATAGTGAACAATACCTAAGTCACGAAGCTTGAACTCAAAGCTAAGTAACTGTATAAGGTGATGGAGCATAGCAGAGTTGCTACCCATAAGCAGAATATCATCAACATACACTAGGAGATAAAATATATTAGTACCATCAGATAAGATAAACAGGGAGGTGTCAACCTTGGAAGCTCGAAAACCGATGGAGAGCAAAAAATCACTTAGACGAATGTACCATGTTCTCGATGCCTGTTTCAAACCATACAATGATTTGTGCAATCTGCACACATGAGATGGAAGAGAATAGTCAACAAAACTTGGAGGTTGTTTCATGTAGACCTCTTCAGTAAGAACACCATTAAGGAAGGCGTTATAAATATCAAGCTGATGAATCTTCCAATTTCGCGAAACTGCGATAGAAAAAACTAATTGGACAGTGACCTGCTTAATAACTGGACTGAAGGTTTCAGAATAATCAATACCTTTCTGCTAGGTAAAACTTTTAGCAACAAAGCGCGCTTTATAGCGCTCAATACTACCATCAACACGATGTTTGATCCGATATACCCATCTACTGCCAACGTTCATCGAATGATGAAATGGAACCAAAGACCAAGAGCGATTTGAGCGTAAAGCGGTGATCTCATCACACATAGCATTATGCCAAACTGCATACCAGTCAGCATCAGAGAATGCAAAAGGCTTAAAAGAGGGAGAATACAGTACCCATGTAGAGGTAGAAGTGGCAGCAGCGGAAGCAACCAAATTAGCTGTCGTTGGCTGTCGCAGTTTGAGAGTCATAGGATGTCTGCTACATGCTGGTGGAGACACAGGGGATGACGATGGCAGCGAGGAGACCTGTGGTAGCTGATAAGAGGACAAATCAACCATAAGTTGCAAACCAGCAGAAGAGGATGATGAAGAAGCAGCCTCAAGCACAGGATTGTTAGCAGAGGAGGGGTTGTAAGCAAAGACCAAATCTGCAGGAATGCTGGCCAGGGAGGGTGAAGCAGAGGAGGGACTAGAAAGTGCCCTAAGACTATGAGGAGATGAGACCAATTGACGATCTGAACCTGCATCATAAGGGTTAGATAAACAAGCATAGGATGATGGCCAAGGGATGGGTGGAGGCTGTGGTCAGGTGGTTGTTTGGAGTGGCAGAGCTAAGTGCTGTGGGCTATTTGGGTGCTTGGTGAAAATGGGTAGCAGTGGGTGCTTTAGCAAATTTGGGAGGGTGATAGTAGCGGGTGGGGTGGGGGTTGTGGTGGGGACCTTTGCAATCTGTTTAGAATTATCAAATGGAAACACATGTTTATAGAAGCAGACATGACGAGAAATATAAATACAGTGAGATGCAATGTCAAGACATCGATAACCAAGATGCGAGGAACTATATCCAAAGAACACACATGGATATGAATGAAAATCTAATTTATGATTATTATATAGACGCAGAAAAGGAAAATAGAGACACTTAAAAGTACGCAAAAAATGATAATCAAGAGACCGTTGAAATAAACAAATCAAACGAAGAGCGATGGGCAAGAACAGGAGTAGGCATGTGATTTATAAGATAAACAGAGTTTCAAAAGCATAATTCCAGAATCTAAAAGGTGCTTTACAGTGCGCTAAAAGAGTAAGACCTATTTCCACAATATGCCTATGACGACGCTCTACTATTCCATTTTGTTCATGAGTGTGGGGACAAATCGAACGATGATGAATACCAATGGTCTGAAAAAATGTGGATAATTTTCGGTATTCACCGCCCTAATCACTTTGAACAGATTTTATTTTTAATGAAAATTGACGTTCAACAAGAGTCTAAAATTGATGAAAAACAGAGTAAACATCAGACTTGGCAACGAGAGGATAATACCATACATATCTAGTATAGGCATCAACAAAGATAACAAAATAACGATAGCCATCTGAAGAAAAGAGAGGAGCAGGGCTCCATACATCACTAAAAATTAATTCAAGCAGAGCAAAAGTTTTGTGACCCATAGGTTCTAAAGACAAACACGATGATTTTCCTAAAGGACAACTTTGACATTGAAAATTAAGACGTTTGTTGTTACAAATGATCTTATTTTTTTTAGATTAACAATTGAAAAATACGTGAAGTAGGACGACATAGTCGACGATGCCATAAATCAGCAGAGGCAGTAGTGTAGGGAGACCAATAGGCTTGAGGAACTGACGTGACGGAAGACTTAGTCAGGGTATAGAGACCATCTTTACTCTGACCTGAAAGAAGGACTTCATGGGTGTTGAGATCCTTGACATAAAACACACGAGGGTGAAATTCAAAACAAACATTATTATCAAGATAAAATTCTGACACAGTTGGCAGCGTGGATTCTGCCCCCAATCACTGCCAAGAGCCCTGCCGACTGTCATCGAATGAGGAGTTTTGGAAGCTGCGGTGATTAGGTCTGGAGCTAGCAAATCAGTTGCCTCTACTGCTGGACTGGTTGGGACCCCAGCCACTGTTGAAGCGGCCCCTGCTGTGGCCAGAACTGCCAAAGGTCTGGTGTTGCACAACAAGGGCAGATGATGGAATGCTGGGTGTGGACAACAGAGGAGCATGAATGGCAGCTGAAGATTTGTGAAGAAATTCATGCGTGAGGAAATGACTGTGAAGATCTGCATATGATAAAGGTTCGGCCTTGGTAATAAGACTGGTAACTAAGTCTTTAAACTCTCCCCGAAGACCACGAAACACATATAAATTGAAATCTTTAAGTGAAACCAGCCGACCAGCAGCAACCAATTCATCAAATAAGGCCTTAGCTTTTAGCATAAATTGAGTTACTGATTCATCACCCTGTCGAAGATCCTGAAGAGAGCCGTGAAGTTGCATAATACGATAGTTGGAGGTGGAAGCGAGAGTTCACTCAAGAGTGCCCCAAGCTGAACAAGAGCTTTGACAGCCAACAACAAGATGCAAAACTTCCTTAGATAGGGAGGAAAGTAGAGCATTCAGAATGAGTTGGTCCTGTTGTTTCAAGCGGAGAAAGAGCAGATTTACCTGAAGAGAGATACCATCTCCGGCAAGAACATGTGAAGGTGGACATGTGTTGGAGCCATCAACCAAACCAAAAACTCCTTGGCCTAAGAGATACGGCAGTATCTGCATACGGCAATATAAATAATTGGTGTTTGTTAATTTGAGGGAGATGACTTGATGGGTGTGAGAAAGAGAGATATTGCTGGCGACAACAACTGCATCAGACGTGGGCTATAAGAGGAGGTGTTCACCGGCCATGGCAAAGGAGAAACCAGGCGATGAGGCAGCAGAGGAGAGTAGAGGAGGCGCTGCAGGAGAAGAAGGCTGCACTGTCGAAGAAGAAGGCTTGACTATTGGTGATGTAGAAGAGGAAGATGTATATGGCGGTTGTTCCATTGAAGAAAGGAGGCTGTGAAAAAAGTAGGTTTAATTATTTTAGGGTTTTACGTCTCTAATACCAAGTTGAGAATAATAAAATGTGTTAGGTTATGCCTTAGCCAACCTTCCTATTTATATATATGCAGCAGAACACTACAGTAACTGTAGGGATTACAACATTGAAATAATCCTATATTAATTTTCTATTCTGATAGATACATGGTATACATTTTATAATGGGCAGGAACAATGAATTCACCACTTTACTTTAAAAGAAAAAACCTTTTGGCTAGAGATTAAGGGCATGGTTGTCTTTTTAATGTGGGCATTTTGGTATTTTTAAATTGATCAAGGGCAAAACAAGTATTTACTTTAAAATTGCATCATAAATTATCATAAATACTCTTAAGATTAATGCATTGTTTGGTGTCATTGAAGGGTATATTTGTATTTTTACTAACAAAGTGCATAATAAAATAACCGATTTAATCTTATAAACAAAATATTTTAGCTGGCTAGTAGGGGTGTTTTCGTCTTATCCTTTTTATTTTCACAATAAAAATGCCTCTTTTGTCTTGGGTTTTAGTTTTGTATGCCTTAGATGGTATTTTAGTTATTGTAATATTGGTTTTTTTTATTATTATTATTGTTATTGGGTAAAGTGAGGGTTAGTTTTGTTTTTTAATAAATTTAAGGGATTTTAGACAAAAAAAATTAATAATAACAAAGCTGACGCATGCGTCAACATATCAGCCACTCCACCTTCTTAGGACGGCTCGTGCAGTTGATTTTGGAAACCAAAAATACCATTATGGGGTGTCATTAGATTCATCTTGGTGTCTTACCCATGTAGAAGTGACATGTGTAGAAAACGGACCTCCAATTTGACTTCAATGACCATTATTGTTTTATTGTTTTTTTCCCTCTCTGCCCTTTGATTCTTACACCTTACCCTGTAATTTTTTAAATTGGCCCCTTAGCTTCTCTTTGTTTTTTATTTTATCCTTAATCTTTTTTGTAAACCCTCGAATATAATGATCTCATCTTAATTTAGTAAAATAAAATAAAATACAAAGTATGTGGAGAAATGATTAAATTGAACAAATTAATTAAATTAAAAGAGAAGATATTTAATGAGATGGGTAAAATTGAAAATAATAATAAAGGAGTAAGGAGTTAGTAAAGAGAAAGAGAAGTAGTGGGGGGTCAATGGATTGATAAAAGGAATAGTGGGGTCAATGTAAAAATAGAAGTAAATATGGGGGGCAAGATGCAAATAAGGAAAGAACATAATTATAAATAATAATAAATCCCTAGAGTAATGGCCGGCCAAGGAGAGGAAGAAAGAGGAGAAAAGAAAAATTGAGAGGAAACCTTGTAAATTCATCCTTTTAATCCAAAGAAAAGTGAGAGTAAGTGAACTGAGAGTGCTTCACGTAAGATTTAGAAAGAAAACTTAGAAAACACTTACTAGTGGGAAGGGGTCAAGGGTTAGAAGAAGGAAGGAAAGAGAAGAGGAAAAAGGGTTGTTCTCAATCTCTTAACTCATTGTTTTGTAATAAAAGGTAACAAGCTCTCTTATTGAGATTTTAGAATGCCTTAGTATAGGTTTAATAAGTTTGTTAAATAATGATAGGTGGATGAAATGATCGAAAAAAAATGCATGGGAAACGAATTTATACTTGTTAAACACTTAGAAATCAAAAATGTTGTCTCTCAACTTCTCTATTGATATTTGGACCCTATGATGACAAATTTGAGATACTTGTCTTCATCAAAGTTGTAGACCCATGTCATAGTGTTCCAAAGAAACAAATCATGCATAAAACCAAGCTCTGTAGCTCCGGTTATACTCAAAATACTAAACAGTGTTCAGATAATAACAGTTTAATTTTTTTTAGATAGTAATAGTTGGACAATAACAGTCCAACATTCTTTGATGAGCAATTTTGACTGTCTTGGTGGCATAACTAGTTCTTCTTACATGGAACTTGTACCCTCGTGTCTTAGCTTTCCAACGAGACCAATCTCGCTTGAAATGGAGTTTTATAACTCCAGATATAGTTAAAACTCTAAGGAGAGGTTAGACAATAACAATTTGATTTTTTAGACAGTAATGGTCCAATGTTCATTGATGAGCAATTTTGACTATCTTGGGGGCAGAACTGGGCTATCCTTTCTACATTGAACTTGTAGCCTCGTGTCTTAGCTTTCCAACGAGACCAATCTCACTTGAAATGGAGTTTTATAACTCTAGATATCGTTAAAACCTGAGGAGAGGTCAAACAGTAACATTTCAATTTTTTAGACAGTAACAGGCCAAAGTTCATTTATGAGCGATTTTAACTATCTTAGGGGCAGAAGTGGGTTCTTTTTCCTACATGGAACTTGTAGCCTCGTGTCTTGGCTTTCCAATGAGACTAATTTCACTTGAAATGAAGTTCTATAACTCAAAATATAGTTAAATATCTAAGGAGAGGTCAGACAGTAACAATTCAATTTTTTAGACAGTAACAGTCCAACGTTCGTTGATGAGCAATTTTAACTGTCTTGGGGGCAAAATTGGGTTATCCTTCCTACATGGAACTTGTAGCCACGTGTCTTGGCTTTTCAATGAGACCACTTGAAATGGAGTTCTATTACTCTAAATATAGTTAAAAATCTAAAGGGAGGGTCTGATAGTAACAGTTTAATTTCTAGATAGTAATAGTTGGACAATCCGTTATGTGGAGTCACCTAAAACTTGTAAATTGGTATTTTTTATTTGGAATTGTTTTTCAATTATAAAATGTTGAATTATGAAGGTAGTGTGTATATATGTATGTATGTATGGTCAAGACTTGAAATTTAAATTAGTGTAACTATTGGTACAAGTGAAATTATAGAAAATAGACTAGAGCAGGGGACGACTAGCAGAACATAGTTTTTAGGTAGGTGTTTGACACTTCAATTTCTAATTTAAAGTCTTGTGTAATTCCTTAACTTAGTCCCTGATAAGATGTAGTTCAAATTTTTGTATTTATATGTAGTGTTTGAATGATGAATGGACCAGTGTCCTGGTTTGGAACTGGTGCCCTGTGAATGGGCTAATGAATGAACCAATGTCTTAGTTTGGAACTGGTGCCCTGTGAATGGGTTGATGAATGAACCAGTGTCCTGGTTTGGAACTGGTGCCCTGCGAATGGGCTGAGGAATGGACCAGTGTTCTGGATTGGAACTTGTGCCATGTGAATGGGATGATGGTAGGACCAGTGTTCCAGTTTGAAACTGGTACCATGCGAAAGGGCGATCAATAGAAATAGTTATTATTGGATAAAATGGGTGTGCTAGTAGGTGAGAAACTATAGAAATTGATGAATAAAAGAATTAAAATCCAAATTGTTAGTGTGATGAAAAATATACTAGATCACCTTAATTAATTTAATTATGTTTATACAAATTGCTATGCAGGTTCATTTCAGCAGTGTAACCCTTAGTTGATGCTTGGGTGTTCTCTTTGTATAGTCACTTAAGTTAATAGGAAAATGAAAGAATTTTTTCTTTGGGTTGTATATAACAATACTCTTAAATTGTATGTATAAAGTTATGTAGTGTTATTGTTTTTAAAACTCTATGTAGTAAATTGAAATTTAAAATCTTTATTATGCAAACGTATGAATGCAATTGTGATGGTTAATTAATGGTTACCTCTTGAATTGTGTGAATTTTATCTTAAAAGTCTATAGTTTGAGACGTGGAATGATTGGATTGTGTATGACCAATGAATACAAGTTGTGTACAAATGATTTGTCGATAACTTGGGACCTCCCAGCATAAGGGAACTCTGCCGAAATTTCGGTAAAAATTTCAATAAACTATGTATGAGTTCAATAAAAAAAAAATTACCACATTTCTTTTTGAAGGTTGATGCATTGGTTTTGGTACGGGGGATGTTACATTTTTATTGATATTTGTTTTATTTCAAATAACTTATGAAAATCCAAATTTGTTTCAATTTCATTCTTATTTTATTTTTTTACTTCTCTTCGTTTTTTATTTAGTTCCTGATCTTTTTGTTGATATTTCTTTTATTTGAAATAACTTGTGAGAATTGATTTTTTTTCAATTTCATCCTCGTTAGATTTTTTTAATTTGTCTTATTTAGTCCTTATTTTTTTAATTGTTATTTATGTAATCTAAGATAATTTTATAGCGTGGCTTTTTTTATGATTTCACACTCAATTATTATTTTTTCCTATCAGATTTTGTCCTTATTTTTTTTTTCTTCGCTAAATTTTTTTTTAGTTTTATGTTTTTTTTACACTCAATTACATCATTCAATATTGAGTTGATTTAGATTTAAGCTTCGTAGTCAACCCTTTTTTGGAATTCCACATACTCCAGTTTGAAAAATTAACTCAATTTAAGGATGTTCGCTAGGGATTGCTTTTTCTTTTTATTATTCTTTTAAGCTAATGATTTTTCAAATTTTATCTTTTGATAGTTTGTTTATTGAAGATTAAGCGATTAAGCTCTATGTTTTTTATATATTTTCTACATCCTTTATTGTTTTTAATTAGTTGGGTTATGTAGGGTCTTTTTAAGTTTTGTTTTTGTTAGATATATTTTCTCAATTTTTTTTATTAAATAAAATTGATTAATTGAATATAGATGGATACTCACTTCACTGTGTTCTGTTCAGTTTGCTTTTACAAGGCATTTCTTTAACAAACCATATAGCTTTTTTCTTATGTTGTCTTGCATCCTTTAGTAGTGGAGTTTGAACCAACTTAGCAAGCTCATTTGGTTGTGGGCGATGTCCACGGTCGAGTGGCGGTGGTTCTCCAATGATCTTTTCTTTCTTTTCCTTACAAGTATGATATCAATGTCATGTTTTTTTGTTTAGTATTGCCAAGTGTTTTTTTATGGTTTGTTTTCTATTGTTGTCTTCAATTTAAATTAGATTATTAAATTAACTGATCTTATTGGATATAGTCAAGTTAATGACTCGAGTATCAAGTTCTTTTTGCTTCTTTCAAAACACTATCAGCCTACGATATAATGCGGGTTCTCAATCTAGTAGTATAAACTAAAAGAGGTCGTACATTTATGGTGCACCTTCTCACAATTTAAATTCATTTCAACAATGTTTTTTTTCCTAAATCTATATTTCTTTCCAAACTTTATACTTCAATAATTAGGTTATTAAAGATTAGACTTCATAATTTATTTTTGTTTGTTTTATACACGGTTAACTCGGTCTCATAACCTGTGTCACAATTTTAGCGAGTTGACTGATTAGTACTTAAAAGTGTATTTTTAAAAAGGTTTTATATCATCATTTTACATTTTAAGTATCAATAACTCCTTAACTAGAGCATGTTTTATAATAACATATCTAATAATATAAGATACTTTTAATTTATGTTAAATGTTCATCTTAAATGCAGGTCTATCACATAAATGAAAGGATTGATTGATGAGTTTAAGTACTGATATTGAAAGGACAAAGAGAGAGCCAAACTTAGAAAAAAGATGTTGGTGCAGTCCAAACTGGAACACTGTTCGGTAATTGGGTCATATCTGGAGCTGTAGATCTCGGATTTAGGTCCGCTTTATATGGATGGAAAGACAAGAAGATAAGGATTTTCACCAACTCAAGAGTTGGCCAACCACTCAACAATTAGTCATCAAATCAATAGTTCCAAATTTTAGCCTATAAAAGGAGGCATTTGCCATGTATTTAAGAGCTTCGTTGTTCAGATCAAGAACTTGCTCTTACTCTATCTTTTTATATTTTTTGTAATTCTTAAGTTTTGCTTTCATTAATATCTTGTTTATGCTTTAATTTCCTTTCATTTACTTAGTTAACTTGTATCTTATTTATGTTCTTATTTTGTTTTTTATGTTTCTCTTGTTCATTATGTTTAGCTAAGTTTATTATGTCAAGGTGAAAAGGTTACACTAATGGTGTAAGAATAAGTATAGTGTAAACTCAACACGGACCTTAATGTTTAATATTAACATGTCTTATCTTTTTATCTTACTAATTCTTAATACCTTGCTTGTTAAATGGTTAATCTAGATTTGTGTTGTATAACACTTGGTACAACAAATGTTTGGCACTCTCATAGCCCAACTGTATGGTATAACCTACACTTGTGCTATGAAAGGAACTTGATTTGTTATTAACATAAGTTAGCATCATCAATTCCTAACAATATTTAAAACTTTGGTGTTACTTAAATAAGATAATTAATATGATCATGTGAACAATTTATAATGAGCTATTAATGACAAATCATCTGATTGGAACCTCCTTTGTGTGTGGTTTCAAGTTGAATAATAAGAGTTTATACTATATTTGTTTGAAATACCATTAGTGGATCCTCTAACCTTGACATTTGTTTTTATCATTGTTTAATCCCTACATTAATCTTCCATCTCAAAGTTCTCATCAACTTCTTTATTATTATTGTTGCTGCTGTTGTTGTTGTCTATAATTTATACAATTAACCTCCCTGTAGTTCGACCCCGGTCTTGCTGGGTTATTTATTACTTCGACACTCTTACACTTGGGAGAAGACATCAATCTTTTGGTCATGTCAAGTTTTTGGCGTCGTTGCCGAGAAGGTAAATTCTTGTACAAATTATAGTATTTATTTTATTTTCTCTTTTCACTTTTATTGTATCTAACTTTGTTTCTTTTGTTTTGTTTTGTTTTCTTCTTCCTTTTATTCTATTTCTACACGTGCATGAGTGTTTGGTCACGTACATTAAGTGGTAGACTTTGTAGGGTATCCTCATCATTTTTAGAAAATATGGCCAAAGAAGATAACCAGTCACTTCATAATGAGAATAACCATGTTAGAACACTTAGAGACCACATGAATCCCACAAGAACAAGTGCACCCTCATGCATAGTTTTCCCTCCTGATGCATCTCATTTTAATTTTAAGCCACACATTATTCAACTTTTATCTTCTTTTCATGGTTTACATCTAAAAAATCCATACTTGCATTTGAGAGAATTTGAAGAAGTTTGTAACACCTATAATGAGTTAAATTGTAGCATAAATACCATTAGATTAAAGCTTTTTTTCTTTTTCATTAAAAGATAAAGCTAAAACATGGCTACAAAATCTTAGGTCAGGATCCATTCGTGTTTGGGATGAAATGCAACAACAATTTTTAAAGAAGTTTTTTCCATCTCACAGAACCAACTCTTTCAAAAGAAAAATCACCACTTTCACTTAAAAACTAGGTGAAACATTTTACCAATGTTAGGATAGGTATCGAGACTTGCTTAATACTTGCCCTCATCATGGTTTTGAAACATGGAGATTGGTTTTACAATTTTATGAAGGGTTAACACCTAAAGATAGGCAAATGGTTGAATTGATATGCAATGGAACTTTTGAAGATACAGACCTTAATGAAGCAATGGAGTACCTAGACTTCCTAGCTGAAAATGCACAAAATTAGGACACTACAAGCACTTATGAGGCACCAAGTAAAACCCAACCTCATACATCTCATACATCTAGTGGAGGTATGTATAACCTTAAGGAAGATCATGACCTCCAAGCCAAGTTTGCATCTTTAGCTTGAAAAGTCGAGGCACTAGAATTGAAAAAGAGTGGTCAATTAAAATCTGCTCAAGACATTGTGTCAAATCTGTGAAACAAATGAACATGCAACCAATGAATGTCCAACTTTGCCTTCTTTTAAGGAATGCCTCCATGAACAAGCCCATGCTTTAAACAGTTTTCAAAGACCCAATCATAACTCATACTCGTAAACATACAACCCTGGTTAGAGAAACCACCCAAATTTAAGTTGGAGGAGTGATGATAATAATGCACAAACTTCACAGCCACTGTTTCAAGCACACCATAATTTTCAAAATTCTCATGGATATACACCTCCTTATGCTCCACCTCCTAGAAGAAATCTTGAGGAAACATTGTATGCATTTGAAAAGCAAGAAACAATCAACATCCAACTTGCTTAAAGTATGACAAATTTTAAAGATACTCTTGCAAAGTTAACATCTACTCTCAATTTCCAAGAGAAAGGTAAGTTTCCATCTCAACCATAGCAAAATCCAAAAGGGCAATACAATGCAAATACAAGTAGTTCTGGAAGTCAACACATGAATCAAGTCAAATCACTCATCACTCTTCGCAGTGGTAAGGTTATTGAAAAACCCACTCTTGAACCTTGTGAGAAAGATGATGAGTCAATCTATGAGGATAAGGAAGGGGTTGAATCTGAACATTATAAAAAAAAAAAGACTGATTCTCCGCTAGCACTTCCATTTCCTCATACTATGACCAAACAAAGGAAAGTCAATCACAATTCTGAAATCCTTGAAACTTTCAAACAAGTAAGGATCAATATACCTTTATTGGATGCTATTAAACAGGTACCTTCCTACGCTAAATTTTTGAAAGATCTGTGCATTGTGAAGAGAAAACTGAATGTGAAAAAGAAAGCATTTTTAGCCGAACAAGTAAGTGATATTCTTCAGAACAATAATGCTTTGAAATATAAAGACCCTGGTTGTCCTATAATTTCTTGCTTTATTAGAGAACATAAAATTGAAAGAGCCTTACTTGATCTTGGAGCTAGTGTGAATTTACTTCCATATTCAGTCTTTTAAAGTCTCAATCTAGGTGAGTTAAAACCAACATCTGTAACTCTTTTACTTACTAATAGATCTATAAAAGTGCTTAGAGGAATAGTTGAGGATGTGTTAGTACAAGTTGATAAATTCATTTACAGGTTGTGTCTTGGATACATAACCTATTGAAGCATGTAATTCAATTCCTGTTATTTTAGGACGTCCATTTCTTGCAACTTCTAATGCATTAATTAATTGTAGGAATGGACTGATGAAGCTATCATTTGGAAACATGACATTAGAGATGAATATTTTCAACATTTGCAAGCAACCTGGAGATGATAAATATTTACAGGAAGTGGACTTTATTGAAAAATTACTTCATAATCAATTTCAAACCACTTCTAGTGAAACTGAAATTGATGAACCTAACGAGCTGCAAATGGTCTATTTTTAGGAAGAAGCAAATGCATGTAATTGGAGACCATAAATTGAAGAATTGCCAACACGATCAATTGAGTCCATACCTTCAAGTGTTCAACCACCAAAACCTGATTTGAAGCTATTACCATTCAATCTCAAATACTCATTTTTAGGAGAAAATGAAACTTTTCCGGTAATAATCTCTTCAAAACTTAATGCACATCAAGAAGGTAAGTTATTACAAACTCTAAAAATGCATTATAATGGACCATAGCTGACATAAAAGGAATTAGCCCTTTGATTTGCACACACGTGATTTATTTGGAGGAAAATGCCAAACCCTCTAAAGAAATACAACAAAGGCTTAATCCTAATATGAAAGAAGTAGTGAAAAATGAAGTCATTAAGCTTCTAGATAATATAATCATTTATCCTATTTATGACAGCAAATGTGTAAGTCCTACCCAAGTTGTACCTAAAAAGTTTGAAGTCACTGTGATAACAAATGAGAAAAATGAGTTAATTCCAACTAGGACTATTATTGGTTGGTGCATGTGCATTGACTATAGGAAACTTAATTCAATGACTAGAAAAGATCATTTCCCATTACCTTTCATAGATTAAATCCTAGAAAGAGTTGCATGTCATGAATTTTATTGTTTCCTAGATGGCTATTCAGGTTACAACCAAATTGAAATTGCATTGGAAGATCAAGAGAAGACTACTTTCACATGTCCATTTGGTACTTTTGCATATCAAAGAATGCCTTTTGGATTATGTAATGCACCAGCCACATTTCAAAGATACATGCTTAGCATATTCAGTGATATGGTTGAACGTTTCCTTGAGATTTTTATGGATGATTTTTCTGTTTTTGGTGATTCATTTGATGACTATTTAAATAACTTGGAAAAGGTTTTGAACAGGTGTGAAGAGAAGAATCTTGTACTAAATTGGGAAAAATGTCACTTTATGGTAACAAATGGCATTGTACTTGGTCATATTGTTTCATCGAAAGGAATTGAGATTGACAAATCTAAAATTGAGTTAATTGTTAACTTGCCAACACCAAAATCTATTAAAGATGTTAGATCATTCTTAGGACATGCTGGTTTTTACAGAAAGTTCATTAAAGATTTTAGTGTAATATCTAAACCATTGTGTAACCTTCTAATAAAGGAAAATGTTTTTGAATGGGCTAAACAATGTGAAAAAGCCTTTGTTAAACTTAAAAGCTTGCTTACTTCTGCTCCTGTCATTCAACCTCCTAAAAGGTCACTACCTTTTGAAATAATGTGTGACGCTAGTGATTATGTCGTGGGTGCTATCTTGGGACAAAGAAAAAATAAGAAACCTTATGTGATTTACTATGCAAGTAAAACTTTAAATAGTGCTCAAATGAATTACACTACCACTAAAAAAGAATTACTTGCAGTAGTATTTGCATGTGACAAGTTCAGATCTTATCTTCTTGGCTCACCTGTTCTCATTTTTAGTGATCATGCAGCATTCCAATATCTTCTCTCTAAGAAAGATTCTAAGGCTAGATTGGTGCAGTGGATTTTTTTACTTCAAGAATTTGATATCACAATCAAATACAAGAAAGGCACCAAAAATGTTGTCGCAAATCATTTGTCAAGATTGACAACCGATTCGAGATCTGACACCACACCAATCGATGACTACTTTCCTGATGAATCTTTATTTTATGTCTCTACAATGCCTTGGTTTTCTAATATTGTTAATTTTCTTGTTTCAGGACAATTGCCAGCTCATTAGAGTACCCAAGACAAAAGAAAGTTCTTGAACGAAGTGAAGAACTTTTATTCGGATAGCCCTTATTTATTTAAATATTGTCCTGATCAAATATTTTGAGGATGCATTCCTGACAATGAGGTAAGTAGTGTCATTAAATTTTTTTCATTCTGAGGCATGTGGGGGTCATTTCTCATCAAGAAAGACAACTACAAAAATCTTACAAAGTGTATTTTACTGGCCCACCGTGTTCAAGGCCTCACATGCATTCTGCAAGACTTGTGAAAATTGTCAAAAGTTGGGATCTATTTCAAAAAGTCACATGATGCCTTTAAATCCTATTCTTGTCATTGAGATCTTTGACTGTTGGGGTATAGATTTTATGGGTCCATTTCCTCCATCATTTGGTTTCTTGTACATATTAGTCGCAGTAGATTATGTTTCAAAATGGATAGAGGCAATTCCAAGTTGAAACAATGATCACAAAATAGTGATAAAGTTTTTGAAAGAAAACATTTTAGTCGATTTGGAATCCCTCGAGCCATGATAAGTGATGGTGGAACACATTTCTACAAGTCATTTGAGTTTTTAATGAAGAAATATGGAATCACACATAAAGTTGCCACCCCTTATCACCCTCAGACGAGTGGACAAGTAGAACTTGCTAATAGGGAGATCAAATAGATCTTGGAGAAAACAATGAACCCTAATCGGAAAGACTGGTCTTTAAGACTTAATGATGCACTTTGGGCTTACCGAACTACTTATAAAACATCATTAGGTATGTCCCCTTATAAACCAGTCTATGGCAACCTTGTCACTCGCCTATAGAACTTGAATATAAAGCTTATTGGGTTATTA